>NC_140528.1:11989190-12019190 GCF_057382185.1 Mchenga conophoros | reverse complement strand
GTGCAAGATGCCCCTTCTGTGCTTCAAATGGAGCTCATTGAGCTGCAGTGCAACTCTGAACTCAAAGCAAAGTTCAGGGAGGTGAGTGGAAAAGCAGACAAGCTTGGACAATTCTTGAGAGACTTGAGCCCTAGTTTCCCTCGGTTTTCCCGAATGTTCAAGTGGACCATGTGCCTTTTTGGTAGCACATACTTGTGCCAAAAGCTCTTCTCCACTTTGAACTTCAATAAGTCCAAGTACAGGTCCAGACTTACGGATGATCATCTTCAAGACATACTGAGGGTCGCAACTGCTTCCTCCCTCAGGCCAAATCTGGCTCGGCTATGCGAGAGGAAACGCTGCCAGGTCTCTAGCAGCAAGGAGTAGGCAAGAGAAGCCATGTTCAGAAGAACAGTTCATTTTCTACAGTGTTCCATTCATGTTCAGAAGAAGGTTATAGAACTGTTAATACAGACATTTCAATCTAAATACAGCAGATATAGAAGACTGAAAGAAACACACAAGTTCACTGACTAAAAATATCTTATTATTATTTTATTTATGTATTACAGATTGATTGATTTTCTTATTAATTCTTAATTTGTTCATTTATTTTTCATATTTTGTGTTAAAAAATAAAAATAAAGAGATTTGAGAAGATTGGAATTTTTTAACCATGCCTTTCTTGTGGAAAACCTAATGCGGCCCAGCCTCACCCGGACTCTGCCTGCAGCGGCCCCCAGCTAAATTGAGTTTGAGACCCCTGTCCTACACCATAAATCAGTAAGAGAGGGTACGACCTCTCTCACGGCCCCAAGTGGTGTGTGCATGCCAGAGCACTCTGGAAGGCACACAGAGTCTTTACAGACTACTCAGGATCAAACCTCTATCATCATGCAATCGATTATACAACTCTAAGCATATATGAGTAAATATTTCTAAGCATAAATGACAATCAACAATATAAACCTTACAGCTGGTTTTAATAACAGAATTCATTTGTTTCTCAAATGAGAAAGAGCTATCGAGAAACACTCCTAAATCTTTAGTTCTTAACTTTTGCAGTGGGCCAAGGTCAACATTATCTGCCAATGCTAAATAGGCTGCCGTTATTAACTAATGCTAATTTGATGTGAATTAGCATTATGCACTAATGCTAATGCTTACTTTTTAACAATGTGAGTAGCTATTGCTAACACTATTTCCCTTAACTTTATAACAATGTGAACGGCTAATGCTAACACTCTTTTTCCTAGCATTACAACGTCTGAGCTGCTAATGCTAAGTAGGCCGCCATTAGCACCTACGTCTAATTTAAGGCAAATATGCATTTGAAGCTAATGCTCATATCGTTTTCCTTTGCTTTATAACAATGTGAGCAGGTACTGCTAAATAGCATTAGCTAATAACAGCAGTCTAATTTAATGCAAGTTAGCCTCATTTGCATTATAACGATGTGAGGAGTTAATGCCAAGTATGCTGCCATTAGCGGCTTATTCTAATTAGGGGTGAATAATTATTACCAGCTAATGCTAATATCGTTTTCTCTTTTTCCTTATAACAACTTGAGCAGCTAATGCTAATTTGATGCAAATTAGCATTATATTAGTGAGCAGTTAATGCTAAGTAGGCTGCCATTATTAACTAATGCTACGTTGACGTGAATTAGCATTATGCGCTACTGCTAATACTGTTTTCCCTTACTTTTTAACAGTGTGAGTGGCTAATTCTAAGTACGCTGCTGTAAATAGCTAATGCTAATTTAATGTGAGTTAGCATTATCCAATAACACTATTTTCTCTTACTTATTAAAAATGATAGTAGCTAATACTAATACTCTTTTCCGTTGGGTAACAACAAAGTGAGGAGTTAATGGTAAGTAGGCTGCTTTTAGCGGATTATTCTAATTAGGGGTGAATAATTATTAGCAGCTAATGCTAATATTGTTTTCTCTTCCCTTTTAACAATGCGAGCAGCTAGTGCTAGGTAGGCTAGCTGCTCCTGTCTGCCTCTTTGTAACACACACAGACTGAAATGATTCACAGCCTTGTTTCATCCTTCTGTCAGTGTCACTGACTGTCACTGTGACTGTGGACATACAGCATGGGAAACATACACATGGCTGACACTTTATTCGGTACACAGTGGCCACTATCTCAGGTATAGTACATCTGTGACCTAATAAAGTGTATCTAAAGTTACAAAATGTTGTCTCTGTCCAAATATTTATGGACTGTAGGTCTACTTTTAATGAAACTCTCAACATGACTTATCAGTTATCATTAATGTTCCTGCAAACAGACTACTTGGAGACCCCTGCATAAATATCCACGTACTATCCAGCTAGACTAGTGTGTCTGTCCCTGAAAATATTCCTGCATGTGTGATTGCTCATGTCTCATCTGCAGGAAACAAACAGGAAGTGAGTGAAGGACACAGAAAATGTTTCCAGCTCTTCCTCCTCTGTCAGACATTATCTCCATACCTGAGAGTGTCCAGTCTCCAGCCTGGATCCTTCAGTCCAGCCGACAGCAGCTTCATTCCTGAGGGACCTGGATGATTGTAGCTCAGGTCCAGCTCTCTCAGATGGGAGGGGTTGGAGCTCAGAGCAGAGGCCAGAGAAGTACAGCCTTCCTCTGTGATCAAACAGCCTGACAGACTGCAGAATCAGAATCAGAATACTTTTACTTTTGATCCCTGGGGGAAATTATTTAATACAAGTAAGAAAAAAGAGCTAAACTAAGAGAAAAGCAGGAGCGACTGTAACAGGCTCCACGCTGGTTGGCGCATGAATTAAAATTTATTAAAATTTAAAAAATTAAATTAAATTAAAAACAATTAAAAACCTCGTTATGGCCATTCATGCTGTACAAAGTAATTAGACATGTGTGGTATCTACAGAAACATCAGAATCTCAGCTAAAAGTTCACAAAACCATCTCAACAACCACCAAACAGCTGAAACAGCAGGTGAACAGATCACACAAAAAAGATGTAAACACAAATCCCCCTGATCATCTGTTTTTTAAACATGAAGCGTAGTTTTGGACGTTCATTTACTGCTGGTTCAGTGAATTTTGGTTGGACAGTGATGAAACCTGCAGCCTCAGAATCTGTGAGAAGTCTGCTTTCAGCACGCAACAGCATTGTTGTGTTGTGTAGATTCACCTCTGCAAACTCATCACTGTTTCACCATCATGTTTCTACTTAGACAATAACAAAGGAAGCAGTTCCCAGGAACTACTTCCTGTCTTGTTAACATAAGAGTATGTTGCCCTTCAAAACACCTCCACTTCTCCTCTTATTAGAGGACTGCCTTATTATTAATCTGCTAATTCTGTCAGTTGATGAAAGAAAAATGCTTGATCTCACCTGAGAGTTTCCAGTGTACAGCGTGGACTCTTCAGTCCTTCAGACAGAAGCTTCACGCCTGAATCCTTCAGGTTAATGTTACTCAGGTCCAGCTGTCTCAGATTAGAGGTCTGAGAGCTGAGACCTGAGGCCAGAGCTTCACAGCTTCTCTCTGACAGGTCACAGTGACTCAGTCTGAAAAATAACAGATAAACAATTACAAAAATAAAACACTTCTGTTGAAGTGTAATGAGATACTATTATATTTAGCAATATTTCATCTTGTTTTGTCAGGAAACTGAGCACTGATGCAGAGCAACATGTGGAGAGAATCAGAGGAGAAGAAGTGAAGAGAGAACAGCAGTAAAACAACACTGAATTGTTCAGTGTGCTTTTGATATCAACAGAATGTGTCAAATTTCTTTATTTTGTATTTGTTTTAGTAGAATTGATGATTATCACTTAGATAACAACCACAGGCCAGGTCTAAATTGCACTTTGGTGACACTTACACCCAGAAATATTTCAGAAACGTGGACAATTTGTGCTCCATTGTATTCAGTATTGAACAAACTGAGTACCGATGACCACTTAATATTTTTGATATTTCATTTGAGTTGTTCCACCTGATCTGTGTTAACTAGAATAAACATTTAAAAGCTAAAGCTATGATCACATATGTACTTACAGAGCTTTGTTGGAGGCTTTGACCACTGGCAGCAGCCTCAGAAGAGCCTTTTTAAAGGCTCATGTTCTCACTTAGATCACTTTATAGCTGTATATCTCAAATTTCTGTAAAGTTATTTATTTCATATTCTGTATAGTTTTTCATATTTATATCCTGTTCATATCCTGCACATAGCTTGTACTCACTACAGCCTGTACATACTTAGTTATAGAATATTCACAACATACTTCATACCGTGTACATTATAACATACCATAATAGACCCATTTCTGTAATATACTTACATATCTATACTATTGCTAATATATATTGTAATATATCTATATCACTAAAGCACTTCTGGATGGATGCAAACTGCATTTCGTTGCCCTGTACCTGTGCATGTGCAATGACAATAAAGTTGAATTCTATTCTAATTCTATTCTATTTATTTCTACTTACATTTCATTCTGGGAAAAATGGGGATTACTTTGAAAATGGGAACTATTTTCCCCAAAAATCAGCCCTGGATTAGTAAATCACTCCAACATGTTCTCAGGCAGAAGAAGCTGTCTTGTTATGAGGGAGAGAAGAAAAGCAGCTAAAATCAGGTGTAAAAGTAAAGCAGAGGATGAGCTGAATAAAGGACACTCAAGGCTGGCTTGGAAAGGAATGAAGTCCATGGTGGGGATGCAGAACAAGGAGCAAAGATGAATGTGATGCTGAATCAGCAGAAGACTTGGACTCATTTGATTCCAGCTTTTTTTTTTATTGACATTTTAGAATCACTATACAATACCATCAACTTCAGTACATATATATTTTTTTATTTTTTTTCTATATTTAAACAACTAAAATATCCATACAATAAGAATGAAAGAAGAAGAAGAAAAGAAAAAGAAGCAAAACAGGAAACAACATAAATAAAAAATACATAAGGAAAAAGAAAAAGGAAAGAAAAATAAATAAATAAATATAGGGAGTGTGTTTTTGTTTCCATTAATGTAACTAATTTTTCCTCTAGTCTTCTAGTAGTTAACAAAGTCAAAATCTAATGCAAAAGCAAAAACTAATTAGTCTGCCTTCCTCCATTACCACACATAAAGCTGTTAATCCTTTATATGTCCAATCTTTGAATCTGGTGTCCAATTTATTTGGAGCAAAATGTGTGTCATATGCACACCACTTAAGAACTGCTATATCCTCTTCTAGTTTATATTCTTTTATTACTGTTTCCCAAATTTTAAAAGTCAACTTGATCCATGGATTTTCAATAGTTTTTATTGAATTTTGCAAGCTTCTGTCTGCTATAATAGCTTGTATGGGGATGGAGGTCAGACTCTCCTCAATAACTTTCCATTGAGCGTCATATGAAGGATTACATCAGCATATCATAGGCCTTAATTGTGCTGCCCAATAATATTCCCTAAGAGAAGGTAAGCCCCACCCCCTTTTCCTTTGTTAAGTTGTAGGGTTTTAAATCTAATTCGGGGCCTTTTTCCTTGCCATATGTATCTTGACAAAATTTTATCCCATTCATTAAACTGTTTCTGGTTAATTTCTATTGGTAATGTTTGAAATAAATATAATAATTTAGGAAGAATATTAATTTTAATTGAGTCTATTCTCGAATATAAACTTAAATATGGAATTAGATTCCATCTCGCTATATGTTCCTTAATTTTTTTCTGTATTGGTAAATAATTTCGTTCTAATAGTTCTGTAAGATCCTTAGGTATTATGACTCCTAGATATTTAAAGTACTCTGTTTGCCATGCTAATTGATACTTATTTTTAATTTCTTCTGATGGAATATAATTGTACTTAAGCAATTGTGTTTCACTCATATTAACCCTATATCCAGATAGTCGACCAAAGTATTCAAATGATTGCATTAATTTAGGTAAAGAGTTTGATGGTTGACCCAAAAATATTAAAATATCATCTGCATAGCAGGCTAATTTATGCTCCTTTTCATGGATATTAATACCTTCTACTTCTTTATTTTGTCTTATATATTGAGCCAATGGTTCCAGATATAACGCAAATAATAATGGTGAGCACGCACAGCCCTGCCTTGTTCCTCTTTGCTGCTTAATACTATTTGATAGGTAGCCATTAATTTTAATCCTTGCCGTAGGGTTATCATAAAGTGCCTGTATTGTCTTAATTATATATTCGTGAAAGCCAAATGTATGCAAGACTCGGTAAAGAAAGTTCCAATTAACTGAATCGAATGATTTTTCTGCATCGATACTGATTACCATTGCTTCTATTTTATTCTTTTGAATATGATTAACAACGTACATTATCTTGTATTTGGCGCTCTCGAATAAAACCTGTTTGATCATTATGAATTAGATTAGGTAAGAACTTTTCTAATCGTCGAGCCATGATAGATGTAAACAGCTTGTAATCTGTATTAAGAACAGATATTGGTCTATATGACGCACATTCTAATTTATCCTTGTTTTCTTTTGGGATGGCAGAGATAATTGCTTCTTTGCAGCTAGAAGGTACTTGAGCCTTCTTTAGGATCCAATTCATTGTTAGAAGCATCACTGGTATTAATTCTTCTTTTAGCTCCTTGTACCATTCTGCCGTATATCCATCTGATCCTGGAGATTTATTTATTTTAACTTTACTTATTGCTATTCTTAGTTCCTTTTCTGTTATATCTTCAATCAAAGTTTTATTCTGTTCTTCATTCAGTACTGGTAAATCAAGAGAATCTAAAAAACTGTTAATTTCAACTATACTACTCTCTGTGTTATTAGCATACAGAGTCTTATAAAATGTTTCAAATGCACTCTGAACTTCTATTGGTTTATTTTTTTATTAGTTTTGTCACTGGATGTTTAATTTTGTGAACTGTATTATCTGCTATTTTCTTTTTTAGTTTCCAGGCTAATACATTCTTTGCTTTTGATCCTCCCTCATAATACCTTTGTTTAAGAAACATTAATTTTTTTTAAATTTCATATGTGGTCAAATCATTTATTTCATTTCTTGTTTTCCTAATTTCCTCCAATATATCCTGAGATGTTTTTCTTTCATGCCTTTTCTCTAATTCTTATTTTGTAGCTCTTCTAATTTCTTATTTCTCATCTTTTTCTTATAAGAGGATATTGCTATAATTTTCCCTCTCAGGACAGCTTTTAAGGCATCCCACAGTATAGGACGAGACACCTCACCATTGTCATTAGTTTCCATATAGAAGTGAATCTCTTTCTTAATTTGTCCTTTAAAGTGAGGATCATTCAGTAAGCTTGAATTTAATTTCCAATTATTGAGTTTTGGTTGCACGTTTAAATCAACAGACAGGTATACTGGTGCATGATCGCTTAACTCTATTGTTCCAATTGCACAAGTGCTTATTTTATCTTTATTTTTCCCAAAAGTTATGAAATAATCTATTTGTTCTGTCCTCACTAAGCGTTGTCCTCGTGAACGTAGACTCAGCTATACAGACAGCTAAACACTCTCCTAATCAAAATCCAGGGAACAGGCCAATGTGTCGAGTTGGATGATTTAATAAGGAAAAAGTGTGAAACTGTTGACAAAACCAGAAATAAACCAATAAAAATGTTGCATCAACATACAGTATAACAAACACATATTCAAAAATATGAACGCAATATTTATCTGCTTAGTGAGTGCCCGAATAAAATATCAAATGAAATCACACTCATGATCAAAACGTTAAAGAAACCACATGGCAAGTGAGCTAGCTTAACCTTACTAGCTTAGGTTATATACATATTCAAATTAAATTCTAACTACAAACTATATCACGCCTTCACAACAAATAATAATGCACACAAGTTGTCTCAGTGATAACAAACAATATTACTCACAGATGATGCCGTTTATCAACTTGTGAAGGCATGGATGGCAACAGATTAACGGAGGTGAAACTGCCTCTGGCTAGATCTTACAGAGTAAAAAAAATACACAAAAACAACCACAAGAGGGCAAACTGCTGCAGAACAGAAAATGCCTAATGCCAGCACACTATTCTTGTGTATAACGAGTGCGGTGAGGAAAAATAAGTATAATCCCTTTGGTAGGGATGCAAGTCTCTCCATATATCAATTAGTCCCACCTCCTTCATCAATGTATTTATATTCTTAATTAATGTTTTAGTATTCTGTGCTTTTCTATTGGAAATATCTAGCTTTGGTTGTAGATGTATATTTAAATCTCCTCCGCAAATTAGGAAACCTACTGTCTCTGTTACCATCACATCTATAATTTTCTTAAAGAAATAAATATCGCTTCCAGGGGGTGCATATATATTTAACAACGTGACTGGGTTCCCCTCAATGTTTCCCCTTACCAAAATATAACGTCCCTCTTTATCACTTATCTCAGATATTTTTTCAAAGAGTAATTTGCTTGATAACAGGATAGCCACTCCTCTCCTTCGTCCAGTTTTATAGGAAGAGGAGAAACTGTTGTATAACCCATTCTTTTCAGTTTTTCATGCTCCTTACAGTCTAGATGGGTTTCCTGTAGATACACTATTTGTACTTGTTCTTTCTTCATTTTAGTTACAATTTTATTACGTTTAATTGGATTCGACAGGCCATTTACATTTTATGATATGATTTTTACCTTATCTTTAAGCATACCCTTACTATTTGAATATTATTAATGTAACAACGACATGTACCATCAGACCACTCCCTAAACATACATAAGCAAACATTAATATTAACATTAAAGCTGTATAAAACAACAGCTACAGAAATAAGCTTTATTTGGTCAAAGAAAAATAAAAGAAAAAAAAAGACTTCCAACTGTGGGGTCCCCGATATGACCCTAAGTAAGCCCCGATAAAAGAGGGGGCTTCGAGGGGGGCCTCTCTCACCTCTATGTGAGACAGGGCCTTCCTTAGCCAGCAGGCCAATGTCCATTCTACTAATAGCATAGGTAGCACGTCCGCCTATTTTCAATTTCTGCATTGCCACTTCAGTATATTATTTCGAGATAAGAAGTCTTTACCAGTGTATATGGCTATAGCTTGATTCCAGCTTTGATATCATTGATTTCAATGAAGAGCTTTGTGATTGTAGCAAAGGGCTGGTAGCTCTGAGAGTCCCACTGATGAGGCGTTTGTGAAGGTTCGCAGTCATCTAAAGAGCTTAGAAAAAAAGGCATCTGGACTTCTTTAAATTTTTTGAAGACGTTTCACCTTTCACCTCTCATCCAAGAAGCTTCTTTATTTCTAGGGTCAAATGGTGGAGAGTCCCAGATTAGCCTGTGTACAAACAGACTTCAGCCATATGAGAGTGAGTGTGAGTGAATGAGAGCACACACAGGACACTCTGATCTCTGAATGTGTGTGACGCAGTGAAAAAGAGGATTGTACTGGATATACTGTGACTGACAAACAGAGTTTAAAGAGAAAGGTGTTTGGATTAAAATGGATTATGCTAAAGTGAACGTGCTAATGAAATCTGAACTGACTGAAATGTGAAGTGAAGATAATTCAGATGTAAAAGAGAGAGAAACTGATAATAAGGTGGGGCTGGAGATCAGTGAAGGGCATGTAAACACCTGACTGGTTGACTAGATATCAGATCGACAGTTTCACAGTTTTCCCTGTGGATTATAACTTTAAGAAGATGTGACATTCATCAAGGAATCCTGCTCTCCGGATTATTTCCATGAACACACCTCTAATAGGTTGGTTTAGTCTTTCCAAGTCATATCTTCCCTTAGATCTGTGGTCCAGGCTCCTAAAATCATCCTAGTTTTACAAGCACTACAATCTAGAGGAGAACTGCACTAACAGGTGTGACTGATGAGATCTGACCTGCAAGGATACTCATGTTTATGTATATCAGGACAAGCAGGGAAGACCTGGACATCAACTCTGTCAGGCTGCCTGAGTCCTCTCACCCACATCAGCTCAGAACTCTGCATTATCTACTGAGTCAGACTCAGAGGATCAGGGATCAGAAGTTCTACAAAGAGTAGAACCAGACTTCCTGTATAGAGGTGTGTGGGCCTACTGATCCACAGTGTCAACACAACTTTCACATCATATTCATCTCAGCACAACTAAACCATGAGACTGACCTCAGAGTTTCAAATCGACATCGTGGATTCTCCAGAAGAACACACAGCTGCTTCACTCCTGAATCCTGCAGGTTGTTGCAGTCTACACTCAGGTCCAGCACTCTGGGATACGAGGGGTTGGACTTCAGCGCTGCTGCCAGATAATCACAGCTGATCTCTGACAAATCACAGTCCTTCAATCTGAATAAAAAATGAAAGATGTAAGTTTATTAGACAAAGTGTGAGCTTGAAATCATTCAGTGTTTCATCATCTGTTCAGAGCTGAAGAAGGTTCAGAATGTAGAAGTTTAGAAAATGGAAACTCCAAACAGCTGAAGCCAACAGGAAGCAGCTTCAAACAAACAAGAGAAAAAAATGAATTTTTCACATTGAAGTCGTACATTTATCATAAAGTTGTCAAGTTTTGCCGTGTGAAATAAAAAAAACTGAACAGGAATCCTCAGAGTTGAACCCTCTGCACAGAGGTTCAGGTTCCTCTTCAGGTCCCAAAGTGCAGAACAACAAGGTTTCAAACAGCTTCGTTCCAGCAGCATCAGCCACAGAAATGCAGAGATACTTCTTTGGATCTCTTGGTTGTGTTGTATGATGCTGTGTTTGCATATCTGGTGTCTGTGTTGCTTTGTGAGGACGGATCATTTACTGCAGCTCCAGATAAACAGAGCTGGACCTGAACCTGGTAGCTTCACTTAGAAGACACTTGTGACGGGAACGTCAGGTCAAAAAAGTGCCCCTCTGACAGCCAAACCCATCTGTTCTCTGATTGGATAGTTACATTTGTGATTGACATGACATTGACCAATCAGATGAAAGGAAGAAAAATAGGGTCAAAATTCGTACTTGTAACTTGCAGGTTTTTTCTTTGGCTAAGTCCACACACAAATCTTTTTTACACACACACAAATCTTTTTTACACACACACACACAAATCTTTTTTTACACATACAAAGTTTTTTTTCACGCACACACAAATCTTTTTTACACACACACAAATTCTTTTTACACATACAAATCCTGATTTACAAGTACAAAATATTTATGACCACATTTTGAGCCCATACAAATGTTCTGCAGACGAGTCCATGCGCTCACAACAAAGCTCAGTGTGGACGACGCTGTGCACGCTCCAATGCTGATTGGTTAGAAAGTGGGCGGGAACAGGGAAGAGAGCGACAGCAGTGTTCAGCACAAACACGAAGGATCAAAGAAGAAGAACATGACAAGCTCAGATGGAGGCTGCAGTGGACACTTTTCATTGTTTTAACATTCGCTTTCACTTCAGCTTCACCAACAACAGCACAAGCAGAGCAGCCCACTGACTGCGTGGCCGTGACGGCGCCCCCTGGTGACTGTAAACCACTACAACATGTAGACGGCCGTCTGCTGCTCATTTCTTTGCCACCATCACAGGAGCTCTTTATCCTGTTCTACACTCTCATTGGTTCTTTGTGTGCTTGTTTTTTACAACAGTAGTCATTGTGATTGTTCAAAGAAGACAGTCAGCTGTGACTAAATGTAGCTCCTACAGCAGTGATGGGAATAACTACTGAAGCTAATCCAGTATCAAAGCTCAGGAATCAGCAGCTCCCACCTCGTTTTCTTTGAACAACTATTTTTAGCTGCTGTGTTTTTGTGTTTCTGCGGACCTCAGACATCCTGCTGCTCTGGAGAACTCAAGCTCTAAAGGCTTCAGCCTTTATCTCCAAGAAACAAAGCTGATCATGGAGACCCAGCAGGTCAGCTGATCTGTGGACAGCACCAGCATCTTTAAGTAAGTCTGAGAGGTGAGCAGTCTTTGGAAGCCTTTACTGTCTGATAGTCTCAGAGCAGGATTTGGATCATTATTTGGCTTTTCTTCTATTATTATGTTTAGTTTCTGCTTCACAGATATTCTCTGAGATGTTCTCTGAAATGTTTCCCACTGTTGGACAAACTTTCACAGTTTCTTCATAAAGGAGATCTCCTGTGCAGTCATTCTGTGATAATATGTTAAACACTGAATTATGATTCATATCTGAATGTACTGACTGTTAATTACTGATGAGAACATAATCAGTAAATATAAATATGTTTGAGTTTGGCTTTGATGAATCAGAATAAAAGTAATAAAATAATGATTTTAGAGACAGGCCGAACTCAGGCCAGCTGACAGCCTGTGTACAAACAGACTTCAGCCATATGAGAGTGAGTGTGAGTGAATGAGAGCACACACAGGACACTCTGATCTCTGAATGTGTGTGACGCAGTGAAAAAGAGGATTGTACTGGATATACTGTGACTGACAAACAGAGTTTAAAGAGAAAGGTGTTTGGATTAAAATGGATTATGCTAAAGTGAACGTGCTAATGAAATCTGAACTGACTGAAATGTGAAGTGAAGATAATTCAGATGTAAAAGAGAGAGAAACTGATAATAAGGTGGGGCTGGAGATCAGTGAAGGGCATGTAAACACCTGATTGGTTGAGTAGATATCAGATCGACAGTTTCACAGTTTTCCCTGTGGATTATAACTTTAAGAAGATGTGACATTCATCAAGGAATCCTGCTCTCCGGATTATTTCCATGAACACTGATCTGGATCACATCTACAGTGCTGGAAGTGCCCGTCTCACCACCAACCTCTCTGTGCACATTCACTTTTCAACCCTTTGTGAGACACTAAAGGTGTAAATCTGAGTATTTATCTATGTTAGTCCGAACACCTCTAATAGGTTTGTTTAGTCTTTCCAAGTCATATCTTCCCTTAGATCTGCGGTCCAGGCTCCTAAAATCATCCTAGTTTAACAAACACTACAATGTAGAGGAGAGCTGCACGAACAGGTGTGACTGATGAGATCTGACCTGCAAGGATACTCATGTTTATGTGTATCAGGACAAGCAGGGAAGACCTGGACATCAACTCTGTCAGGCTGCCTGAGTCCTCTCACCCACATCAGCTCATCAACCCTAAACAGGAACGAGCAGCTCATTTCAAAATAAAAGGTTGGAATTGTAAAGAAAACAAACAGAGCTCATAAACTGAAACTGATTTCATTTTTTCAGCTGGAACATTTTAGTTGTTCCTTTTTCAATACATACATAATTATATTTACAGTAAGTCTTATCAATCCCCTTTTCCCTGCCAGTCACCGCCAATGTTCCCTCTAATGTTTCATGTGTCTGAGCGAACACACAAACTCCCTGAGCGTCCCTTGGACCACTGTGAGCAACAGCAGACGTGTGCACTGTGGTCACGCCAGCATCTTATCCATCCAAGTTACATGGTTTATTAAAGTAATCAAATTACAGCATTTACATTTATGTTAGGCTACTTTTAATTAACTGCTTTAGCCCACTTACAATGAAAATTAAAAACAACCTTGTTCATGACCTGTAGCATGTTAACACTATTGGAAGTAAAAATAACTTGAACTCCAATTTTGAAAACACAACTTTATTTTTTCTATTTTTATAAAGCTCTGACTTGTATTATGAGTCTGTGGTCTGGGAGAGAGTCTGTAACTCTGTCTGCAAAATACAGGATTTAATGACCAATGTTGGCAATTAATTATATAGTTACTTCTTCAAAAAAGTAACTGAGTTTTGCAAACAACAAAGTTTGTTGCAATAAATACTGAATACTATCGTTGTTATAAACAACAATACTATTCAGGAAGAAAACCAAACATTGCAGATATTTTATCATAACTCAGGTTTTACGCGGCCGATCAACACAATTTAAAAACTGGTATAAAGTCCACACTTTTTCCCTCAGTTGCTCCGTCTGTCCTGCTCACATCTCCAATGGTTGTACACGTTGTCATTAACGTGGCTTCACCTCATCATCAGCCACTTTGCTCGCTATAACACCGGTGTCGGCACATAAGGACGCTGTCATAGCCTGTCAGCGACGTTGATTAGCTGCGTATATACGAATGTGAATCGCGTGATTGGCTGGACTATCGGATAAGGTGGCATCGTTCTAATCCCATATGGGAGCAGCCAGTCACTGACTAACACTGCAAAACAGAATTGTTGAAGATTTAATTTTTATTTCAATTGAGATTTGATTTTTTTGTGTGCAACACAGATTTTCTGTGTGCAGAGACCGTGCCAGCAGCGCGCAGTTGCACGAGCGCAGCTTATTGGGAACATTGGGCACCACCACAGTTCACTTCAACAAGACTTTACTTCAGATTTGTTTTCATGTTTTGATCCAGTGATGAGAGCCGTTTCCCCCATGTCCAGTCCTTGTACTAAGCTAGGCTAAACATGTCCAGGGCCTGTCTCTGTGCAGCTTTTAATCTGATGTTAATAAGGTAGAAATGGAGGAAGAAGAAAATGACTTCATCAATCAACATGCAGCTACCAACCCAAATGGTGAGGTGGTGGTTAGTTATTACTGTGGTTTATGATCCCCTACATTATCCTACATTCAAATATATTCTCCAGCTACAATAGTGTTTGTGTTCCTAAAAGGATTTCATGAATGTGTTATTGTTCATGTCACATCTGTATGAAACAAAGTGGAAGTGAGGTTTATCCTTCATGATCACAAACTGTTCCAGCATGTAAACCTGAGATCTGTGTGGAGCAGCTGACCTGTACGATGTGCTCAACACAAACATTATTTACCATCAGTTACTGTGTGACTGAACCACGTGGGTGTATGAAACATCGCTTTCAGTTTTAATAGCACATGGCAACATTCAGACCTGAATCTATACAGTAACACTTTGATTTGTTACAGTGAGGAGACTGTTGAAGGAACGATGAGGGGAAACTGTAACAGCAGCAACAGAAACCAGGAGACAAAGCTGAGGTCTGGGTTCCTCTATGCTACACACAGCCTCCTGCTCCTGGACTTTAGTAAACACATAAATGTCTGCAAGTACACTTACTTCAGAAACTCTATTAAACTCATTACAAGTTTACTTCAGCTTTAAATTACTCACAACATCAGCACACATGAGTAAACAAAGTAACTCACAGCTACTGTTCACGTTTAGTCATCTTTAATACAAATATACCTCATTATTATGAATCTCACAGCTACCTGCTCATTGAACTGAACAATAATTCTGTTTGACCATTAAAACAAAATATGTGACTGTAAAAAATCTTCAGACAGTAATTAAGAATCTCCTAAGCAATCCAAAGATAAAGAAAAGTTCACCTGCCAATTCTATAAAGCTTGGTTGTTTGTACAATAATATCATTTAATGATATGTTTGGATCCTGACCTGAGAGTTTCCAGTGTACAATGTGGACTCTGCAGTGCAGCAGACAGAAGCTTCACCCCTGAATCCCGCAGGTCATTGTTACTCAGGTCCAGCTCTTTCAGACTAGAGGACTGGGAGTTGAGAACTGAGGACAGAGCATCACAGCTTCTCTCTGAGAGGTTACAGCCACTCAGTCTGGAAGAAAACAAACAAACAATTAAATCAGTCAAATGAAACATTTTTAATGCCAGCATGCAATACAATTATTGGTTAACTAAATAGCTTCATTAAAACACAACTCTTCTTCTATAGCAGCACTTACTCCTTGTAAGCTCCACCTGCTCCACCTTCTGAGTCAGAAGACATGAAAACAAACTGTAAATCTAGTAGAAACATGATTGGAAATCTTCTCAGATCCATTTGTACATTTAGAGCCTGATCCTGAAATATAGCAGCACGGACATTCACAGCAGCAAAGGGTTCTTGCTGATCTGAGCTGGCTTGGCCCTGGCTTATTGAAGATTAAAGAAAGCAGAATCAGCTGTTCAAACCCCCACAAGGCTGCCAGCTGTGACTGAAACAATGGGACGGGTCGTGACTTCTCAAAATGGGCTCATTGAACGCAGCACGGATAAGATCTTGAAGAAGCTCATGGCGGTCGTGAGTTCTCAGACTTTGCTCTTTGAGCACAAAACCGATAACCTCTCGGAGAAGCTCGTGGCTCTCCAACGGGAGATTGAGAGACGAGTGACGGACTGTTAGATCAGCTGTGAAATTGACATGCAGTTGTTCGCACCAAAGAAAGCCACCATCAGCTCATGCGGCTAACATACCGGCGCCAGCTGTGGTCTCAAGGCTGGAGCTGAACAAATCTCACCCTGATAACAGACGGTGTTTAGACTGTTTCTTCCCATCCTAAGCATGCTTATCCCCTCCCGGTGCAGACGGTGGGTCGAGGGGACCAGCGCAAATGCTGCAGGCCCGGGTGCGCTGTCTACACCGGCTGTCTCTCACCTTTTACCCATCCCTGTTGCTTGTCATGTGTTTCTATGGTGCATTAAGAGTTTTCATGTGCTCTGCGCTAAGGTCATTTTTTTTGTCTGTTCTCAAACTGATCTCCCTGTTGGAGCTCAGTCTGGGGGGAGTTCTTTTTTCTCCTCATCTTTCCTGATGTTGTGCATTTTCTGCAGTTCGGTTCCGAGTCGCTGCTCTAGCGGCTGACCGGCCAGCTACCTAGCCTGACCCGTCTCCCCAATGTGATGTTTGTGTATTGTATGTATGGTTGGAAAGCTCAGTATCCTAATTGCCCCTTGAAAATAAATACAGTGTTCTGAATCTGAATCTGAAAAGATTACAGAAGACGACTCTGTTCAGTAAATATTACGCTCATGCTGTCACCAAATACCAAAGGTAGGTAAAACTCTGGTTGTTGCAGCCATCCAGTATGACATGCTTTGTACTGTCCTGCTGCAGTTTGTGACACCTGGTTGATGAGTTGTGAAGGACGATGAAACAAACACTTCACTCAATGTTTTTCTTCTAAACTGGATGTAATTTGGGCAGCCAAGAGTTTTTCACAATCTATCCCAGCTGCAAATAGGAACACAACAAATAAATAACTTTACCCACTTGGATCCTTATCATTCAAGATTGTGAAAAGATTCTCTACTCAGAGAATACTGGAGATTTTAGATGAGAGAGATGGAAGATGATGAAGGGGAAGAGTTTTCAGAACTTGAGGCCTTTTGTTTTCACTGTATAGGACAAAGAAGACAGGAAGGGAGGGAGAAGTGAGGAGAATAACACACAGGAAATGGTCTTGGGCAGACTCAAACCAGGCCCTGGAGTCATGACTCTAACCTTCAGTACATGGGTCACCTGCTCAGCCAGGTAAGCTACAGCAGTCAGCAGTGTGTGAGTTAATTTGAAGACAATGATGACTATAAGTCAGGTAAAAAAAATACTATCATCAACCAACAAGGGGAAAACAGTGAGCTTGAATGGCCAAGCTTTGACCAAGGGTGGCTCACTCCTCGGTCTTCTTGCACAAGGAGTGAACCACCCTGCATGGCTATCAATGTGGTGCAACCAAGGCCATCATACAGTACAGGCCATCCAAGCTGATTTTAACTTTTCCTCCCAGATACCACCTTAGAAATCATCTAGATTAGGATATGTTGGCTGTTCTAGATCCAATCACAACAAACAGAGAGCTGTTGTGTGTCCAAGGTGAACAGGAAGAATATATACATGCATAAAGTCAATAAAGTCAGAAGGTTTGCTTTAGACTGTGCTGCAGTTTATCATCAAAGACAAACAGGCACCATGCTGCCAACAAATGGCATCAAGTCTGACTTGAAGTTTTTTGTTCTTTTTTTTTAAAATCAAGATTAAATTTTATAGCAACCACAGCAGAGATGACCAGGGAAGGTGTGCTTGATGGGATATAGCTACAACAGCTGGTTTCAGACTGAAGATGAACTGAGGTGCTGCACCCAAGTCTGCAGGTTCAGGGAGGGACAAACATCTGCTGCAACCAGATTGGAGTGAGAGGAGAGAGCAGGCCAACAACAACAAAGAAACAACAAACACACTGTGGAAGACCAAAGCAGAGTTTAGTTTAAAGTGGAACTAAGGATGTTTCTCTGGCTGCCAGGATTCACTGAGTAATTCAAATGCTTTCTTTAATGCAGGACCCACCATGCATGTAAAAGCAAGTGTTTCACCAACATTTGTGACTAAAATAGACCTGCAGTAGAAATGTATCTAGGAGCATGCATGTGAATATAAAGTATCACAACATCAGGCACATGCAGCCTAAGTGTTTAAACAAACACTGATAACATAACAGCAGCAGTGATGATCAGAGTTTATGGTGAATCCAGCGTCTCGAGTTCTGGAGGCATCAAAGAGGTCACAGTTGTATTGGAGAAATCCCAAAACTTTAGGATACAAATTCATACAGAGACAGAAAACCTGGTGAAATAAATTACTGACACAGTTGGATGTTAAAAGTAAAGACATGAGTACAAATGTACTCACAGAGCTTTGTTGGAGGCTTTGACCACTGGCAGCAGCCTCAGAAGAGCCTCCTCTGAAGCAGAGTATTTCTTCAGGTCAAACACATCCAGATCTTCTTCTGATGACAGTAAGATGAAGACCAGAGCTGACCACTGAGCAGGAGACAGTTTATCTGTGGAGAGACGTCCTGATCTCAGGGACTGTTGAATCTCCTCCACTAGAGAACGATCATTCAGTTCATTCAGACAGTGGAACAGATTGATGCTTTTCTCTGCAGACAGATTCTCACTGAGCTTCTCCTTGATGTACTGGACTGTTTTCTTATTGGTCTGTGAGCTACTTCCTGTCTGTGTCAGCAGACCTCGTAGGAGAGTCTGATTGGTCTGCAGGGAAAGACCCAGGAGGAAGCGGAGGAACAAGTCCAGGTGTCCATTTGGACTCTGTAAGGCCTTGTTCACAGCACTCTGGTGAAGAGATGGTTTAAACCACCAGGAGGTTGTTTGTTGTTGTTCCAGCAGATTGAGTCCAGAGTTGATGAAGGTCAGATGGACATGAAGAGCAGCCAGAAACTCCTGAACACTCAGATGGATGAAGCAGAACACCTTGTCCTGGTACAGTCCTCTCTCCTCTTTAAAGATCTGTGTGAACACTCCTGAGTACACTGAGGCTGCTCTGATATCGATGCCACACTCTGTCAGGTCTGATTCATAGAAGATCAGGTTTCCTTTCTGCAGCTGATCAAAAGCCAGTTTTCCCAGAGACTCCATCATCTTCCTGCTCTCTGGACTCCAGTGTGGATCTGTCTCAGCTCCTCCATCATACTTGACCTTCTTCACTTTGGCCTGAACCACCAGGAAGTGGATGTACATTTCAGTCAGGGTCTTGGGCAGCTGTCCTCCCTCTCTGGTTTCCAGCACATCCTCCAGAACTGTAGCAGTGATCCAGCAGAAGACTGGGATGTGGCACATGATGTGGAGGCTTCGTGATGTCTTGATGTGGGAGATGATCCTGCTGGCCTGCTCCTCATCTCTGAATCTCTTCCTGAAGTACTCCTCCTTCTGTGGGTCAGTGAACCCTCTGACCTCTGTCACCATGCCAACACAGTCAGGAGGGATCTGATTGGCTGCTGCAGGTCGTGTGGTTATCCAGAGGCGAGCAGAGGGAAGCAGTTTCCCCCTGATGAGGTTTATCAGCAGCACATCCACTGAGGTGGACTTTCTAGGGTCAGTTAGGATTGTAGTTTTGTGGAAGTCCAGAGGAAGTCGACACTCATCCAGACCATCAAAGATGAACACAACCTGGAAGTCTTCAAAGCTGCAGATTCCTGCTTCTTTGGTTTCAGTAAAGAAGCGATGAACAAGTCCCACCAAGCTGAACTTTTCCTCTTTCAGCACATTCAGCTCTCTGAAAGTGAATGGAAATATGAACTGGATGTCCTGGTTGGCTTTGTCTTCAGCCCAGTCCAGGCTGTATTTCTGTGTTAAGACTGTTTTCCCAATGCCAGCCACTCCCTTTGTCAGCACTGTTCTGATTGGTTCATCTCTTCCAGGTGAGGCTTTAAAGATGTCTTCTTGTCTGATGGTTGTTTCTGGTCTGTCTGGTTTCCTGGATGCTGTTTCAATCTGTCTGACCTCATGTTCATCATTGACCTCTGCAGTCCCTCCCTCTGTGATGTAGAGCTCTGTGTAGATCTGATTCAGGAGGGTTGGGTTTCCTGCTTTAGCGATGCCCTCAAACACACACTGGAACTTCTTCTTCAGGGTGGATTTAAGGTTACGATGACAAACTGCAGCTTGAAGTTCTGAATGAGAAGAAAAATAAACACTCAATTCCAAAAAGAACTAATCTTTAAAACATGTTGCTCCATCTTCCATCTCTGGAAAATGTCTCATTTATCCAGCAGCTTAAATCTTTAGATAAATCCTCTTACGTCTCTGCAGACAGTCAGCCAGCTCCTCCTGCTTCATTCTCATCAGGAAGTCCACTGTGATCTTCACAAACGCCTCTCTGCTGCTGCTCCTCTGACTCTCAAAGTATTCTGGGTAATCTGGACTCAGAACCTTCTGGATCTTCTTCAGCTCGTTCTTCACAAAAGTGATGATGTTGTCCTCCAGCAGCTGGAACAGAATATTTATGAATGAGCCAATCAGACTGAAATCATGGAGCCAAACATCAGATCCATGTTGGACACACTGACGATCCACTGGTCTACAAAGAGCAGCATGGAGATGACTGTGAACAGAACAGATGTAACAGTAGTTGTTGTACATGTACAGACCATAAATATGGAGTCCAGCTGTGTTTGATGCTGCTGGGCAGACTGACCACTGGGAACCTCTGAGCTCTGCTGCTCCACTCTGTGGAGGAACCATGAAGGATTAGATCAACACAGGATAAAGATCCAGGAGTTTCTGCTCAAATAACTTCATCTGAATCAAGTCTGTCAAGTTTTAAACTCTCAGATTGTGAACATATCAGTAATTTTCAGTCTGTTTTCATGGACGTCCTTTCAGTGGTGATGTCAGGGATGATTTTGAAGAAGCTCATCAAACTGAACCATCAGCAGATCACTGCTCCAAAACCAGAACATGATCCGAGTCTCCCTCCACCACCAGAACACCAGCTTTACTAACGTGGTAGATCAGTGTAGTACAGATCAATAACTGATGAGTCATTTGATCAAAATCACTGAGTGCTTCACGTCTGACCCTCTGATGCTTCTGTAGACATTTTGCATATTTAATGAATGTCTGACAGTTTTACATTCATTCTATGAACACAGTGGAAATGTTGTGTTATAGTCTCCATGTTGTTTCCAGCATCATAAATTCTTAAGTTCAGAAAATTAGATTCTTTCTTCACAGCTGAAAAACAACAACATTTATTCTCTATTGAAATCTGCATCGTCCACTCCAAAGGTCACAATCTGAAGGTAACATCTGGTTTTGTTCCCTGTGGTTAACTCTGAGCATCAGTATGGTGGGATTTATCCACTACATCCACACCACTGTGGTTCAGTGTTGTCCTGATGGAGTAACAGCAGCCAGTATGATCCAGGCTTTAGCTGCTGGGTCTCTGTGTGACCTCTCAGACTGTTTAACAGATCAGACACAAAGAGAATCAGAGCAGCTCTGTTCTTTAAAGACAAACATGAACCCACTCAGGTCACACTTTCCCCACAGATATGAGCATCACTGTCCTCAAACAGCAAATGACCAAGTCGAACATTTGGATCTTTTCTCTTTCATCGTTTTCTTTTTAATGAATCTTTGTAATAATCTGAGGATGTTTCAGGTCATATTTATCCAGGAAACACAAACATGTAAAGGAGTCATCACAGCTCTCTGACCTCGTTGCTCCAGGTTCACCACTGAAGTTTGGAGGGAAATCTTTGGACCGGTCACTCCTCACAGACGGACAGCTGGACCCTGCAGACTGTGACCTCTGACCTCTGCAGACACAAACATGATTGAAGCAGCTGTGATCACACAGACTGCAGATAATGCAGCTGTTTCCTGTCAGTAACATCCTCTTAGATTAGAGTTCAGCTTTTTACAGGAAAACTGGACAAAACTGATTTTTGTTACAAACTCATTTTCATTTCCTCTCAGCTCACAAACACAGTCAGACAATCAACCAGAGTCAACACTGATTATAATGTCAGTGCAGAATTATTTCTGTTACTCAGTGAGTTCAGCTCTCTGACCTCGTTGCTCCAGGTTCACCACTGAAGTCTGGATTATGATGTTTGGACCGGTCACTCCTCACAGACGGACAGCTGGACCCTGCAGACTCTGCTCTGTCCTCCTCTTCCTCCATCATCATCTTCAGTCAGTCTGAGAGGTAAACCACAAACACTCAGTGAGTTCACATTAACAGGAGGAACTGAGTTACAGTCGCTGACCTCTGACCTGTCATGTGACCATGAAACCAGGTCAATGTGTCTGTAGGTTCAGTCATCCAGGTCATGTGATCTAAGGAGCTTGGAGAGAAAAGAGACGTCTTTAAGTTTCTGGAAGACGTTTCATCTGAGAAGCTTCTTCAGCTCTAAAACCAAACGGTGGAGAGTCCCAGATATTTAAACCTGAGAGGGAAAGAAAGCATGTCGCTGACCCACCACTGATGTTATTTCAAGGAGGAAACTGAGAGCCTTTGCACCAGGAGCACAAACATCAGCTCCAGCAATGATCCACTGATGTGTTTTTATTCCATGTATGAATGTTGTTATTGACAGAGATGACGTTTGTGTGTCAGTGATGCAGTGACTGTTGTTGTTACCTGTACAGGCTGGTTAGACTCTATGAAACAGATCATACAGATCTCTGCATGTTAGAAGAGACTATTAAAGGTCATGAATGAGACAAAGGCAGGGAGGCGTCCTTTACAGCTAAACAGCAGAGTGAGAGAACAGCCAGCACCTCTACATTTATCACATTATACAGCACATGTATGATACTGACAGGGATGAGAAGAATTTAGTGATTCTGATCCCATCATTGATATTACTTATTGATTCTCAGTAGCTCTGCTCTGACAGTCACCACCATCACTGAGCAGCATATCAAAGACATTTGTGCACATTAACTGCATGTTGTGGCTCAAATGTTTGTGCATGTTGGAGGCATTTCCTCTTTGTTGTGATCAGTGTTGGTCATTACTCAAAACAGTCATTATTACACATATTACACAGAACACTTTAATTAAAAGTAATGGAGTACGTTACTTCATTACTCCTCATAACATTACTTTGATGTTACTGTGTAAAATGAACAAATGAGCATGTAACAACATAAAGCTGAGGTACAGCCCCACACACCAACACAGATCCTGATGAGGTCACGTGATGTTTCTCTGAGTGTTTATGAACACAAATCAAAGATGAAACAGCACAAAGACACTTCAAAGTGATTCTACTGTAGAAACATGAACAGGTAGAAACCTGCAGCCTGACTGCTCATCACTTTGTTACCTGTTCAAGTTCAGCAGCAGCAGCTCACTTTATCACGGTGCTGGTCTGGGGTCAGTGTTTACTCAGCTTTAACTCACTCTGGGTTCTTGGCTAGCCTAGCTTTAGCTTAGTGTTAGCATGCTGTGTGCTAGCTCAGCGTCAGAGCTCTGCAGGTGTCTCGTGTGTAAATATTAATCACAGTGACAGTAAAGGAGGTAAAGGGCTGTGACGTCATCACGTACGCTGCGTCCTCTGTGGGCTCTGACTGAACTCAAAGTACAAACTACAAGTACACAAACACGAACGTAGCTCAGAGTGGCGGACACACTCGGCCTCGTTGGTCCAGCTGTGAGTCCGTTACCGTGAACTATGGAGCGGCAGATTTGTGCTGAACTAAGCTGCACACAGCTGATGTTAGCCAGGAAACATTACACACTGACTTTAATGGAGAGACCGGAAATACAAACACACACAGTTTGTTGTGTGAAGAAATCAAACACGAGCTGAACAAACAGTAAAGTTCCTAAAGACAAACTGTTAAAGGAGGAAACAAAGCAAACTTACAGTTTCTTCACACACCAACAACAAGCTCCACTCCACGAAGTTCAGGAAGTGAAATTAAACTTTGAGCAGGAAGGAAACACCCAAGGAGACGTTTGAGGACAATCAGGAGCATTGGAACACTGTGCTGCGTTCAGGTGCACCTCGGAAACTCCAAACCTCTGGCAGGCTGTGATTTATTTCTGCTGGTTTTCCTGTTTGAAGCACAAACATCCGTCATCAATTTGTTGTTGTTCTTCCTGCAGCGTTTAAATATTTCAGCACTGAACTTATGTTTCTTCAAAGCTCATTTCAACCTATGAATGAAAGTGCAGACTGAGAGTGGATCACATGATGTTTGAGGTGTGTCATGTGACATGTTCAGTATTGTCACACATGTCTAGATTGTCCCTGATATCATAACTGCTCAAACACTGATGATTATATTTGAAGAATTATTCCTGATGGCAGCAAAGTTTGAATGGAGCTCTCTGTCTGTGCTGATTTGTCGCCCTCTGGAGGTCAAAGCACAAACTGCATGATGTCACTGTAACCACCACAGAGACAGGAAGTGTTTTTATGACTGAAACACTGAAATGATGCTAACGGCTGTCGTTAGGCTCACTGACAGCAGTGCTGATGTGTTCATGTCAAACACTGGCTCAGGTCAGACTCCTTCATCCTTCTCCAGCGTGAGGCCGCCCTCAGACCCACAGGAGCTCTGACCTTTGACCTCCTGACCCTAACCATTTTAGTCTTGTTGCATCTTTAAATGCAAATCCTGTGAAATGGTCAGGGGCGGCTCTAGAGAAATTTTCTTAGGGTGACAAAATCAAAGCCTTTGCCCCCCAAACACATATGCAGGTGGTTACATGTGGTTAAAATGATTCAAATGCAGTAAGTATGCACGTTTTTCATATAAATATAGTCTATAACTTAATTATTGTCTGTACCCACATGATTACACACTTTAGTTACATGAAACATGTGAGTTTTGATGTTATGTACTGTACAGCCTGTATATTAAATACATATGTAGCCCAATAAGTATAAACTCCAGAAAGCTACACAACATGGGGCGCTTCATTTACAAACACAAGTCTAACTTAAGTTTCACTGTTTTTGTTAGAAAACAGTCACATTGTTGCAGCTTAAATGACACAAAATGTCAGAAATCTGCACTGTCATGAACAAACATGTAAACCTCATTTTTCATGATTTGTTGGATTCACCCTCTGAGGTCTGAAATACAACCGGACATTTGTGACTCCTTTGAGTTTACGTTTGTATTTCACCCTCAGATTGTTTCATTTTATTTTTTCCTCCTCTTGCTTTGTTTGGTATCTTTTCAGCTCAACTGAATTTAGTTGTTTTTTCACTGACATGCTGCATTAGTATTACTATTACTATTAATGTAACTATTACTGATCTGAAATCACACAAAGAACCTAAAATCCTAGCAGTATTTTTTACTGTAAAAAAACCACAGACGTGTTGGGTAAATGTTTATAACTTGAAATGCAAATATAAATTGTACATTTTGTAAACAGATACAACTATTTATCTAAAAATGCAGCCAATACACCTGCTGTTTTTTCATTTTCTACAACCATTTAAAATAGCACTCACCTTCCTTCATTTCCACAGTGTAACATCCACCCACCTGTGTAAAATCAGAAATTCCCATGGTGTTGTTCAAAATGTGCTCTGGCACAATCATAAGCATCGCTTGCTGCTGAAAACAAGAAGAAAGCCGTCCTGCTATGGGCTGAACCATTTGTTAATGTGGAGGGGGGGACACTATGGAATATATCCAGTTCTAGCATTTATATTCACTGCTGACTGTAACTACGCTCAAACTGTTAAACTTATTTTAATAAACAACACCGTCATATGCAAAACTGGGGTGGCACTTGGGGTGGCAAGGGATCATTTTAGGGTGGCACTTGCCACCCCATGCCACCCTTCTAGATCCGCCCCTGCTGATGAAGCCAACAGGTTCGCTTCATTTGCAAAAAGCAGATATGAGTTTCTGAGGCCACAGTCTTCTGTGGCAGAAGGGGAATCAGGGGAAGCCCTGGAGGAGTCCACCACCCACCAGAAACAGGTCTGAGCTCTCACTGCAGTTGTAAAGGGGCTACACAGCCCACATGAGGCTGAGGGATGCAGCCTTCTGTCAGACTGTCACTAACACAGAGAAACACCCGTGTACACTCATACTCATGGGCACATACACCAATCAACCTAACCCCACTAACTGCTCGTCTTTGGACTGTGGGAGTCAGAGAACCCAGAGAGGACCCAGACATGGGGAGAGCATGCAAACAGCTTAGATGTTGGATTTGAACCCAGAACCTTCTTGCTGTCAGGAAACAGTGCCAACCACTTTTCCACTGTGCTGCCTGTTTGACTCTGATACACCCATTTTTGAGCTCTTAAAAACAGCCCTCCACACAACAGAGACAAACCATAAAGGACTTTGTGGCTTGTAGCAACCAAAGAAAGTTTAAGGTGCAAAATAAAGAGGTTGAAAGGAAAGTAATAAAGGAAACATGTAATTATAACAGTAATGTTGGCTGTGTATCACGTGTGGCATGTCATTGTGGGGCTGGCCTCTGTTGGGATTGAGAATATGTGATGGCGGGGGCAGGGTTGGTTACTGGGGTTTATCCTGATCTCCTGTTTAGTGGAACTGTGCTCCTTTGAATCCACAGCACTAACCTGGCACACACACATAAAATGCATCATTGCTACAGAGCACAGCAGGACTCATTATGAGTGGTGGGGCAGGCTGGATGGTGTTGAGGAGTCGTATCGCAGTGACATTGGCTCCCCTGCTTCACTCTCTCCTGCCCCACTAATGCAACTCACTAATCCCTCTGTCCCCTTTAGGTGGGGCTCACGCTGACAAGATAAAATAAGCTGCAGGACTGGTGGGTGGGGGCTGTGCTGTCAGCCCCCCTGGGTCTGCTCCTCTGTGATCCTCAGTGGGCCAGTATGCCTCTCCTGGTAGCTCCATGGGGGATGGTGTGGTGGGTTGGTGGGTGCCATGGCGACTATGTGCGGACTTCACATTTTTGTCTGCTGTGACAGCTCCTTGATCTGGGCGGGGCCAGTGGGGTGTGGGTAGGTCCTTTGTGGGGCTTTGGACGTTGCCTGAATATTGTCAGGCAGCTGGGTGCTGTGCCTCGACCCTTTCTTCCTTTGCATTTGTGGTTTGGTGCCATAAATGCACAACATAGAAGAGCCACCTCGACGGGACAACACTCAGCGGTTCATCTGTCTCTCTTCCACAGCATGTCTTTATCCTGTCTTCCTTCTCTCACCCCAACCAATCACAGCAGATGGCCCCGCCCCTCCCTGAGCCTGGTTCTGCTGGAGGTTTCTTCCTGTTAAAAGGGAGTTTTTCCTTCCCACTGTCGCCAAAGTGCTGCTCATAGGGGGTCATATTGTTGGGTTTTTCTCTGTATGTATTATTGTACGAGCTACCTTACAGTATAAAGCACCTTGAGACGACTGCTGTTGTGATTTGGTGCTGTGTAAATAAAACTGAATTGAATTAAGAAACAACTCTTAGATTCCTCACATGATTCTCCTGTATTCCTACGGGACGCCAAGGTAATATAACATGGAAGTGTGTCGCAGTGCCTGGTGGCCACATGTTACCCATAAACTGTCAACCTGACCGTACTGTAGCTACGTCCAAAGACTAGTTAAAGATTAAAGCTTTTTGGGGGGTTAAATCTGACATAAATAAAGAAAGAATAACATTAAAGTCGATTCTTTTGATCACTGTAGTTCTACTTTGAGGATATGACGTGTAAAAACCCTCAGTTGTGGCTGGTGGATCTCACATTCCTGGTCTTTGTAATTCCAGTTCAATGAAGCCTCATTTTCACCTTTTTCCAGGTAAATTTTCCCAACTGTTCTAATGTCCATGCTGTGGCATTGTCCCATCATTTGTATTTCCTGTTAATGGATTTTTAATATGGTCTGGGAAATTACTATATATGAGTAACTTCCTGTTGTATTGCAGCTTAAGGCCATTGTCACTGAAATAAAGCCTGAGTTGTAATAGTTTGCATCCAGAACGAGGAAAACGAAGAAACCCAAACACTGCTCAGTGGATGAGTCCGTCCTGGAATAAATACCAGGACAAAACTAAAAAGAAGAGCTTGTTTCCTCGAAGCAACAACAGAAAGCTCTTTGTCTCTACAGATGTTTCTGGGAAACACGTTAACAATATTTAAACATTTGTTCTTAATAAACGTTTTTACTTAATGATGCTTTATGATATTTCTATCTGACCTAATGCAGCAGCGTATCCACATGAACTCTGCAGTGTTTCTACCCAGAGGCCACCGTGGTCCTTCTTTACTAATGCTGAGGGTTTTCTCCCAGCCGTGATAGCCTTTGACAGGTAAACTGAGTCATTCCAGCCCAGTGCAAAAATAACCTCCCTGTCTGCTCTTAACTTCACGCATCGATGCTAAAACGTTGCATAACTGAACCTGCAGACTGTGATCCTGTAGCTGTCGAGGAGAGGGCTTGATGCCGTCCATCTTCTGCTCAATTAACAACGCCTGCAACCTTTTGAGCCTTGGTCCTGCTACAGTCACAAATATAACATCATCACTCTTTATTTGATCCACTACACTGCTGTCATTTGTCTGTTATGGCCCCACAAGGTCACTGAATTCTGTCATTCTTCTCCAATCCATGGTTTTCAGTCACTGGTGGGCAACATTACTCTACCACGACTGCAAACAGTGGACAGTTGGTAGGTAGTCCTGCAGGACGCCTGTCTCGAGCCAAGGCTACTTGGAACATCTCTCCATGGAGGAACAATGAAGACATGAAGAGAAACTATAAATCTTTGGGACTTGTGCTCCAACAGCTTTGTTTAAAGGCCTGAAAGTGGCGACGTCTCTCCCAGAGCTCCAGCTCAGTGACATCTATGTGTGCCTTGTATGCTTCAGCTGACGCTGCTGCCAGGATGAAAGCTGTCAAACCGAGCACAGCTACATGTTCCACCTGGATGGGTAAATAATGTGTTTGAGGTGAGAACAATCAGGAAAGCTCGCCAGCGGCTTTACTTCCTGAGGAGGCTGAGGAAGTTTGGCATGAACGCCAACATCACCTCAAATTTCTACAGGTGTGCAGTCGAGAGCTTGCTGACGAGCTGCATCACAGTTTGGTACGAAGCTGCTCTGCCAGCAGCCGTAAATCACTACAGAGGGTGAAGGCAGCAGAGCACATCACTGGCACGAGGCTTCCTGCCATTCAGGACATTTATCTCCAGCGGTGCCTCCATAAAGCACACAGCATCATCAAGGACCACAGCCACCCAGCACATCAGCTGTTCTCCTTGTTACCATCGTTACAGGAGTCTGTCTGCTCGGACTACAAGACTCAAAAACTGTTTCTACCACCAAGCCATACGACACCTCAACCACAACACTTAAACACACACAACACAGCACTCAGAAGCTACCTGCAGCTTCACAAGTACTCTGTTTAATCTGCACTGGTCACTCCACTTTATTGTCATTGATATTTATATTTAAAAGTGCAATACTGAAATTTTCTGCTGCTCATTCCTGTGCAATGTCCCATCTGCCCTCCCGTCATATTTCTCTTCAAGATTTTCTTATTTAATCACTAGTGTACATATATTTATAGATACAAATATATTTAGTCATCTTTTCTCTTTTACCATGTCTCTCTAATATTTGCTCCTTACTATTTTTCTATTTTCTTTATTATTTTATTTTATTATATTTTCTCCTACTGTATCAAGCTGCCGAGTGACTGCTGCTCGTCAAACACATTTCATTGCAATGTTGACCCTGTGCTAACTTGCATATGACAAATAAAACTGAAAACTGAAAAGAAGAAACTGGTCGTTGTTAAAGGAAAGGTAATCTCCACATAAGCAGCTTAGATGACCTTCCACGTGTAAATCTTACAATGTGTTGACTTGGACATGAACAGTGTAGGACCAGAAAAGTCCCAGCAGTGTTCATTTGTCACATTAATGTAAAATGAAGTCTTTTTCTGGTCTCATCCAACCATAGTTAAATATGTGCCAACTGATTCAGTACGTTTCATGTAGAAATATGTGTGGCAACTTTTTGTTGCAGCAATGATCTCAAAACACGGGGGGGGGGGGGGGGGGGGGGGGGGGCTAAGATGAATGTCTGCTGTGAG
>NC_140528.1:11936690-11984190 GCF_057382185.1 Mchenga conophoros | reverse complement strand
TGATCAATGATCAGCTGATCGGCTTTTCTCTCTTGTTTATCGCCCACTTTGCGCCAGAAAGAGGAAACCAGCAGATGTCGCGCTAAACAACAGCAGCACGTTTAAGCTTGATCAGCTGTTGTTAGAATTTATTTAATATTAATTTCTAGTATCAGCTGATGTTTGCTGGAGCCACAGCTGTAAAGCTGCTGGTCATGATGTCTGTTTAGATATGTGGTGAGAGGGAAACATGAAGATGAAACCAGGAGATGTCCTTACTGGATCATCAGAGCTGAACAGGTGATGGAGAAACAGGTTTACCTTTTAGGTGACATGAATGAGTTGAAGGGAAGTTATGAACTGTTTCTGAGAGACAAATAACACCAGGATCCTTTTTTATGTAGCAGACAGCTGGTAACTGTGCAGGGGCGGGTCTAGCAAAGTTTTGCCAGGGGGCCAGGTAGGGCATTAACAGGGAAAGGTGGGCACAAAGAAATACTTTTCTTTCTTATTCTCATTTAAAATACCTAGTTTTTATTAAATAATTATCTAAATCTTACAACCAAAGTTTTTATCTGACGTAAAATGTATAGAAATCATACATATACCAACAAGACTGTACATCACTGTCACAACAGGGTTTGTTTTCAGTCAAAGTCTTTATGGCTTTAATACCTGGTGGGTCGGTCTGTAGTAAAAATGCCCAATTTTTTTGTCCCAGTCCAGCCCTGCAGGTTAATACTGGCAGTGTCACCATGCCAGCTGACTGTATTTTATCATCAGCCAGTGTTGTTCTTTATCAATATTACCAAAGTTTACGATAAGGCAGCATAGAAAGTATTTACTTGCTTTCAGGTTTCATTCAAATGTTAGTCTTTTCAGTTGTTTCCCCACTTTTTTCCTGTTTCAAAATCAAACACCAGTTTGTGAGAAGATTATCTTCTTTTTTTAACAGGCAGATAAAGTTTTGCATTGGCATTGGCTAATTTGTCAATTGTTTGTTACAAATGTTCGTATTTTAATTTTCAAAAATGTTTTTGCCCAAAACATATGTGCACTATATGTCAGTAAAAATACTATGTAAATATTGATGTCCTTGAATGCTGAGTAAACACTGACAAAGCACTGATTGTATCTCTTGTACTTTATCAACGCAGTATCTAAAAACTTTGCACCGTAGTGGTTAAAATCTCATTCTAATAAGAGTTAAAAGTGCATTTGGTTATTAGGTTTATAGGATTATTGAATTATGGTTAAGGGTTGGTAGAATTTTTTTTTAAAACATTATCTGCCAATTAAATCTGCCACCCTTCTCCAAATCTGTGCCCCTACCTGGCCCCCCCAACAAAAATTTTCTAGACACGCCACTGCACGCACGGGGCGATCCGCAGTAGCTCGTTAACGGAGATTTGCCGTGTTGTGGCGTTAACGTCATTTCAGATTAACGCTGACAGCACTAGTGGGAACACAACGAATATGACTGCACATTTACTCCGACATCATCCTGGTGCAAAGACAAGTGGAAGCAGACAAAACAACAAGCACCATGCTACAAACTTTACCCGAGTCATTTAGACAGCTGTTAGCACAGGATTCTCCTTATGGGGACCTGATATGTTTAATATGCTGCTGAGAATATAGCCCAGAAGAAGCGTATAGTAGAGCTTTTATTTTGAAAGAGCCATTTCTCTGTAATAAACTCTCTTTTCCAAAGATGAGCGATTCCTCCATCAGATAGATTTATTTATTTTTTATTACTTTGGTGTTTCAGCAACATTAAATTTAAAAACTGTACGTTTGAGTTAAAATATATATTTATAATTTTAATAACTGACAAATTAAAAAGGCATGAACATTTTTTTGTATCGAACCGTGACACCAAAGTATCGAACTGAACCGTGAATTTTGTTTGTCGTTGCACCCCTAATATATGTGTGTGTGTGTATTTATACATCAATCCATTTTCTTGCTTATGGAGTTCAGGGCCTGGGACCTACTCCATGTCAGCTTTCAGTGTTTATAAACATGAACATTATGAACTCATGACTCCCTTGGGAAGCCTATGGTTTTTCATAGGCAGGGGATATTTGTTTTATCACAGTTCATTACCAAACAGAGCAGGGTTCTAATTGATTTGTGGCTTTTAGGATATTATGTATAGGTGTGTAAAAGTGGAGTGAATATAATTACAAACAGCAATGCTAGTGGAGTGATGACAGACAGGGCGGTTGGGGGGTGGTGAACAGTTTGCCAACAGTTCTCCCCTGTAGAGAAGGACATCTGCCATTTCTTTTTCCTTTTAACAATTCAGGTAGTGATGAAAGAAAATCAGACTGTGGCAGTGCTTGCAGCAGGTAACGGAGTGATAATGCAGAGTTTTTACTAGAGATGGACCGATCCGATATTACGTATCGGTATCGGTCCGATACTGACCTAAATTACTGGATCGGATATCGGAGAAAAATAAAAAATGTAATCCGATCCATTAAATATCACGAAAGCACCTCACAAAACTTGCAACACGCCGTAACTCACCTCAGAACGTTAGCACGTCGGAGCAGTATGCATCACGTGATAGAGCAGCTGTGGCATGCAGGACCTGTCGGTGGTCTGGATAGCATGTGGAGCTTCGCTAGCAACCCGGCATTTCATCTCCGACAAAGTTATCCCGAGAGAAGTAAAGCAAGTGTGTAAGTCCATCTCTGAATGTTTGTAAAGCATTCCTGCGTTAAGCTTACCAAGCGACTGCCTCTTCTTGCTGCTACTTCAATCATGAAACTGCTTAATGATCAGCTGATCGGCTTTTCTGTCTCGAGTCCGTCTCTCTTCTTTGCTTTTGGTCCACTTTGCACCAGAAAGAGGAAACCAGCGGCTGAACAACAGCAGCACGTTTAAGCTTGATCAGCTGTTGTTAGAATTTATTTAATATTACTTTCTACACCAGGATCTTTTTCTACAGCTGACGGCTGGTAACTGTGCAGGGGCGGATCTAGCAAAGTTTAGCCAGGGGGGCCGATAGGGCATTAACAGGGAAAAGGGGGCACAAAGACATACTTTTCTTTCTTATTCTCATTTAAAATGTCGAGCTTTTAATAAATAATTATCTTACACCCAAAGTTTTAATTTGATGTAAAATGAATAGAAGTCAATTACTGTATATAGTAACTATTAAGTCTAATATATATACCCTAGTAAGCTATAGTACTTTTTCCTTTGGGAAGGTACCATCTGTGCAGTCTGCAATTTTGTTGAAGAAAGATGTTGAATCTATTTAATATTTCTTGAAAAATAATTCTGTGCATTTTTTTTCACACTGCATCAAATTAAGGTTGATTACATCGATTAAGCATCATGAGGTGGAGCGTGAGGGGTGGTTCCCTATTTTTTATTTATTTATTTTTGTTGCTGGGAGTTGGAACCCTATTAGTTAGGTTGCTTAATATTTACGCTAAGTACTCTTTAAAATACCAGAATAGGGAGGATGGTGTAGGTCTAAGTTTATTAGATTGATCAGTATTGCTGAACTATGAAATATTTTTTTTGCATACAGGTATAACAGAATAGCTTTAGTGTAGTTGTTGTTTTAAACTTGAGTATGAACTTATACAAAATGCAGCAAGATATTTTAAAAAACAGTTTTGTTGATTAAAAAACACTATATCGGATTCATATCGGTATCGGCAGATATCCAAATTTATGATATCGGTATCAGTATCGGACATAAAAAAGTGGTATCGTGCCATCTCTAGTTTTTACTGCAGTGGACAGTCCCTAGTGTGACCATCGCTGGAACCAACCAGCTGATTTACACCATGGCAGCAGTCATCAGTGAAGTTCTTGGCTGCAACATGAACAATCTCAAGTAGCAATGCTACTAAACTTGCTGGAGAACTTTTAGTTCAGGCCACTTGATGAGTTTCACACAGTACTGCATATTATTTTATTAGGTTGGCACAAATGTAGGATTGTGTTTGTGATATCACGATGTGTCTGTTTCCTTTTCATATTACACTAAAGAGATCATCGCCTACAAGCCTCCGTAAACGAACAGCATGTCTATAAAAGCCCATTCATCATCCGGCCCTCCTGCTCAAACACAACCATGTAGCGCTCATCCCTCCACCCGTCTCATTCAGCATCCACATACATGTTGCAACACACTGGGGAGGGAACGGGAAATAGAGTAGAGCAGCAAAGCTTGATTTCCTTTAGGATTGGTTAAACTAAAAGACGTTGACAAGGAATTTTAAGGGTTTTAGGAAGCATAAAACCGAAATCAGTTGTATTGGATACGAGTATAAATGAGTGCTTAGGCTCATGCAAGAAAAAACATCTTAGACAGGATATGACAAAACGTACTGTGATACAATTCTTCATTACTACAGCTCATTGAGTGCTTTTGTAAAAAGTCAAATCTGTGTGCTCCATTAAACCCTGTAGAAGTTGTTTCGAATGCTGACAGTGGACAAACAAAGTTGTCATTTAGCTTAAACATTAACAGTAGAAAAGGCCCGATAGGAATCTAACATCCTTGGAATCAAGCTGTGGGAGTGAGTTTTGAAACCTTTCTGTAGGACTGCTTTAAACTTGCCTTCTTGGTGATGTGTGTCTGATGTCTTGTTTGACTTGAGCAGATTCTTTACGTGCTTTAAGTTTCTAACACATTTGCTTTAACCAGTAATTGAAACTGCTGAGTAGGAAGTACTAAAGTGGGTGTTGAGCATGTTGGGTGTGTCCTTATTACCTGTTTCGATGTTTTCTTTTAATTGAAAGCGTTTCATGAATATGAAATGCTTCTGCGTAATGTTAAACGTTATAAAATATTCTTATGATTTAAACTCTGTATTCATGGCTTATTCTTTCCTGGCCTTTCCTGTAAGCACTTTTATGCTCGGTGGTAAAATATCACAGAACAGTTTGGCGAGTGTCATACCGCCTGGATTAGTGGCTCAGCTGGTAATTCAGAGATTTATGTAGCTTAGTTTGCTGTGTCATGCTGATTTGGGGAGACTGGACACAGACCTGAGTCATTCTCTTCTGGGTGATCACAGTGGTTACTCTCCTCCCTTCCTCATCTCACCCTGCAAAGAAATCTGCCTTGACCTCTTCCTCTGTGTTAGTTTGCTGTCCTTTCATTAGCTAGCTTTAGGACTTCTCCTCTCCTCCATGAATGTATCCCCACTAATCCCATTACATGCTTGTCCTTGTCCCACATTTATCAAACATACTTTTTAAAATCAAACAGTTAGAAATGACATTCATTACTTCATTATGTAACATGTCCCTGTGATCTAAACAGCCTGTTAGCCCTCGGAGCACATTTAAGTAAATTGAAATAATTGTGCCGATAAATTAGATTTGAAAGCTCTTATTCTAATTTTCTGTTTTGATGATATTTGGGATATGCTGTTTATGTAGAACAGCTAAAACTAGTTCTTTATATTCCCATATAAATGATAAACACACATTATTTACAAAACACTGCCCGGTGGACGCCAAAGGACGGCCTGTTTTGATTACGCCGGGATCTTTTTGGACTGCACATTTTTGGTCTACGATCAAAGCTGCCACACCACGCTGGATTAATCTCCCAGTAGCTGAGTTTATGAAGTCATAAGAAAGGAATGTCCCACATGTTCCTGCTGTTACACCATATTTGGACTGGGACACCTTTGCTAACCTCTGTTGCTCAATGACACACTGATTTGAATCTGGAGGCGCTGGCGACATATTTGCAGCAGTGTGGGTTCACAGAGGCTGTTTAGACTCTGAGCATGTGACACACCAGTAGCGTGCCACGCTGGGCCTCTCGGGGTGGCGTACAGTGTCACTGTGTGTGTCTATTTAAGAGTTTGTCGTGTAAATGAGGACAACCAAGATATGTGAAGTATAGAGTGGTGTACCACAGTGACAGGTTAATGTCAGTGTGAGTGTGTAGCAGTTTGTGTGGCCAGAGAAGGTCAGCAGCCTCCAGAGGACAAAGCGCTTGTGTTCTTCCACAATCGCCCGTTTGATCAGACAGATCATTTGGCATCTGTCAGGCTAAAACCAACAACGCAACATAAAACCAAGCATACGCTCTGCAGTCCTGCAGCTAACTCCTGACAGTCTGTCTGCTGTAGGCTGAAGAAATCAGGGGCTCATTCATCTGCACCTGTCAGCGTCTTTATGCTAACAATAGATCAAACAGTATGTGTCCACAGGATGTGTAATGTTGAAGGTTACCGTACATCCTTATCTCCAGCACTGAGAATCAGTTATCACTGATCGCTGTCTCTGCTTTGTTTTGACATGTTTCATATTTATATATTTCATATTTATAAGGTAAATACCCTACAACATTACAGAGAAGAAGAAGTAACCCCAGGCTCGGTGAGGGGCAGCCATCTGCCGTCACCAGCTGGAGGTGATGAGTGGAAGACTCGATAGGCCACTCTTATTTTCATCCACTGCTTCGTTACCTCGACACGATGTTTTGGATCATCATCATGCTTGAACATCCATCTTCATGGGACGAAGGTTCCTCGTCACAGTACGATACGCGCTCCTGTCTATTGGCCCCTCCATGCAGGGAGGTCATGTTGTGCTCTTAGCAGAAAAGTGACCCATGTTTCCACCGCTTTACTGTGGGGGTGGTGTTCTTTGGTTTTTAGTGATTGTAAAGAAGTTTTCACAGACAAACCGTCACAAAAAAACCCCATTAAGTGCCAACATAACATAAACCTGTAGTTTTAAAAATAAATAACTACGAATTTTCAAAAACTTCTCAACAGAAAATCTGTTTAAACAAAAAGGTTTTGACCTGGTTTTTAAAAGAATGGACAGAGTCAGCTGTAGACTGGTGCAGAGCCTTGGTGGTTTCTCTAATCCACAGAGGCCAGTACATTAATCTAAATGCAATGATGGAAACGCATTGATAATTTCTTCCAGTGCAGCAGAGGAGACCATGTTTAGAAATGTTAGGAGTGAGATAAAGATTTTACACAGTTGAAACTCAGAGAAGACTCAAACGCCAAGATTTTGAATGCTGAACTTAGCATGTGAACAAAAACAGAATAGAATGCATTTTATTGTCACTACACACATGCACAATAAGCTTCAGAGCATCTCCTGTTCAGTGCAGACGTGGGAAAGAAAGAGGGGTGAGTTGCACAGTTCTGCAGCACTATCTACAAATATAGAAACAAAACATAGTGCTATATATTACAGTGTGGGTTACTGCACCTAAATTAAGTGTTGCACAGTGGTGATGATAGTTGTGTAGTCTGTGTGTAGAGGTCCTAGATTGGGGGGTGGAACTGTGTTTATCATGTGTGAGTTCAGGCTGGTTATGGGTCTGTGGGTCTCCTTGCTGATGCACCTGTAGCGCCTCCCTGAGGGAAGCAGGCTGAACACGTTGAAACCAGAGTGGGAGCTGTCCTTGATGATGTTTGCTGCTCTGCTGAGGCAGCGGGAGGAATAAATGTCCTTCAGGGAGGGGAGAGGGCAGCCGATGATCTTCTGTGCTGTCTTGACCACACTCTGAAGCCTCTATCCGCCTTGGTGCAGCTGCCGTACCATACTGTGATGCAGTAGGTTAGCAGGCTCTCAATGGACGAGCGGTAGAAGGTCAGCAGCAGGTTGGAGTTCAGCTTGTACTTCCTGAAGACTCTCAGGAAGTGCAGCCGCTGTTGGGCCTTCTTGACGACCGCTGAGATGTTGTCTGTCCAGGAGATGTCAGCAGAGATGAGGACACCAAGGAACCGGGAGGTGTGGACCCTCTCCACACGCTCCCCGTTGATGTAGAGGGGGGCCAAGTCAGTGCCTCCTGACATTGACAATGACCTCCCAGTCCCAGGCTGTTTTCTGAACACCATGCTGCCAGCTTCAGGACTCTGTATGCTGATTCTTTCATCCGGGCTGGACTTCTTATTCTTGACTGAACTTGGCTTTGCCCTGGTGAGTTCTTTTCTTTCTCAGAACCAACCCGATTCACCTTTCTGAGCTCACCCCAGTCCACTGACAGAGGTGGAGGGCCAGCTTCAGTTTTTAAAAACAAATTTCGATGTCGGCCGCTGTCATCATGTACCCCAGCTTCGAGGTGCAGTTATTGGAACTGAACTGAACCTCATTTCTTTGCGCTGTGGTGTATCGCCCCCCGAAATTTGTTACGGATTTTATTTCTGAATTTGCTGACTTACTGGGGAGTGTCGTCTTACGCTATGATCGTATTTTAATTCTTTGTGATTTTAACTTCCACGCTTGTTGCGAGGACGGCTCACTAGTCAAAGACTTCCTTGCTCTTATGAATTCGTTTAATCTCACCCAGTTCGTAAGTGATCCAACTCACACAAAAGGTCACACACTCGACTTGGTACTGTCCCGTGGTTTGGATATCTGCATCACGGACATTAAGGACTTCGGGATTTCGGACCATTTTCCGGTTTTGTTTAATACTGTTATTAACAATGTTGATTTGTATAGTGATGGTTCTCTACGGCAAACACGCTCGATGAGCTCTCAGTCACTTGCTCATTTCACTGCTGCTTTTCTTGATTCTCCTCTTTCTGATGTTAATGGTATTGCAGATTTATCAGCGGAGGAACTTGCCAACCTTCTTAATACTACATGCGCCAACATTCTTAATTCGGTGGCACCTCTGAGGACAAAAAGTGCCAAATTGTTACGCCAACCCTGGCGTAATGACCCTACCGGCGCCCTTAGGCGTGGATGTCGGCGCGCTGAGCGAAAATGGAAAAAAGATAAACTCCATGTCTCTCTGGACATGCTTCGTAAATGTCTATCTAGGTATCAAAAGTCTGTTAAAGCTGCTAAATCTGCCTCCTTCTCTGGTATTATTTGGTCTAACTGCCATAATCCCCGAGCCCTTTTTAGTATTTGTAATTCCTCGATAAACCCTTGCCCCTTTACTTGTAGGGATGCCTCTCCTGTACTTCGTGATAATTTTTTTAAATATTTCACTGACAAAATTTAAGTTCTGAGGGCGTCTCTCTCATCTTGAGTCGTTGTTAGTTTCTGACCCTGTTCCAGTCCCTGAATGCTTGACTGTCCTTCAACAGTTCAATCCACTGTCTTATTCTCATTTAACAGCTATAAGTGATCATCTCTAACTCCCCCCGTGATATCGTTCCCTCTCGTTTTCTTAAGGAAGCTTTGCACACTATCGGTCCCTGTATCCAACTTTTACTAAATGTATCCCTGTCATCAGGTTGTGCACCGTCAGTATTTAAGCGCGCTGTCGTGCAACCCATTATAAAGAAAAAGGATCTTGACCCTAGTGCTCTAACTACAGACCGATCTCCAAACTCCCTCTTATATCCAAAATTCTGGAAAACGTGTTTCTAAAACAACTTCAGTCCTTCCTTGATACTAACGGTATCAGTGAAAGTCAGTCTGGCTTTAAACCTCGCCATCGCACTGAGACAGCGTTAGTTAGGCTTTTTAATGATCTTCTTCTACCTGTGGGCCATTGTTTTAGTTTTACTAGATCTGACTGCTACCTTTGACACAGTCGACCACAAGATTCTCATCTCTAGAACATGTCGTTGGTCTTAAAGTTATAGCTTTATCTTGGTTCATCTGTCAGAGAGGTCGTTTTCCGTAGCCATGGGGCAACACTCCTCGGCCTCTGCCCCATTGTGGTGTGCCTCAAGGATCTGTGCTCGGCCCAGTTCTCTTTTTCCTTGTGCGTTTTATTAGATAGTTGATAATAAAGAGTGTCTTTGCCTGTGGCTTTGTTAAGACTGCAGGTTTTTGTCCGCCTGACCTTTGGTGACCTTGGCGAGCTCAGGATGAACAGGCTGTCTGCTCTGTTTGGGTGTGATGCTGCCTGCAGAGACAGTCTACTCTCATGCAGACACAACATCTTTACTGATATAACGTGGTCATGGACTCTTCTCTGTTCTTCCTTATTAAATAATAGTAAAATGACTCTGCAGTTTTGATTCAAAATGCACCAGGTCTGCTCAGTCTGAATCACACCGTTAGAGCCACACCAAATGATTGGAGCACCAATGTTAGCACTCAAAGAGTCTAAGCAGTACCACTACCAGCTTTGGCCAGTGCAGGAGTGAACATGTAGATCCATGTTCTACTGAGCAGAGGCAACATGCAGTAAATGAATTAGTGGTCTCCACATGTTTGCACCCAAAGTTTCCCTGCTTTTGTGAGCTGAGCTGTTTTAATATTTTCCATGTATTAGATGATACTGTCCAATGCTTCCAGGGCTGTGAAGATGGAAAAAATGATGTTGCAGTCGTTGCTGAAGTATTGGTACCATTTGAAGGAAGTCATTAAAGCGCCAGAGCGAGCAGACAAGGCAAGCACTCAAAGAATGTGGAAGGCAGTCGGGGAAAGTTGCCATGGACGGACTTGATTCCTCCCAGCCCCAAACAGCTTTTATACTGTGGACAAAAATACATGAAAGTGTGTGTGTGTACCTGTTTAGATGTCTCTGTGGGGACCAAGAATTGGAATGTTACTATACTTGTGGGGACCAACAGTCATTTATGAGGACAAAAGTGCCTCACGAGTTTGAGACTCACAATGTGGTTCTAGTGTCAGGGTTACAGTTAGGTTATGGTTAGGTTTAGGTTGAGCGTTAACCATCCATTATTGATGGTTACAGTGAGCGGCTAGGATCATGTCAACTAGGTGTCCTCACTAAGATATCAAAACTAGAATGTGTGTGTGTGTGTGTGTGTGTGTGTGTTAGTGAAAGGAACTGTAACTGGTCCCAGTAGCAGCAGGATACAAACGCCATAATGACACAGCTGCCTCTCGTCTGCCTTGTGAGTGAAATAAGACATTTGGGACCTTTGAATAGTTTTTTGAAAATATTTTTTTGTTTAAAGAAAGGAAAGAGAAGTTTAATCCTTTAACTATTTAACTGTTAGGTGTCAATCCCTGGGAGGGTTTCCCCCTTTTATTTGGCGTGGAGTCAGAATTATGGCTTCTCCACACTGTGGAAGTAGCTCTTTGACACAGTCGAGCAGTCATTGGTCATAACAGGATCATTTAAGACTCGATGATGAATAAGACTGTTGAAGTGCATGAGAAGGATCTCATATAAAACCGTCTGTGTCTGCTCCTCAATTCAATTTAATTCAGAAGACCCCTATGAGTGCAAGATCAAGGAAACAGTTCACCCTGCCTGGGACAGGGTTACCAGGGACAAATGTTTGCTGCTGTTAGCATGAATGCATCCCTCCCTGATGGCTAATATAAGCCCCCATGGTGGTATTGTCAATCCTCACAAGAACAGTAGGAAGCGCCTGAAGAAACCACCCAGCGCTGAAACCCTCTTAAACAGCCAAGCCAGACCACCAGGATGGCCGAGGCCATCATACCCAGTAGCCAAAGGTATAATCTAAAGGGGACTGTTTTGTGCAGGCGAAAAAGAGTCAGGAATGCTGTGAGCATGGCGGGACTGGGACAAAAAAATTGGCATTTTGACTAGAGACCGGCCCACCAGGTATTATAGGAAGAGCCATAAAGCCTTTGAATGAAAACAAACGCTGTTGTGACAGTGATGTACAGTCTTGTTGGTATATGTATGATTTCTATACATTTTACGTCAGATAAAAACTTTGGTCATAAGATTCAGATAATTACTTATTAAAAGCGAGACATTTTAAATGAGAATAAGAAAGTGTTTCTTTGTGCCCCCCTCTCCCTGTTAATGCCCTACCTGCCCCCTGGCAACACTTTGCTAGACCCGCCCCTGCACAGTTACCAGCTGTCAGCTACTTAGAAAAGGATCCTGGTGTTATTTGTCTCTCAGAAACAGTTCATAACTTCAACTCATCCATGTCACCTAAAAGGTAAACCTGTTTCTCCATCACCTGTTCAGCTCTGATGATTCAGTAAGGACATCTCCTGGTTTCATCTTCATGTTTTCCTCTCACCACATATCCAAACCATATCATGACCAGCAGCTTTACAGCTGTGGCTCCAGCAAACATCAGCTGATACTAGAAAGTAATATTAAATAAATTCTAACAACAGCTGATCAAACGTGCTGCTGTTGTTTAGCGCGACATCCGCTGGTTTCCTCTTTCTGGCGCAAAGTGGGCGATAAACAAACAAGAGAGCCGATCAGCTGATCATTGCTCAGTTTCATGATTGAAGTAGAAACAGGAGAGGGAGGGGAGAGAATGAGAGAAGAAGAGGCAGCTGTGCAGCGTAATGACAGAATAAATCCAGCTTTGTGTCTTTTTCATTGTAGCTGAAGTCCGGGACAAACTGTTCCTTTTCACCTCAATACGAAACCCGTAATATTTTCTCTGAATACGAGATGATTCTGTTTTTTACGGGACAGTTGGCAACTCTACTAACTAACCTTATGAACAAAATAAAGTTCACTATCAGTAACATCATAGCACCCACCCAGTCATGCTAGCTAGCACGCAATACGAGTTATTGGAACTGACAGTAAAAAGTCAGCACAACGAAAATAGCTACAACTAAGCTTGGTCTATATCTGACCCAGATAGACTGCAGGTCATAACTTCTTACTGTGGAAGCTCTGCCATAGCCACCACCAAACAACAGAGTTATTTTTACACATCGGCTAGCATCTGGCCAATCCGCCACCTTCCATTGCTCATGCCGTTACAAAACAAACAAACAAAACAAAACCCATCGACCCATAAAAACGAAGAATCACTGTCGGCCCACCGGGCAAATGCCCAGTATGCCCGATTGAATCTCTCCTCTGACAGAGTGATGTAAAAGAGATGGAGTCCAGAGATAAACCCAGAATTGTTATGTGTTGTACTAGAGACAACACACTCGTTTTGCAGGATCCACCTGTGTTATCGCACAGGGAGAATTGATGTGGCCATTCTTCAGTCCTTCTCTATCACTCCTCCTGAGTAAGTCTGCTCAGCTGCACTGACTTCTCACATTGTTCTTGATGAGGAAGCTGATCGTGACTTGTAGTTTCTTTCAGTATTCAGTTATGGCAGTGGTGTCCAAACCCAGGCCACGAGCATCCTGCAGGTTTTAGACGTGTCCAGCTGATTTAAATGGCTCAACATGCCTTGAAGTTCTCCAGACGCCTGGTAATGAACTAATCATTTGATTCAGGTGTGTAGACCCAGGGTGAGATCTAAAACCTGCAGGACACCGGCCCTCGAGGCCTGGAGCTGGCCAAGTTATGAAGCTAACTATTCTCAAGGCTAATGTAAAGTTCTTCAAATGATTTCGTTTCATCCGTAGATACCAACTCATCTCTCAGGTGCTTACAGCGTGATAGAAGGTGCTTCAGAAGAGTCCAAAATGTTGCTGATTTAGATGTTCTGTCATGGCATAGGAGGATTCTGGATTCAGGAGCAGATGGTGCAGTGAAAATGTTTATTTACAAACTACAGAGAAATACATATGGGCTTGGATTAAATGGGTGGGCTTAGAGCAGGGCGATATGGCCAAAAATATTTATCACGACATATATTTGAAAATTTGCAATAACAATATAACTGACAATATAATTGATGCGAGACAAAATACAACTCCACAACTTTACTAGTGCAAAAAACCCATCCATTTATTTTCACTTAAACAAGCAGCTGTTTTTCATGTGCATTAAAGCTATGTAAAGATTTAACAGTGCAAATGCAAATTCCTTGCTGAAAGTTTAACCAAAAGGCATCTCCAGTAGAAATGTGCTGACATATCCTGAGCATAACCATGTATAATATCCACTGAAGTTAAAAAGAGGTGCTTTGCAACATTAAACTGCAGTGTGCCAAATAAAAAAGTCAAATATGTATTTCTCGGACCATAAGCTGCACGGGATTATAAGGCACAAGAAACAAAGCAGTCAGATAAATCAAACTATTCAACTCATTCTTCTTGCTTCCTCCACTTCTGTACCATTGATTCATTAATGCTGTATTCTATCACAGCAGCTCTATTCCTGTGTTGTTGCAGTATATTAATGATTAACCTCGTATTGTGGATGGATTATCTCAGTTGTTCTCCTGACTAAAGTGACAGCAGAGCTGTACGTTTGAACTTTTTCAGAAATCTCTGTCAGAACATGCTATATCATGTTTAGGTAACTAGCAAAACTAGCGAGCTAACTTGCACTAGTTCCTGCTAACTTCTAACTCCATTAAATATAATAAATTCTGTTTTCATGGATGCCTGGATGTTAAACTTAATTGTTACATCTGGTAAAGCAGCAACACTGATCATTTTATTAAAGTTGAAAGAATTTAGTTTTTAACTCTCAATGTGCTGCAGTGTTCGTTTGACTTTGGGACCTGAAGCGGACGGAGTTTAGGACCCAGATTACTCCCAGATTTCCGAGCACCTTAGTCCAACAAATACGGCAATAACGACGGCCCGCTAGCATGTTCTACAAAAAAATAGTGCTTTGTTGTGTATCTGACGGACAAACACCAAACCAGTTACGTTGCAGTATTTTTACAAACCAGTTCTGGTTCATCCGTTTCACTCAACGATCCACTTTCCCCCTTCCCTGTCGCCACCATGCTTTTTCGGCCATGCGTGCATGAAAACAAAGGCACTGCGCATCCGCGTTTTACCCATATTGTATCGCGATATTTCATTTTTTTATCGTTGCCCAACATTATACTGGTATTACCGTGAACAGTATGATGTGGCACAGCCATAGGTGGGCTCGTAGGAAAGCTGCGGAGGGAGGAGAGAATGGGTTAGCCAGAGTCTAGAGTGAGATTTACACTTACAGAGAGAGTCGAAACCATCCTACCGGGCGATGTGGTGACAAGAAGCAGGTAGTAAGCGACGTAACAGGCGTGTCTTTTCCTCTGTAGAGCTAACACTCCTGCTGTTTTACTTCTGTACTCCTGTGCATACGTCAAGGATGTCACAATCACATTTTACAGCATCCATGTTATATTAGAGATACTTTAGTCCCAGCAAAGTAGTGTACTGTTGTTGTTTGCTCCATTGCAACAAAACATGCAATGATATTATACTGAATTGCACCAGTTTTTAGGACGTCTATCTTTTACTTTCTGTGGGTTTTTCACTGCTTCTCTGCGATCAGATGAATTGTGCACACTATTTGCTCTTCCACAGCTTTATTTTTTAGTCTTTGAATGCTCCCATCACTTCTGTGATGACAAAAGTCACGATTATGCCATAGTCAGTCTATTTATATAGACCAAAGGCTCATCAGCAGATCCAAACCGACAGAAAGGCCACGGTTTCCTAAGAATAGAGCACTTACATTCACATTGAAATGTCCTGTAACGTAGACGCCGTTATCATGGTTTTGTTAACCTTAAAGAACAAAACTATGTGCCTGTTTAAATATTTATGGTCTGTAAATACATTAACCCTAGAACACTATCGCTATAAATAGTAACACGATCACTAATGCCGGGTGATTTTTACCCGATATAATATAACCAATGAAAAGTAATCAAATATATCAAAATATGACAACACATGACAAATTAGAGTGGTCTTCTTTTACTTTCAACTGTGCCATGTCTAACAAAATGAAAAATAAAACTCCTAAACCAAAATAATGACTCTGGAAAGCTGGTCTTTGGTCCACCCATTCCTGGGACATTTGAGACTTCCCTGGTGATGGCACAGGCTCCTCGACACGCAAACAGCTGCAGGAGAGGGAAATCATGTAAATGTATTTTCTCGGGTGTAAATCACCCAGCGATAGTGTTCTAGGGTTAATAATATTTACCATTAATGGCAGTTTACTTTATACCCAGATCATTTTGTGTTAAAGTACACAGTGCTTTACTTCCTCATTGATGACTGAGATGCTGCAATTAGTCCTCCAAAATATTAAGTAGGGTGCACGCCATCCCATCAGTTTCCATACTCCTGATATAGAGTGAGATTTCCTGAAGACTTGCTATTTATAGCTGCAGGAGGCAGCTTCTAGCTTCTCCCTGGAGGAAGCTGTCCTTGTTTTTGTCTTCATCAAAAAACCTTAAAATCTAAAAATACAGACAGCAGGTTCTTTGTTGGGCTTCTCTTTGTGGTTTGCTGTGGCTTTGCATCTGCTCTGCATCCCTGACCATCAATGTCATCAACATGTGTTCAATGATCCAAAAACACACCAGCTAGTTCACCTCTGAGGGGCTGTCGAGTGGTCTATTCAAGCTGGTGCTGTGACTTAAAAAGGTGGTTCAGACTTGAAAACCCTCCGATGGGCTGAATTATAACTCTAATAAGAATAAATAGCTACATTTACAACCTGCATGTTGTGTTTACTTCTGTTGTCTTTGTCTAATATTAACATTTTGTTGATGATCTGAAACATTCAAATGTAACATTTTTGGATTCATTCCTGTGGAGCTCAGTTCGGCACTCCCAGTCAGCGAGCCATGGCATGTATGTGTATGTGGAGACATGTCTCTATGTACGCATGCATACATGTATTTATACATACATGTATGTGTGTGCGTGTATGTTTGTATGGGTGTATCCTAGGGCTGCTCGATTATGGCACAAATGATAATCACGATTATTTTCACTGACATTGAGATCTCGATTATTTGACGATATTTATTTAACAATAACAATGTGTTGAATAATGACTTTAAAGATTGTCAAAAAATAATATAAAATAGTGCAAATACTGATAACAGTGCAAATGTTTGCAGTATAAGAAATAAATGAAAAATGTAAACATCTATGTTTAGTGAACTTTGCAGTGTTGCTCTGTGGTGCAGCTACGACACCGTAGCAAAGTTTCCACACCACTGAAGTTTTTTTTACCTCTCTGTTCAACCAACGGCAGTCACTGTCCTCTCCAAATAACTACTGCTTAGCTTTCCGAGCTTCCCTCGGGTCCTCTTAATCAGCGGTCCCCAACCCCCGGGCCTCGGACCGGTACCGGTCCGTGAGTCGTTTGGTACCGGGCCCCGAGAGTTGAGGCTCAGGTGTGAAATATATGGTTTTCAGGGTTTTTATCGGTTTTCAGCGTTATTTTGTTATCGTTTTTATCGTTTACTCGGTTTTCCTGGGTCTTTTCACGTGTGTTATGAATAACTCTTCTTTTTTTCGGTACCGGTACTGGTTTTATTTTGTTGTATTTATCCAACACCTTAAAGGCCGGTCCGTGAAAATATTGTCGGGCATAAACCGGTCCGTGGCGCAAAAAAGGTTGGAGACCGCTGCTCTTAATTGTTGTGACACGTGTTCGAAAGAGGTGCGCTTGATTTGCCACACGGAGCAGCGCGAGAGTGAAGCACGAGGGAGGGGCTAATAATCGGCTCAGTCATTTTTAATGATCGTTGAAAGCTCAGATCGTAATCGAGATTAAAATCCGATTGAGCAGCCCTAGTGTATCCATATGTTTGCAGGTAATAATAATAATAATAATAATAATAATACATTTTATTTAAATAGCGCCTTTCAAAGCACCCAAGGACACTGTACAACAGATAAAAACTGGAAATATACACAATGGTAAAAATAGAAGATAAAAGTTCAAACATACAGAAATTTAAGAATAGGCAATTTTAAACAGATGAGTTTTGAGGGTGGACTTAAAAAGAGAGAATGAACTAATATTTCTGAGGTCCGGGGGTAGGGAATTCCAAAGTCGAGGGGCAGAGCAGCTAAAGGCCCTCCCTCCCATTGTGATCAGACGAGCAGAGGGAACAGAGAGAGAAAGAGAAGATGAAGATCTGAGGCAGCGGGATGGGAGCTTCATCTGTAATAAGTCAGAGAGGTACGGTGGAGAGAGAGAATGAATAGCCTTGAATGTATACAGAATTATTTTAAAATGGATGCGAAATTTGACCGGGAGCCAGTGAAGTTGCTTCAGGATTGGGGAGATGTGGTGGGTAGAAGAGGTCCTAGTAATAATACGGGCAGCAGAGTTCTGGACACGTTGGAGCTTGTTGATAGATTTTTGTGTGAGGCCAAATAATAATGAGTTGCAGTAGTCAATTCTAGAGATAACAAGATTATGGATGAGAATGGCAGTGGCGTGAGGTGTGAGGAAGGGGCGGAGGCGATTAATGTTACGGAGTTGGAAATATGCTGCACGTGTAATATTATTGATATGTGAGTTAAAGGATAATGTGCTATCGAGAATGACACCCAAGCTTTTCACAGAGGGAGAGATAGGGACCAGCGAGTTATTGATGGTGAGAGAGAAATTGTTAATTCTGGATAGCAGTCGTTTAGTGCCAACCAGAAGAAGTTCCGATTTATTGCTGTTGAGTTTAAGAAAGTTGGAGGAGAACCAAGAATTAAGTTCAGCTAGACAGAGGATGAGGGAGGGTGGAGGAAGAGTAGAGTCAGGTTTGGTAGAGAGATAGAGCTGGGTGTCATCGGCGTAGCAGTGGAACTGAATATTATATTTACGAAAAATATGTCCGAGTGGAAGAAGGTAGATGATGAAAAGAAGGGGCCCGAGGACAGATCCCTGGGGCACCCCAGTGGATAAAGGAGAAAGCTGAGAAGTGAAGGATTTTAATTGAATGAACTGAGTGCGGTCAGATAGGTATGATTTAAACCAGGCTAGTGGAGTGTGAGAGAGACCAATAGAAGCTAATCTGCTAAGGAGAATGGGATGAGAGATGGTGTCAAAAGCTGCACTCAGATCAAGGAGAATAAGGATGGAGAGGAGACCAGAATCAGCTGCTATAAGAAGGTCGTTTGTTATTTTTATAAGAGCAGTTTCAGTGCTATGTAGAGGACGAAAGCCAGACTGGAACTGTTCGTAAAGGTTATTATCAGTTAGGTGAAGATGGACTTGTGAAGCAACTATTTTTTCAAGGATTTTTGAGAGAAATGGTAGATTGGAGATAGGATGAAAATTATTAAAGTTGTTGGGATCTAGACCAGTTTTTTTCAGAATTGGGGTAATAGCAGCAACTTTGAAGGAAGCAGGAACAGTTCCAGTGGTGAGTGAAGAGTGAATAATAGCAGATATGAGGGGAAGGAGAGGGAATAAGCAGGCTTTGACGAGGACAGTGGGGATAGGATCGAGCTGGCAGGTAGAAGGCTTTGATTTATGGATGAGATCAGCAATATCAGCTAAGGATGGAAGTTGAAAAACAGAGAGGAAGTGAGAAGGGGGAGAAGTTAGGACAGAGAAGCTACATTGAGCATTAGGGTCCAAGTCTAAGTGTATTTTATGAATTTTATCAATAAAGAATAGCATTAGAGCATCACAGAAGTTAGATGAATAGAGATGAGCAGGGAGAGAATCAGGTGGCCTGTTAAAAGAGTTGAATAGTGAGAAAAGGGTCTTGGTAGAGTTCTCACTTGACCAGACAATAGCAGAGTAATAAGCAGATTTGGTTTGACTAATACATTCCTGGTAAAACAGAACGTGGTTATTAAACATATCCTTATGAATAGTAAGGCCAGTTTTCTTATAGAGACGTTCAAGCTGTCGGCCTTTAGCTTTCAGTAGCCGGAGTTCAGGGGTGTACCAGGGTGCAGAGCGAGAAAAAAGTACAGTTCTGGTTTTTTGTGGAGCCAGGGAATTTAAAATACTACTAAGGCTATGATTATAAAAAAGTACCAGGTCCTCTTCAATAGCTAAGTTGTTAGAAGACAAGCAGCTAGAAAAAGCAGAGGAAAGGATATCAAGATTTATATTCTTGATATTCCGGAAAGAGATAATACGGGGATTGTTAATTACAGAGAGGGTCATGTGAACATTAAAGGAGAGAAGTAGATGATCCGAAATTAGCAGTTCGTCAGCTGTACAGATGGAGGGGGTAAGTCCAGAACAGCAGACTGGGTCCAAAGTGTGGCCCTTAATGTGGGTAGGGAAGTTTATGTATTGTTTAAGGCTGAAACTATCAAGGCAGGATAGAAGGTCCTTGGTAAGAGGATGGTCGCAGTTATCCACGTGAACGTTAAAGTCACCCAGCAATATTATATTAGGGGAGACAGTAGCTAGATTGGTCAGCAGATCGGCAAAGTCACTGATAAAAACAGAATTAAATTTTGGGGGGCGGTAGATGACAGCTATTACAGTTGGGGTAGGTCCTGAAAGTTGACAAACAACAGATTCAAAGGAGCTGTACGTAGGGGCGGACAGCGGCGAGACTTTCCAGTTCTCGCGATAGATTATCGCGAGGCCACCACCACGGCCGGACTCGCGAGGTTGGCAGGTGTAAACAAACCCCGGGGGGGTGGAGTCGTTGAGTTGCGAAAAGTCATTGGGCTGTTGCCATGTCTCAGTCAAGCAGAAAAAGTCAAACTTACGGTCTGTTAGGAGATCCTGGATGAGATGTCCTTTGTTCATAAGCGAACGGATATTAAGCAGGCCGAAGTTGACAGAAATACTGTCGGACTGGATGAGAGTGTTAGCCGACCTAGGCAGACCAGTCAGAACATTGTGATCAATAGACCTGCAGGGGTTCCGTTGAGAGCGACCAGAGGTGGACCAGAAGGACTGAATTGGTTTGGAATTATCCTAATGGAAATACCGACGGGAGCCTCGATGTACGTACTTTCGACGAGGGAGGAAGGCAATGTCCGTGTGGAAATGAAGAGCAGCCAGCGGCGGAGCAGCTAAAGAGAAGCGGAGCCGGAGGAGCTCATCAGCTGTATATTGATGAAGTCCAGTGCCGAGTCGGTAGATCGATGACATAAGGATCCAGACCCACACTGAGAGTACATAGATCCTGAAAGGCCACATCATGGACAGGAACAGCTGGGTAGGGACACCGGTGGGCCTTAGAAACAGGAGTAGGACAGAAGTCCAGAGTCCAGTAGCGTTAACGTTTAGCGATAGTGGTGAGTGGCGGCCGGTGAGTAGCGGCAGCCAGTCGCGCCAGCGTTCACTCAACCGGAAGTGAGTGCAGAAGTGGTGCATGTATAACTTGTACATAGCTTTCTTGTGTAAATGTAAATTTGTCTGTGATTGTGTAAATACTTCACACACATGGAGAGATGTCAAACAGCCTTTCATTGTTCTTGTAACAGTGACAATAAAAGCTATTCTATTGCTCTGTCATGCATTCTTGCATCTCTTGCCCTGCAAACACACTTTGCAGAGTGCACTCTGTAGTTTATTTTACATAATAGTTAATACAGTACTTGTATTTAAGTGTATTTCGGTTTATTTTTTTACATCTCATAGCACTGCAAACACTTATAAAGCATAAAGTTTACTTAGCTCTTATTACTAATCGGTTCTATCTTGTAGTTGCACTAAACACAATCACACTGTCACATTTCATAAGCTGGTTTGGTATCTCAGTGCAGTCCCCTACTTACAGAATAGTCTGAGGCCAGGGGCCTTTATAAAGGGGGCCAGGGCCCATGTCCTTGAGTGATTTCTCTGTCTTAGACAGATGTAGTGAAGCTTCCAGGATCGGTCACACTGCAGGGAGTTCTTAAAATTGAATCAAGTGAGTCTCCGTTTAGGGAGCGAGCGTGTGACTGCATTAAGGTAAAATGTCATGTGGAAGCTTGTCTGTTCAGAGCATTTTATGGCGTTTGATGTTTGTATATCTTCTTTTCTTTTTATCATTTTTTAAAAATGGGATTAGATTTTTTGTATGTTTGGGGGAACATATCAAGAACACTGCAGTTTATGGCTTTTCCTTTAGTGCAGAGCCTAAGAATAGCTCGGCGGACTTCCATTCACATGTTGCTGTTATTTATAGCTGCCAGTGACACAAACAACACGCCTATGGGTGCTGCTGCCTGTGCTGGGATTGGTTTTTGTCGTAACAAACAGAACTAAAGTGAATCCAAGTGTTAAAAACAATTAAAAATGTACATCGCAGCCACTGTCTGTGCATTTGTTTTTGATGATCTGTGATGGTAGCAGGTACTTAGTTCACCAGTTACTATTATAAGAAATAATTTTGTTTTTTTAAGCAACTACTTAATTTGTCTTTTCTCTTCCAGGTAAGTGGACATGCAGCTGTACAGTCCAAAGCCTGACTGAAACCTGACTCCTGCTGACGGTCGTTCTGTATGTGTTTGCTGTGGGGCTGGTGACAGTGAGGTAAATATGCCTCAAATAGTTGTTGACCTTTCTGTGTGGAGACACGAGGCAGAAGCAGCAGCCACTCTGGTTATGGGACATCCGTCTTTGACAGTGGACAGTGATAGAAAGGCCAGCGCCGTCTTTACTGAGCATCTTAGCTTCGTTGTTTTGTGATTTCATGAAGAAATAATTATAGATAAATGATACATAATTAGCTATTTGTTAGTAGATGTGTGGTTATTATAACAGAGGGCAGAGATCCTCTAAGGCCGTGGTTTATGTAACGCGGTTACAGGACCAGGGCGCCTGACTGCAGCTTCATAGACAATGAGCTATCAGAAGTAGTTTCCACTATGGAGCCTGAGTGTGTGAATCAAACACAGGAAACCAAAGTAGAGCTCAAAATATATATATTATGTTTGTTATGAGAAATGTAAAGACGGATGTACAAAAAAGTAAAGAAAAATATGCAAATATATCACAAACAAAAATAATGTTGACAATACAAAACAGCTTCTTAGGTTCCAAAAGGAGGTGGGATGAGGTGTGGTCCAGTATGTGATTTAGTTCAGTTCCATGGACCTGTGATAGGTCATGTGTCAACAGTTTGATTCAGTCCATAGGTTCACGATTCCTACCGCCATCCCGCGCTGATCAGGGCTGATCGCGGGAGAGAAAAAAAACCTGACCTAAACAAGGTCAAAAACAAATTATCCTTCAGCGAAGAAAATGAAACCGCATCCTACTGCTGTGACAAAATAAATACATAAATAACAAAGACAATTAATGCCATGTTTCATACAACAATCAACAAACCATCATCTCTTATAATGAATTTCATTCAACATACCATTATAGAAAAACATTCTCATGGGTCCCATCAAAGTATATCAGCCATAAAGCTAATAAATATTATCCAAAGTTAATCGAATATATTTACAAAACTCATTCAATCACAGGTGTTGCGCAACAGATTCAATAATTTAAATGGAATTTAACTCAATGCAAAATCTCATAGGCCGTTTTGGCATTTCATCAGAAAAGTAACAAAAAACATCCAAAACGGACAAATCTACAAAATTCAAATCACTCGTCCAACTCTAGATACGTTAAGTCAACATTCGGCCATAATGGAATAAACAAAAACAACAATATTCAATAAATAAAACTAGTAATTGCACTTACTGTCGCTAGCCTAGCATTAGCTTACCGGCGTTTTAGGATGTGCGATCGCGGCTCCGCATTTTCATTAATTGTGACGAAACAAACAAATAACTCACCGTTGAGTCGATTGTGAGGTAGTGTAAAGATGAATGAATCGGCCGGGTTATTGCACGCTGTCAACTGTAAAATGTGTCGATAGCTGACAAGTACGCCAACCACAGGGACAGCAGCAGCCAGAGGAGCAGGGACATGCAGCTGAATGACCCGGAACTTATGCAGGGTTCATTCCCGCCACAATAAAGGGACTGGCGGAAGTGGGGTCAGAAGCTACCGTGGTTACATTTAGGTGTTCAGCAGCGCCCTGTGTGCAGCAGATTAATCACATCATGTTCGGTTTGGTGGCTTTTTGATGTGATTGTTCGGAGAAAGCTGCCAGGAAACAACTAATAACCGATCAATGACAGCTCAGACAGTCCAGCTGGCTTTCCTCACAAAGTGATTCATTTGTTACCGTCTGTGGTCTCTGAGCAGGCGCAGTGTTACACTGATTTCATCTCCACAAAGCTTCTGTTGAATGTGAGTGAAGCAAGATCACTCCAACCTGTCCTGACACAGCTGAGCTCAGACCAGTATGTCATCACTGTTTGGGTTTGTGCTGAACTGGGCTACTGTTACATGACTGGTAATGAACTGGTAACACCCCAGAGTTCTGTGCGCAATAAGATCTGAATCTAATCCATAAATAAATCATGAACAGCCAACATGCACACATGCTTAACAGAGTGTGTGTGTGTGTGTGTGTGTGTGTGTGTGTGTGTGTGTGTGTGTGTGTGTGCTTGCTTCCTTTGAGTACAGCTGTTTAGCACATGCATTAATATTTCAGGAAGATGCCCTCAGAGAGACATTATATATGTTTGCATGCTGCATAATTAATATAATAATAAATACCCTTCTAGCGTGATAACAGCAGGGGGCGCTGTGACTGCAGAGTCCTTTTGATGTGCTGTTTTTACGTGACAAATTGCTGCTGACAGATCTATGTGATCACTTATATTAAGAGAGGATTCCTGATTCTCTGTTTAACTTTGTACTGTGACGCTAACTTAGTTTATAAATAAGTCTTTTAATCGTATTAGTTGTAATTAGAAAGACGAACTCCTCTCTCCTGATTGTTTATTGGCTTTTTATGAATTAGGGTGAAAACTTCAAACCCACAAATACCCAAAGAAACCTGAAACGATGATTTAGCCATGAAGTGAAATCACACAGGGAAGCTGAGATTGTTTGTTGACCTGTGCTTCAGCATGTCTAACTGGGACCTTTACAGCAGTATTTCTGTGTTAGTTACTGTTCGACACCCTGTGTATCCACGATCAGTCGTCTGCACGTGTCCAGCCTCGCCCCTGTGTTCTACCTAAACGTTTCCATTCTGGTCATTCCCAATGAAGAGTCGACCATCTTTAACCGTTCCAGCTCCGCCTCCTGTGGTTTGTCAGTGCCACCGTCTCCGACACACAACAGCTCGCCCGACTGCCATCACGAGCTACCGTCTCCTAAATTTTCCCTGTCAGGTTTTTGTGTTTCTTCTTTCACAACCCCCCTGACCCTCACCTCCACCCACCCCACCTCCTCTGCACCTGCCCTGTGCACTGTGTTGTTCTGGACCAGCTTCGCTCAGGCACCTTTCTCCTTCACACACATGTATTCAGTCTTACTGGCTCCACCTCTCCACCTGCTCCCTGTTCTCACTATAGTTCCCAGTGTTGTCTGCACCATCGCACACATGAAGGGCCTCAGAGTCGAGTCCTGATGTCATCGCGCCCCCGCTCTAAATCCATCTGTCCCTCCTACAGCTCCTACCTGTGCCTTGCTGTCTCCTGCACAGCCTCAGTATGTGCTCAGTATGTGCAGTACCACAGTACGTCTCTTGGTGTCCCGTCGTGTGCTTTTTCCACATCCACACAGATATGATACAACTCCTTCTAACCTTCTCTGCACTTCCTCATCTACATGTAGAACCTCACTTCAGTAGCTCTTTCTCACGGTGTGGCTCATCAGCTCGCTCCCCCTGTGGCTGCTGCAGCTCTGCACCCTGATTCTTCAGTACCAGGACACAAGCATCTGTCCCAACACTGTGTTAAACAATCTAGTTAAAAAGTCCCCTTCATACCTCCAGATGTTTATCAGGACCATCATTCTTCATCTCCTTCATGGCTGCCCTCATGTCCTCCTTACTCTTACTGCACATCCTTCCAACCTCAGCCAAGTCTTCTTCTGCTTCCTCAGCATGTGCTCTCTCACACAGGTCACTGTAAACCTGCAGCCACTGCCCAGTTCTCCCGTCTACTTTCATTATCCTGAACGTCCTCGTTCACATTTCCTTGTCTTCTTTTCTTCTGTTCAGAGGATGCACTGAACACCACCATGACTCCCTCATACTTCAAACCATGTTTCAGAGGTTTGAAGTCACACACTAACCTGCTCACTTTATGTATTGTGTTTTTGAGCGTTTTCTTCTGCTAGTACCCCCTCACAGCCTCCACCTTCACCATACGTCACCTGCAAGGTCACTGTCTTCAAAGGTGAAGCCCCCCCCTCCATTATCTGATTTCACTGCAGCTTTTACGAGTCAGCCGTGCTATTTCTGATAGGCTCCCCTCTTCTCTCTGTGGGTGTCGCTCATAGAAAACTTGGACACATTAGCCGGTCATGTGAGCTGCTGCTGGAAATAAGTTGAAGAGGGGGTGAGGCCCTGTTAGTGCACACGCCGCTGCCGCCTCGCAGCAGCCTGGGGTTCCTGATTTACTGCTAATTATCTTCACTGAGCAGAAGAACAGCGTTTAATGGGGCTCTTTCCTAAAACCGTGGCCTGTGTGAGCGATCGTGGCGTGTAGCGTATGTGTTGTTGGCAAGCCGTCACAAGGGGGCGCCCTTCAACAACTTACCTTTGATTTGTGACTCATGAGCAAGAGAAGCATAATCGTCAGATTAAATGTAATTTATCTTCATAATAAAGGAAACACGGATGTTTCTCAGTGACTCGTGTTTGTTTTCAGTCAGTTTGAGACAAGAAGAAAAGAAATGAGCAGGAAGCAGAACACATCACTGTTTGCTCCTCCTTTTATATAATAGGACTAATACAGCAGTGTTACATATGTAAATGGCTCCAGCTGTCATAAACTAAGATTCAGGAAGTTCTCTGATTGAAATGCTGGCAGGTGATGGGTAACCCTCCCCAGCATGTTCCCAAGCGTTGCATACAAGCCACTGAAAAGTAGCTGACGACAGGCTGACTGTCTGTGTGGAGAATCAGTAGGAAAACGATGGATGAGCACATGAATCTGACATATTTGGAACAACCAGGTCTCGTGAATGACGCCATTTTTACTCCACGTGAAGAGAAAAACATGTAAACAGATCGTGAGCATCAGATCTGTTTATGCACTGCTTCAGTTTCCTGCTCGGCACAATCGTGGATCCAAAGATGTCAGCTGACGGCCCCGCCTGCCTTTGTTGTCTCTGCCCAGCCTTCCTGTTGTTATCCATGTTTTTGCTCCCCATCCCCTCTGCCCTGTTGCCCTGACAACAGACAGACACCTAGGTTTCCTTGGCGACGGGGCAGTTTCCTGCTTGGACGCTGTGACTGTAGCACAGAGTGTAAGATGTGATTGAAAAGCCAAACCTGGGGATGTGAGCGGTCCAACCTCACAGGACACGTCGAGCTTTGTCTGGGTTTGGATTTAAGGAGCTACAGGTTAGAGGAGCAGGGACAGAAATCGTCTGTCAGTGTCCCCGTGAAGCCATCGCTGATGTGATTACTGCTGTTTCACATCAAACACTGCAGTTTTCCAGCAGTGGAAAGAAGCTGCTTTTGCTGGCATCCTTATTGAAGTTTAAAGTTTACATATAAGTCATGCAGACCATCACTGATGCAGGTGTGTGGCTGTGATTATGACAGTTGGACGGTTTCTCCCCTTCTTAGTCCAGAGGACGTGGACACGTTGGACTGACAACAGCACTGTTCCCTCTTGTCCTCGGTCAGTTTGTATGTTATGTTTACATACGGCTTCTTCTTCTTTGTTGTGGATGCAGGGTGAACTGACATCATGCAGTCTGATTAACATTTCCCATCAAAGACCAGAACTGTGCTTTTCACAGATGAGAGCCGCTGCATGCTGAGCACATGTGGAAGAGGCTGCAGAGCATCGTGCTGCTGGAACCTCGTCAGCACGGCTGCTCTGGTGTTTCAGTGATGGTCTGGGGGACATCCCAACTACTCAGCATCCTTTGAGTCGCTCTAATAACAGCTACTTAATATTTTCACCTGGGTTCTTGGGGTGTCTCTATTTTAAAATTAAATCAAATTAATACTGAGCTAATCATTTTCATGAAAGAGTAAAATATCTCAGTTTTCTCTGTTATTTACAGTTTTGACAGTAAACTCCAGCTTCTCATTTTGACACTTTGAAAGCACCTACACAGAATGGTTTCAGTGATGGATGGAAGAACCCTCAGACGATGCCTTGCACCGGGTTATTGTTCTGCGCCCACTGGTTATAGGACGACTTGTGTCGGAGATGAACCCGTTTGGATTTAAAGGTTGATCGTAGCGTTCCCTCTGTGACTCCCAACATTAGCTCACTCGTGAGCGAGAGAAGATCAGCTGTGATCCTGTCTGCTTCATGTTTGTCGTGAACGTGAAATATTTTGCAGTGTAGGTGGAGCACAACCAGTGTGTATTAAGTTTCACACAGCACAGGTGGAACAGCTACTAACCATCACTGCAAGCTCGACAGCAGGAGCCGTCTTCCTGTCGCAGTATACCCCAAACAGCTAATTATTGGACCGCAGGGAAATGGGACGGGTGTTGGTGCCATGAGGGAAAACCGTCGTTCTCCTCGCTCCTCCCTTTGCCTCCTGCTTGCTCCTCCCGACCCCGCTGGTCTCCGTTTTCCCCGACACTGATTAACCCCTCCCCTTCCTAACGACGTTAGGCCCCTTTGATCTCCAGCACTTAAAACCAGCAGCTACCATTGTGCCATCCAAAACATCTCTGTGGTTGCTATGGTTATTCACTTAGATACAATTACTATAGCAACAGTGTTTCTGAGGGCTGGGGAGGAAGTGGCTCAGCAGGGATCCAGGTGGAGACACATGAAAGACACAGGCTGCATATAAACGGTGGATCGGTGAGGGCGGGCCCTCCTCGCCAGCCTCGCCATCGATACGATTTCTCTTTATGTAAATACGTGACAGATATGTATGTTGAAGAAAGACAGAACATCCTTTCACACGATCCTCTGACACACTCGTCTCTACAATTGGATGTGAAACAGACTTGAAAGGAAAGAAGTCGTGTCAGGTATTAACAGATATATCAAACACATTATCTTCATATGCAGGGGTTAAGACTCTGTCATCAAACACCTTTACAGAGAAAAGTAGCCAAGTGTGTGAGATGATAGCTACAGTGAGTGACAGCTTAGCAAAAATCCTGAAAGTTGGACACTTAATGTCAGCTTTGTCAGCCACACAGCAGAGCTCACAGAAGGCCCACAGCTCTGATGACTCAGTGGATGGAATAAAGCCCTCCAATGTGAACTGCACAGTGGTGTCATCATCACGTGTCCTTCATCTTCTCTGGGATGGATCAATAGATGGCTGATCCAGCCCCGTGTCATGAGGCAGCGCTGCCTGGTTGGCAGAATCTGACCCCAGACCAGCTATATACCATGTACAGTGTTCAATCAACCTTTCACTGGGCATGTGTGTAAGGTCACAGCTGTCAGTGTGCTGGATATTTGCAGTGTTTTAAAATGTATTCCACTACAGATTACATGCCCCAAAATGTATTCTGTAACGTATTCTGAGTACTTTGGATTACTTAATATATTATCATGCTTTTTACAACTACATGAATGTACTGTTGCTGTGATTTATTACTGTTACTGAAGGTCCGCGGCTCCGAACCGTAGTAAAGGGACCTCTGGCTAACACGTCGGGTTCGTGTCGGGTTCGTAGCTGAAAACGAGCTTTACTTTGTTGTCTGGGTCCGCGGCTCTGAACCGTAGTAAAGGGACCTCTGGCTAATACGTCGTGTCGGCTCGTAGCCGAAAACTAGCTTTACTTTGTTGTCTGGGTCGACTTTGCTAGTGAGAGACAGAGAGAGGCGTTGAAAGGCTGCTTAATGTTTCAGAGGAAAACAGGAACACGGTGTACGGTCGAGTCTTAACAGCTTACTTACAGCTGGGCTCGTCAGGCTCTCTTCTTGCAGTGGTTATTATTATATTTACATGCTTCCAGCTCCTGTTTCTGCTCGGTGACAGCTCGTACTTTTTTCTCCCTCCTCGCTCACAGACACATCACGGGTACAGCAGTCCATTCTCCCTGCAGCACGGACTACACTGCCCATCAGGCTCCATGCTTTAGAGCTATGCTTGTAGCATTCTGCCTGTTAGCTTAGCACAACAACAACAACAGGCGCTCTCTCACCCAGGAAACACGCAGAGCGAGAGCCTCACCCTGTAACCATGGCAACCGTAACGCTGCCGCCTGGAACAACAGAACATGTCAAACAAACCCAAACAGTCCTGACCCGCCACAATATGAAACAGGAAAGTACCGCCGTGTAATCCATTTATTTCAACAAAGTAACTGTATTCTGAATACCACCTGTTTAAACAGTAACTGTAACAGAATACAGTTACTCGTACGTGTACTCCGTTACTCCCCAACACTGGATATTTGTCATATAATTGAAATATCATTAAACTCACTACTCGTACTCATAAATATGGTCCGTGCACAAAGCAGCGTCGTCTCTTTCTAACCATCCCTGCTCCAACAAACACGAGGTTGTTTCCATCGCTGCTGCTGTTCCATGTTGTTCAGCTCTTATTGTTACTGTAAGTCTCGTAGTTCTTATTTGTGTGAGGCTTTGCTCCTGCCCGTCACTCTGCTGCTGTTCCATGTTGTTCAGCTCTTATTGTTACTGTAAGTCTCGTAGTTCTTATTTGTGTGAGACTTTGCTCCTGCCCATCACTCTGCTGCTGTTCCATGTTGTTCAGCTCTTATTGTTACTGTAAGTCTCGTGTTTCTTATTTGTGTGAGACTTTGCTCCTGCCCGTCACTCTGCTGCTGTTACATGTTGTTCAGCTCTTATTGTTACTGTAAGTCTCGTGTTTCTTATTTGTGTGAGGCTTTGCTCCTGCCCGTCACTCTGCTGCTGGAGCACCGGGATTTCCCCAATCAGGACAATAACGGATGTTTCTGTTCGTTTCTGTTGTGTACATGTTTTATATCAGAGCATCTCCCAGAATCTGAACTGATCAAAAAGTGCCGACATGTCCGGAGGGATTTTGGCCCACTCCTCTTTACAGCTGCTTCCACAGATTTAGTAAAGGAGGCTCTGGAGGCTGGCTAGCCCACTTCTTCTTTAGCCACTGCTTTGTTTGCACCCATCCACGGCCACCACTGTGTGTTTGACTGTGGGGATGTTGGTGTGTCACACTCAGCATTTCTCAGCCTTCAGCCAATCATCCAGACGGTCAAACCTCAGACGGGCTTGTACATGCTAAACCGCGTGGGTGCTGCAGTAGTTCAATCCTCTACCAGTGTTACCAGTATGTGGTGACTGTCATCCACCTGCCTTCTCACCATTAACCAGCTCCTCCTGTGTGAGTTTCCTTTCCTATGATCATCCTCCGCCCATGAGGCTGACTGATCACATCATGGTCAGAACTGCTGCACCCACAGTCACCGAGCTTCATGCTGACGCCCTTTGCATCTATATGCTGAGAGTCCCACAGCCAGTCTGTGGGATCCAGGGTTGTAGAGGATCACACACTTCATTCAGGGACATGCAGATCTGTTCATAACTGATATGTTTTTTGTTCGATGTTTCTAAACTCAGGTAAAAATCAGAGACTGTTCATTTCTCTGTAAGTGAGCAAACTTATAAATTCAGCAGGGAGGATAATTGTTTCCCCGTCGTAGTTCAGTGTAGCTAGTCTCTTAACCCCCAACCAACCCGCTGCACCTCCTCCCTCCCCTCCCTCTCATAAAATATTGAGAGAGCCTGGCACTAGGCCAGACGCCCCCCTCCCTCTCTGCCAGGCAGACTGACGGAGCATGTGGCTGTGGGAGGGGCACGAAGGGCGGCTCGGCTGAGGAGATACAGTAACCATGAACATATTCGTTCTCTAAATGAACGCCACGAGTTGTTCCCACATCGAGCTGCTCTACTCTGAACTCATTCACACGAGCACTTTCTGCTCGAGTGCTTCCTCTGTTCACAGCCACACTCACGGATGCGCTGGAGAACAGCTCGGGTAAGAAGTGTGAACAACATGCTGGCATTTCATTCTACCTGCAGTGGTCAAATCAAGGCAGTGGTCAAATCTAGCTTCTTTCAGCTCAGGCAGCTGCAAAAACAAAGCCAATTCTTTCACGGCAGCACTTTGATCCACGCCTTTGTCAGCACTCGGCTGCATTACTGTGATGACCTTCATGTTGGGGTCAGCGCATCATATATTAGTCAAAATGCTGCAGCTCGTCTTTTAACTGGCACTCGAAATTTGAGCACATTTCCCCTGTTTTAGCTTCACGTCACTGGCTGCCCATTTCTTTTAGGATTCATTTTAAAATTCTTTTATTTACTTTTAAAGCTCTCCATGGCCTCGCCCCATCTCATCTCTCTGAGCTGCGACAGCCTCATACAGGCCAGCTGATCAGCTGCTCCTGCATGTACCCAGGACTGGGCGTAAACTTAGAGGAGATCCTGCTTTTGCTGTAGCAGCTGCAAACTGTGGAGCGAGCTTCCTTTGGAGATCAGACAGGCCTCTTCTTTACCTGTTTTTAAGTCTTGAAAACCCGCCTCTTTACCCTGAGCTTTGACACCACGTGAGATGTTGGTTTTTATTTCAGTTGTTTTTAGGTGATTCGATGCTGTTTTATCTTGTTTTGTTTTCATTTGATGTTTTATGTGTTTTATTTATTTATTTTGCTGTTTTCTGTTGTTCTATTGTTTTAACTTATTTTCCGTGCAGCACTTTGTTCCTGTGCTGGCTATTTTAAAGTGCTTTATAAATAAGATTGGATTGGACTGCCACCAACAGCTCTGTAACACACTGTGCACACAATGCTATCATTGTCTTTTCTTTTTAGCTGCTTTTACATTTTAGTTGCTGACTTCTGATAAACTGAATAAAACAGGAGAACACACAACCTGGAAATCTTCAACCACACACAAAATACATACGTTTCCCTGGTAAAGTACACAACCTCTGCAGTACCGCTGAGTTTTCTACAAGCGCACAAAGCTGCTACCAGCTCTGCTGCTGTGACCTGTGTTACCTGTGTTAGGCTCTTACATCCATACGATGGTTGAAGGACCGGCCGTGTCCCGTCTTCCTTCTGTGCATAATCGTGGCCCCTGCTGGAAGCTGACCCCGTGTGTGTGGATCTTCTCCTCCCGGCCTATCACAGTGAGGAATGGAGGTGGTGTCAGTGTGGGTCAGTGTCACTGGGAGCTGTGGGCGTCTCCACAGTGGGCCTGGGAAACTTTGAAAAGATGTTTTCTTCTTTCGGCCATAAAATCCAGATCTTGGTTTCCTCTTTGTGAGCACAACAGAGACTCCCCTTGTCTCTTACACAGCCCCCCTTTGGCTTTCATGCACACACACCCACTCAGGGAATAAAGTCACTGCAGCCATTTAGCTGCTTCTCAGCACTCGCTGCATAACCTGAGGTTGGTCAGCCGGCCGACTCGTCGTGCATAGTGACAAATGAGGGATTTCAAATATTTCCAAAGCGATGCATCAGGTTTCTTTGCAGATGAAGTGAGACGTGGATGTTTCACAGCACCAATGAAGATTGTGTTTAAGTGCAGCCGGGCGCACGCTCCCCCAGCGACGCCAGCTTCTTCTCACCGTGCAAACACTTTGATTTGAAATAGATTACAGCCGTGAGTGTTTGACTGTGATGGACTGGTGATGTGTTCAGGGTCACAGGTTTCCACCCGCCTCGTCTCTTTGCATGCAGTGAAGGAAACTATGCAAACTATGCAAGGTGTGCAGTAACAGGTCTGAACAAACCAGCAGCAAATAACTTCCAGTCTCCACAGGTTCAGTGCAGCTGGTGTAACAAAACGTTTGGTTACAACATATTAATGTTCGCACACTGCTGTAAAAACAGTTTTATTAAAATGAACGTGCACTTTTGTAGAAGCTCGTGGTGAACGCTCCACTGCCTTTGTTTTATTGTTACTATTATGTTGTGATGGGTTGAACAGGATGACTTGAGACGTGTGCGATGTGACAGAATAGACAGATGGAAGCCTTCATGTTGGATCAGAACGACGTCGGGCTTGTTGGTCTGCTGTGGTTTGATCAGAAGACTTCCTCAGATCAGCACCGTGGCCCTCCTCTTCCTCTCCCCCATCTGCTTCTTCTAGCAGCTTCCAACACACTGAGGTCTCTGACAGTGAGAGTGACTCCAGTGTTCCTGTAACTTTGAAGCAGAGGTTCAAGACAGATTTGATCTTTCCTTTCCTTCTGTTTGGGATTGAAGTGATGTAATATCAGGGGGGGCAGGGGGGGCTATGATGTCCTGTCATTCTCATGTAAATCTGTGTTGGGAACATTAATGTTTAATCTGTGTGGGTCTGTGTGTGTCTGTGTGTGTCTGTGTGGGTCTGTGTGGGTCTGTGTGTGTCTGTGTGTGTCTGTGTGGGTCTGTGTGGGTCTGTGTGTGTCTGTGTGGATCTGTGTGGGTCTGTGTGTGTCTGTGTGGGTCTGTGTGGGTCCGTGAAATCATCCTGATTTCTTTAGCTCATGAACACAGTGTGGGGTCAGTGTTAACAACATGGTGCAGAAAGGAAACACAAGCGTGGAGTCGGTGGGATTGTGCAAACGGTGGCTCGTGCATCAATCAGCTCCAGCTGTGATGCATCTCTTTGATTAGTGGGAGCAGCAAACTCCATCCAGACAGCTTCCTTTGTTTTTTTCACTTGACTAATCAATCAGCGCACAGCTCCGTTTAGCACACACGCCATCTTTAACGACGGCGTGGAGTCTGTGCCCTGTTCCTCCCACACACGAGTGTTCGTTCATGTTCGGCCTTGTGTCTGAGCGTTTCCTCTCGGTGTGTCTGTAACGAGGAAGCCACGGGCAGGTCGCACACAAACGTGTGGCTGCCGAGTGTGGCAACTATTCTGGTTTCCAGATAAACACTGGTGGCAGCTGCTGCCATGGCAACACCATTGTGCTCCCTCCCTCCCTCGCTCGTCTCCCCTCCCTCTCCCCAACCACTCCTCTCTCTCATGCTCCGCCGGCTCAGAGAGCGAGGACCAGAGAGGAGAGAGGTCAGCTCGATTCAGAGGACAGAAAGAAGAAAGGAATAACCCGGAGTGGACGGGGACAGGATGAGCGAGGACAGCCACTCCCACTACAGGCTGGACCCCAGCGATCGCCTCAATGGGCTGGGACAGAGGAGGAAGAGACCCAAGAAGGTAAACGAATAGATGGAGAGCCACGTGGTGCAAAGTGTGTAAGGATGGAGCACCCCACCCTGCAAAAAGAGAAAGGAGGTGGGGTTAGGTGAGGTTTGTTTATGTGCAGACGAGCGTCCACATGATGTTAGGAGCACCGAACCATCTCTCACCCCGTCGTCTCCTGTGGAGTGTGTGGCTGCTCCCCCACAGCAGCTGTATCCTCTCTCGTATCCTCCGTCTCCTGGTGTTGTGTTGCTCCACAGTGAGTCGTAGTAGGAGGCTCACATGCTGTCAGGGTGGGTCCCTGCTCGCCCTTTGTGCGCCTGTCGTTGGGGGTTTTGCTGTTTGCAGCTATCAGGAGGTTTGTGTTGTAGCCTGACGTGAGAAGTGTTGTTATTATCATCATTTTTAACATTTCTGCACCGCTACAATAAACAGACACACACCCATCAGCCTGTTTACAGATCTATACGCCCATAAAGACGTGAAACACACATTGCACAAATCTACTATAACGTGTTCATATGTGTTATAAAATAAAGAGGTAAAGTATTTGCTGTTCAGGTTGATTCATAAATATGACCTCAGCACGTGAAATCCTTCTGCTGACATCCCTAAAAGCTCGTCAGACCAACGAAGCCGTACAACACAAATAACCAGACCAAACCAGGGTTGTGCGTCTGTTGTTGAGAACATTGTCAGTAAACCACAGTGACGTCCTACAGAGGACTCGTGTTGTCATTATTTTTGTGTATGTCGTGTGAGCTGAGAGCTGTAACCAAAGGTAGTGAGCGCGTCGGCCTTTAACGTCGCGGCTGGTTGTGCGATCGCGTCGCCGCTGAACTCGTGAGTTTGTCTCAGGGATCTTTACATTTGAAGTCAGGTGAACATCCAGTGAACTAACAGAACATTCAGGAGCAGTTTACTCTCATGAATGTCAGACAAACTGAGGTTTGTGTGTCAGTTAGATTCTTTAAGTCATTAAAGTGTCTCTGTTAGGAAAAGCATCTGTTTCCTCCACCTCTGCAGAACTGCGTGACCTGTAGCATCATTGCAGGAAGTATCCTGTGACAATGAGTGACTGCACATCATCATTATCAACACATAAACCTGTGGTCTGGACCTGCAGTTCTTATTTTTACTGTCTGGTTTTGTGTAAAGCAGCACTTCAGTAAGCACCTGTGAAGCACACAGTCATAGTCGAGTAATGAAGCGATCCATATGTGAAACATATTCCACGTCTACAGGATAGTGGAGGTTACATGGGTCAACCTGGCAAACTGTACCAGCACATGTGATCACACTGATAGCAGAACACAGGTATGTGAGTCTCTACGACGAGGTCAGAAACCAGTAACAAATGTTTCATGTGATTCGTTTTTCTCCAGTTTGTCTGCAGTGAACCTTAAATACTCACTGAACCAGCTGTTTCCTGATGTGGTGACGTGTGTCGGTGATGAAGCCAACACTCTGTCCAGTGTTGGGCAAGTTACTTGAAAAAAGTAATCAGTAACTAATTACTGATTACTTCCCCCAAAAAGTAATCCCGTTACTTTACTGATTACTTATTTTCAAAAGTAATTAGTTACTTAGTTACTTTTTAAAAACCCGATTTACAACCTGAAGAGGTGATAAAGTGATAGATCGTTCAGCCCAATTCTACTTTTTCTGCATAATCATCATACAAAATGTAATCAAATGGAAAAGTCTCTTTTTAAAACTTGTTTTATTAGTTTTAATCTTTTAACTTTATGCATCAAGCAAACATTTAATTATCTGCAACATTCTCTGACTGGAAGAAATTAGTTTAACATTTAAACCTATTTTCTGCACATTCCAGCACATAAAATAAAATATTTTTTGTGTTTACACTCAGTCTTTCAAATAGATGCAAGTAAAACACAGCAGAAAATAAATAAAGTCAAAGACTCGGCGGTCCTGTTGCTCTATTTTCACCTGTAAAGCAGGAGTTGGGTAGGCGGAGGTTTACCCTGGTGCAGGTGTGCCGCGGTCAGTGGAAGAATCCGTGAGTTTCTCTGTGAGTTTCCCATTACGTCGTAGCTACTCGGTGCTTGTTGGAAGTTTAGGGGTTTTTTCGCTGTAAAAAGAAGTTTTCTTCCCACGCACAGCGGACACTAATGTTTTTGTCACTTTTTATGGAATCAAACTCAAAGTAAGGTCAGTACTTCCACGCTTTAAACGCTGCACGCTCATACTCTCTCTGCACTCGATATGTGATCCATTGTTGATCTGCACACAGCTGCTGTCACCAACGTCGCACTCGCTTACGTCACTGTCGTGAGACATTCTCGCAAAAAAATCACGGTTTTAGTAACGCAGTAACGCAGCGTTCCTACGGGAAAGTAACGGTAATCGAATTACTGTTTTTGCAATAGTAATCCCTTACTTTACTCGTTACTTCAAAAAAGTAATCGGATTACGCGTTACTGGAGCGTTGTTCTCCTCTGTAACAAAGCAGTGATAAAGGAATAGATGCTGATTTTATTAACTTGTGTCTTTGTGCTGCTGGATTCAGTCTGAAGCAGGCAGCAGTGCTGAACCTACCAGTGTAAATGTGATGGTGGAAGCAGAGGCCAGCACTTGGCAGTGCTAAACACAATAAAAGACTCACAAGTTCCTGCTCAAAGGTCAGCTGCCTTCAGATCAATCATTAACCTGCAGCAGGTTGTGGCCTGATGTGTTTGTAAGAGTTTCACTTTCAGGAGGAGAAGATTTAAACGAGTCACACAAATGTGAACTACAAAGTCTGTGACACACAATTTATGCAAACTGCAGGAAATCTGACCTGAAGAAATCCAGTCTTCTGCATGTTGTGGTTGTGACAGCTGCTCGTAGGAGAGTTTGTTTGTAGGAGGTGGAGATGTTCTCAGATCAAGTGCGTAATCGTCTCTTTGTGTAGACGCTAAAAGCTGTGAGCCAAAACTCTCTGCTCTGAAACTCTTCACTCAGTCCTCACGCTGAGAGTTTAGAGGCTGAACTTCTTGTTCCTCCATAACACTTTTCATGAAACAGCAGAAATGAGCTTGTGTTTCTCAGCAGTGCGCACACAGAGAACCGATCCTCTCTGCTCAGTCTGAACAAATCAAAGTGAAACGTCAGTGAAAACACAGCTGCTGATCAAACTGTGTCAGATTAATGCCTCAATGTTTCACTGTGAGGTTAAAAAATACATAAAAATCATTTAAAGAAGTAGGAGGCAGATTTTCACAATAAGAGCACTTTGTTTTTAATTCAGTTAATGTCAAACTGTCATCAACACCTCTGTGTTGTCTCCGTCTCTGAGCAGATTCAGGCATTACTCAAATAATAAAGGCTTTTTTTTCACTATTATACTTTTCATTAGTCTCCAGGTTGATGATTATAAACAGAATTATTAAAGTTTTTATCATTTCAGGCTGAAAATCAACATGAATTTGGTTCTAATCAAAGAAGCTCCTTTAATGTGTGTCATTAAAATCCTCACACAGACTTAAAAAGGCGACATTAACATTAAAATAAATGAAAGAAGCTTCAGCTGAGAGCTTCATGCAGTCATCATCAGCAGCTCATAGCAGTCACAGCTCTTTATTACGCAGCTTTGCAGGAATTAAAGTGGCTGAAGTGTCAGAGTTTGTGTGAGAAGCTGCTTCATGGACAGCTGTACACACGTCTTTATTATTTCTTCATAAATCAAACACACAGGTTTGTCTGCAGATGATTTAAAGTGTGTCGTTGTGCAGTTAAAGCTGTTTGTGTGACGCCCTGACCTCCTGTGAATGAAACAGCCAATCAGATCCATCAGAGAGAGAGCAGGAAGTGTTGTGTGTTTGTGACAGAACAAGGAAACAGTGATGATGATGAACATAAAGGTCCTCTGATGTTTCCTGTTACAGTAACGCTTGTTCATCTGTTGCTCTCCTACACTTTCCTATAAATAAAGGAGAAAAAGTCCGTTTAGTTTCATTTCCTACAGCTCAGAGTTACACTTCACATTCCTGCTGTCACATCAAAAAGCTTCACTTTGGTCCAACATCTACATGTTAACATGAAACACAGACAGACTCAGAACATCTGGAACATCTGCACTTTGACCCAAACTGTTATAGCAGGATATTTTCTGCATATTTCTTATGTTGGACCTGTTTGAACTGTAAACGACCTGTAATCATCTGTAAATGGTGTGAGACACACTGAGGCCACCTACAGGGCAGCTGGGGAACAGCAGGGATCTGAAATCATATGAGACGTTAGTGAGTGAGAAGAACAAACGGACTTAAGATGGGTCGAAGTGATCAAAGTTGATCTAAAACAGAAGATAAATCCACTGATTCTTTGTAAAGTTCATCTGCTGCTCACATGAATCCATGAAAGATTTATTTCACTGAATGTTTCTTCAAAGCTCATTTCAACCTGTTGAAGTCATGAATGAAAGTGCAGACTGAGAGTGGATCACATGATGTTTGAGGTGTGTCATGTGACATGTTCAGTATTGTCACACATGTCTAGATTGTCCCTGATATCATAACTGCTCAAACACTGATGATTATATTTGAAGAATTATTCCTGATGGCAGCAAAGTTTGAATGGAGCTCTCTGTCTGTGCTGATTTGTCGCCCTCTGGAGGTCAAAGCACAAACCTACAGGGCAGCTGGGGAACAGCAGGGATCTGAAATCATACGAGACGTTAGTGAGAAGTTAGAACAAACGGACTTAAGATGGCTCGAAGTGATCAAAGTTGATCTAAAACAGAAGATAAATCCAAAGCAGCATCAGATGAATGTTACCATTTCCAGTTACGGTGCCCTTCATCTAATATGGAAATGTGTTGTTGTTTTTTTAGCCGTGTTGTTATTCTTCCTATTGTGTTTAGGCCAGAGATGCTCTTCAAACAGCGGACAGACATGACCACATTACAAGAACATGGTGTGAGTCCGATTTGATATTCCAGTCAACGCTGAGAGACCTTAACCAGGAAGTCAGAGGTCAGCTGATGCTGCGAGCAGGAAGTGAACCAAGGGAAAGGTCCACTCTACTCAATCTCAAAGAAAATATGCTGGTATTTGTTGATGTTGATGGTACAATAAAAATATATAATATAATAAATAATAAAATATCATGTGATGATGAGATGTGTTGTTGGTGTTTGTATTTTCTGTAAATGTCTTTTTTAATGTAAATGCTTTGTTCCAGACGGACAGGGAATCAGTTGCTGTACGATGACATCATCTTGATGTTGACGAGGAGGGCGAGAAAAACTAGTTTTGTCCTGCAGATGGCGATCTTGCACCGTGTTCAGAGAGCCGACACTTTGATGGTGCTGCTCTACTCAGCTTACTTTAGCCTGGGTTGGACTCTATATGAGCAGCTTCCACTCTGGTTTCACTCTTAAACACACTTGTTTGATTTCACTTGTAAAAGTTGAAGAATAAATATTTTATTACAAAATTATTTGTTGATGCATTTTTTTAGGGTCAAATATCTTGTTTGATTTGAGGAATGAACTGTTAGGGTGGAAAAAGTGAATCAGGTTAAAATAGTGGTGCTTTATATCAGTGAAGATGTATAATGTAATTTAAAATGTTGATGATGGGTTGTAGTGGGCTTGTACTTACAAAACTGCCTCATTTTATTGGAACGATCCACAGTTGCATCCATTCACGGATGACATCTGACATCATTTGACATCTGGTCTGAACACGTTTGTACACAAGATGCCTCAGTTCTGGATGTTCCCACAGACTCCTCTGTGCACCTAAAGAAAAGGTCAAGGGTCAGCAGCACATGTAGTTGGGACAATTCTTCAGTCGCACAAACTACACAATCATTTTCCTCCAATGACGACTTTTCACTTGCAGAAATGGTCCTGTGTGATTTCCAGGCTGTGATATAAAAACTAGTTCCTAATGGCAGCGACTCACTCAGTAAACATGTGTTTCCTTCACCAACCTCACACACAGATCCAATAAGATCAGGAAGTGGGCAGTATAGTACAATATGTGTTATTCTGTGCTGCACTGCCCAAACTAAAGATCTGCTGAAGTGTTGGAAATGATCCAGATGTTTATTTTGGACGATACAGCAGAAGATCAGACATGAAAGTGGAGATAACACAGAAGACCTGCAGCAAAGGTCAGAGGTCAGACTGGGCCCTGGATTCAACAATGAGCCAATGATCATCAAGCAGTGACTAAAGCAGAGCCCTGACGTTCTGACATTCATCACACAGTCAGAACAAATGTCTGCTGATGACTTCATCTCATGAAACGACTGATAGATGTCAGTTCATTGATCAGCTGAGCTGCTGATCTTCATCGTCACAGAAACATTCAGCTTGTTTCAATCAGTAAATAACTCCCACTACTCCCAGTTTGAACTGTTCCCACTCAAAATGCTGTGAGAACAATGATCATTGTAGAACTTCACAAACATCACGTGTTGTTTTCCACATGTAAGATCAGCAAACACACAGAAACTTCCTGTTGCCACACACGGCCTCCAAAATCTCTTCCACGCTTTCTGTCTGAAGTCCACTCTCTGTGTCGGATCCACAGGAAACAACAAGATCTTATTAACATGGTTTTCAATGTGTCTCCTTCCAAAAAGTCCAACCAATGAACAAATGTGTGTATTTGTGGAGGCCGAACAAAAGCATGACACATTTCTCTGTTTCTATAAACTGGAGTCAAACACAAACATGAAGAGTTTCACTGACAGACTCCAAAATGCCCCCACAGTGGATCAAAGGGAAATCCTACAGTGTGGCCAGAGACTCTTAATGGCTCCAACATCAACACATCCACAATGTTGGATCCAGTTCTGCCTCACAGAGTTACTAAGACACACCCTCTGCCAGCATCACAACAGCTCCACCTGCTTCACCTGCCTCCTCAGCATCTGTACACCTGAAGAGAAAAGAAAGGCTCCAACAGCTCAAATCTACAAAGGATTCATGAAGTTTCATCCAACAATAACATGTTTGCCTTCCACAGTGTGCTGTTAGACACCACTGTACCTCTGCCATTTCAAAAAGAGCAGCTTGGGAACATTTTGGCTCCAAACACTTTGTGTTTAAGTTCTTTGTTTTCTTTGTGAAGCCGACAACATCTGGAGCTTTGTGACTCATAGAAACATCATTTTGTTCTTTAGATGACAGCAGATTGGGACTGAATAATCAATCACTATCAAACCAATAAAGACAAACATGCTGATTTTACAGGAACTTTGTTGGAGAAGCTGCAAAGACATGAAACTGGTGGAGATCCCAAACCAGTTGATAGTGCTGGTTATTCCAAATAAAGCTGTTTCCCTTTGAGATGAAATGACTTTGTGTCCTGATATATAATAAAGATGTTGTTGTTTTTGAGCCCCTGTATTAAAAGTAGTTTAAAGTCAGCTTGAGTTTGATGTCTTTATGTCAAAGCTGCTCATGATGTTGAGCTGCTGATGGAATAAAAACAATATAAAAGCATGTAGTCCAGACTTAAATGTAGCCTGTTGTTAGCTGAGGTCCACACACAGTGTTTGACAGTGTAAAGTGTGTGAAAGGGCTGCTGGTGGAGCTCACTAGGATGAGCAGGTGACCACGAGGTGGAGAGCAGCTGGCCTGGCTTTGACCCGGGCCACGCCCCCTTTCTCTCTGCTTTGCTGTCACTTATCTTCACTGCTCTGTCCAATAAAGCTGAAAAAGGCCCCGAATCAAAGAAATCTGCTGCAGCCTCTGAAATGTCTTCTGTTTCCTTCCCGACGGCTTTTTCACCGTCAGCCCATCAGACAGTCCAGCAGCATTTATGATGATGTCATGATGTTGAAGAGGCTGCTACGGTGGCCTCCCATGACCCCCAGCCTCATCACAGCTGAGATGCAGACATTTGAAAACATTCAGCAGACAACTGAATAACAGTCCAACACAACAGTCTGTGTGCAGACACACACTGACCTTTCATATAGTCAAACACAGCTGGTTGAGTCATTTCTCTGTGAGTCTAAAGTGAATCTAGTATTTGAAAGTCCACTTCCTGTATTTGTTGTTGAAGACTTCTTCAGCTTCTTCTCAAGGACATCAGCTGCTTGTTTGGCAGCAGAGGCAGTTAAGAAGCTTCCTGAAAAACACTGAACAGTGAGTTCACTGTGGCATATGACAGATTCAGCTTTCTGTGTGCAAATGTGTCTGTGTCGACCTTTCAAATGCTGTTGAATCCAAAACATCAGCGGCTCCTCGGCTGCTCGCTTCATGCACTTCTGTCTGTGTGACAGTCCAATGACATCACAGCTGTTTCCAGCCCCAGTGTCTCAGGACTGGACACCTTTAAACATGTCGAGGATCAAACAGCGTCCAGCTAAACACACATGAAACTATCAGAGCTGACAATCATTCCAATAACATCTAATGGTTCATGTATGTAGACACAGGACTACAAGGAAATGGCTCTCAGCATCTGGCTGTGGGAACACATGAGTCCCTGTTTGTGTTCAGATTGTGTGCATGTTTTAGACGTGTGTCACATGTAGAAACACAACAATCCCACAATGACACACAGATGTGTTTGACACAGCTGTGCAGCTGTAAGTTGTTTCTAATGATTCATTGAAGCTCTTCTAACATTCTGGAGACGATCAGTACATGAATCTGTTCAACACGACAACAATTTGACTTCAGTGTGAACGTTTGCATTAAATAACCTTCTTCATCCAGCTGACAGCATCTTCATCCTATGATGTGAACAGTTCCTCCTGTTGATGACAAACCTCTGACAGGATCTGCTTGAGGAGCTTTTTCATGTGCAGCTCTCTGAGCTCAGGGCTGAGCTGCTGTTTCATCTTTAAGAGCTGCTGCCTCCTCGCCGGACTTGTTCTCCTCTTCTTCTCCTAATGACACCATTTCTGCTTCATATTAAATTCAATAAAGATGCTGACATGTATCTGTAGCAACAACATCATTGAATCTAGAACAACTGGAGCCAAACCAGTGGCTCTGCTGGGATCACTGGTGAGCCAACACTTCCTTGTTGATGCAGATTTCAGGGCTTCCTTTTGCTCCTCCGTTATAACTGTTCTCTCTTCTCAACACATGATGACACAAAGGAATCAGCAGTGACAAAGATGATGCTGAAGAGAAGCACACACTTCACACATATAACAGAGCAGTGCAGTTACACACACCTCTGCTCGACATCAGGCCTCAAACAAAGACACAAAACACTAACTTGACTCTAAACAGAAGAAACGAGCAGCTGTTTCTGTTCTGTGCTTATTTATATTTGACACACATGCTTCTCTTTGTGCAAACACACATCGCACTATAAGGGTAACCTCGCACACAATGATTGGACAGCACAGTGATGATGCTGGGAGATCCTATACGCAGCAACACAGAAACACTGAGAACTTTAAACAATGATGGAAAGTGTTATAAATGACTTGTTGGCCTCTGATCTGTCACAAACAGCTGAAACGTGTCTCTCATGAGTCACATGAAGGTTTTTGACAGAAAGGACAAAAAGTAGCTGCAGTCAGTTTGTGTCATTTTTATATTTATTCATCTGGGAGAAAAATCTGAGGGACATTAAAATGTGTTTTCAACAGAGACAAGAACATGAATATAACAGAACAGGTAAATGAACATGTTTCAAGTAAACAGCTGGACTGATCAGGTCCAAACACAGAGTGATAAACTTGTCAAACAGCTGTCATATCTTTATATAGAAGCTCTTTATAAATGCTGCTCACTGCAGTCTGTTTACTAATAATGTCAAAGTGTTAGAAACACAGAAACATCAGAATGGTCTTTGTTCACAGAAACCTGTCTGGGATCCTTTGTTGTTCTTTTGATGCAGAGTTACATTATAAATATAAAGAGTTATTTCAGAGTCTCATCAGTTTTCCTGCATGTCTTTATTTAACACATCAGCAGGGCTGAAGCTCTCATGTTAAACACACACTGATCTATGGACACGTTCATGTGTTTCTAACAGAACCAGGCTGTTATCAGCCTGCACTAACATTATGTCACACACACTGAATGTAACAGTGACAGTTTACATCATCACACAATCAGCTGTGATTGTTTCACTGTCATCAAACGAGTCAACAGGAAGTAGAATCAATAGAAACCAATCATTTACTGACAGCATGTCTGATGGAAATAAGTGCAGATTATGTATGAAGTCTAACTGCACACAGTAACTGTGTTACAATAAGGACTTAACAGCGCCCTCTGCTGGAGTGTTTCAGTACTGCGTTAACTAGAATACACCACCTCCTCCTCACACCACCTGCTACAGCTCTACTCTTCTATGACTACAGTCATCCACAGCACTGATGTGAGGTCACATGGTTCATATGTAAGGAGCACAGCTGACCTCAGGTCAGTTTAATGACTGTGAGCAGCAGCTGTGTTATTGTCACTGTGACAGGGAGACACTCTCAGACACAGCGCTCATGTCAGCTTGTTCTCATGCAGGAGGATCAGGAGCTCCATGTTTGTCTTTCTGTTTGAATCATGATGTGTTTGTGCCATCAGAGTCTGTCATGAGTACTCAGGGTTTCACAGCAGCTCTTCTGGATGCTGACGAGGACTCCAACCTCATGTTTCACCTCTCTGAGCTTCTGATGTCTGTGAACACTCGTGTTTCTTCTCTGGGCTCATCTGGACAAAAACACCTTTCTGTGTTTGGCTGCAGCCTCATTCTGACTGACAGGAAGTGTGTTATCCATGAGCTGCACTTCTGTGAGGAAGTTTCCTGCTGTGTTTCCTGTCTGTGGACAAACACGAGTGTTCCAGCTGAGGACTTGGTTCCTTCCACCTGTCCATACAGGACATCACGCTGTCTGCAGCTCTGTAAATGCAGCTCCAGGTCCTTCCACGTGCTGCTCTGTATTTGTGCAGTTTGTAGTGTGTCCTGGGAAACGTAGCACACATGGTGTTCTTCTGCTGTTTCCTCCTTTCACTGAGTGTGAAACACTGACGCTGTGCTGTTGTTCACAGAGGGGAGCTGATTCTAGCTGCAGCTGGACTCTGTCATCTAACTGAATGTGTTGGTGCTGATCACGGGGCTCTGAGGGGGGAGCAGCAGGAGGACTCTGGATGCTGACGTCAGTGTATCTGTGGAAGCTCCCACAGCGTGTCTGTCATTCAATATTGTGCTGTATATTGTATCTATGCAAAGATGAACAGACTGTGTGTTCACTGGTCTCTGTGCTGCAGCTCTGATGTCATCATCACTCCCTCCTCCACCCTCAGCAGTCCCAGCATGCTGCTGTGGTGCACCCCACCCTCACTCTACACCTGAGCCACAGACCACACCCTCCACCTCAATATACACCACAGTTTTCTCTGCTGTGGAAATGAGATCAGGAGGAAATCATCATTATTATTATTTAATAAACGCTCACATTAATGTGGGCTTATTTGTTTCATATTAGAAACATTAGTTGAGTGTTTTTAGTATAAAATGGTCAAAGTCCCTCTTTTTGCTCCTCCCCTCACCTGTGGATGGGCGCTGCTGTTACCGTGGTGACAGCTTGGATGTGTTTCAGTCCTGCCTGGTTATCACTGCAGGAATCTTTCACATTTATTACAGGTAATAACTCTGATTTTTCTGTGTATTATGAACCAAATGTATCCTGATACACACAGAGATGGATGAGCAGAGGTTGTTTTTGCAGTTTATGTAGTTACTATGGACTTAATGCATACATATTATTAAAATTAGGGCTATAACAGTTGTATTGATGTATAGCAACTTGAAATGCTCCCACAAATGGCTCCACAGCATGTAAAAATATAACAAAAGCTCTGGCGGACTTGGTTCTGTGGTCAGTCTTAAAGGGTGAAGTTAAACTCTGTAATCTTCACTGTGTCACAGAGTTCAGTGAGTCCCGTTATTCACAGTATCAATCAGATCATCAGAGAACAGCTGATCAGCAATCAGTGGTGCCAACAGCGCCTCCTGTGGTGAGAGGATGCAATAATGCAATGTAGCATTTTTCCACTCAACACTTGCAGTCATGGAAACTGTCTGTTGGATCTGTGTGACGTTGCTTTCTTGGTTAGAGTTCCTCACAAATGTCCAGATGATTCTTCTAATGAGGCGTCGACCATGTTTGCAGCTCTTTGGAAGAAAACGTCGCCCTTTGCCATCCTTACTTTTCTTTGACTTCTTCAAATGCAGCTGAACTCCAGCTGGTATTTTCTTGGACTTTGCAGCTGTTTCTGGTCATCAGTTCATTCCTGCAAACCTCTGAAGCTGAACAACAATGATACTGCATTGCTGGCTGATCCCAAAAGGTTGATTCTGTTCATCTGGACCTTTTCAGAAACGTTTGCTCACTGATCAGGTGACTTCTTCAGTCTCAGCTGACTGCAGCTTTACAAGCTTACAAACAGCACATTTGCACAATGACTGAAAGCAGCAGCACCTGATATATATGATACTAATATAATACATATACATATATAATCCATACTAATGATGAAGGAACTGAGCTCACAGTCCATTGTTCATTCAGTGAACTACTCAGTTTATTTTGGGCCTCAGAAATGCTCACTCTGTTTGTACATCACTGTCAGCAATAGACTCATTCTGCTGTGTGGACAGGAACACATGTGACATCACTTCCTGTTTGTTTGTGACTGAAGAGGAAGAAGTTTACAAGGAATCATTTAGAAGAGTTTCAAACATCAACTGATTGAATCCATGAATCTGAAAACGTGTTTGTGAGTGAAAGAGACAGACATGTACAGACTGAACTATCTGTTCAACAGTCAGAGTGTTTCTGTAACAGGAGACACTCTTTACACTCCACTCAGCACAGGGACACTGAGGCACCAGGATACCAGAACCAAAACCCAGGATAAAGAGTTTGAGTGAATGTGGTGTTGAAGGTGTGGAGGTGGATCAGAGTGTCAGAGGAGACTCTGTAGAAGGACA
>NC_140528.1:11909190-11931690 GCF_057382185.1 Mchenga conophoros | reverse complement strand
TGCTAAGTAGACTGCCATTAGGGGCTAACTCTAATTAGGGGTGAATAATTATTAGCAGCTAATACTAATACCGTTTTCTCTTTTTCCTTATAACAACTTGAGCAGCTAATGCTAATTTGATGCGAATTACCATTATATTAGTGAGCAGTTAATGCTAAGTAGGCTGCCATTATTAACTAACTACGTTGACGTGAATTAGCATTATGCGCTACTGCTAATACTGTTTTCTCTTACTTATTAAAAATGATAGTAGCTAATACTAATACTCTTTTCCGTTGGGTAACAACAAAGTGAGGAATTAATGCTAAGTTGGCTGCTTTTAGCGGCTTATTCTAATTAGGGGTGAATAATTATTAGCAGCAAATGCTAATACCGTTTTCTCTTTCCTTATAACAATATGAGCAGTTAATGCTAATTTGATGTAAATTAGCATTATATTAGTGAGGAGTTAATGCTAAGTAGGCTGCCATTAGCAGATAAAGGTAATTTGAGGTGAATAAGCACTAGTAGCTAATGCCAATACCCTTTTCTCTTGTGTTATAATGATGTGAAACGTTAATATTGTTCTCAAACAACAGAATGAGAATGAAATATTGATTCTAACAGGGCCCATAAACAGCATTAGCTTAGCAGCATTAGCTTATCAGAGTCTCCATCATGGTCACACAAATCCTTAGCGGAGCAAAGTGGCCTACTTAGCAATAGCTGCTGTAGAAAGCAAAGGGAAAACAGTATTAGCATTAGCTGCTAAATGTGCACTTGAGAACAAATCTATTGTGAATTCAGCCGTGAATGTAGTGTTTCCAGTAAGCTTCCATTTCCAAATGTTAGCTGCTCCTGTCTGCCTCTTTGTCACACACACAGACTGAAATGATTCACAGCCTTGTTTCATCCTTCTGTCAGTGTCACTGACTGTCACTGTGACTGTGGACATACAGCATGGGAAACACACACATGGCTGATACTTGTATCTAAAGTTACAAAATGTTGTCTCTGTCCAAATATTACCTAACTGTAAGTCTACTTTTAATGAAACTCTCAACATGACTTATCAGTTATCATTAATGTTCCTGCAAACAGACTCCTTGAAGACCCCCTACATAAATATCCATGTACTATCCAGCTAGACTAGTGTGTCTGTCCCTGAAAATATTCCTGCATGTGTGATTGTTCATGTCTCATCTGCAGGAAACAAACAGGAAGTGAGTGAAAGACACAGGAAATGATTCCAGCTCTTCCTCCTATATCAGACATTCTCTCCATACCTGAGAGTGTCCAGTCTCCAGCCTGGATCCTTCAGTCCAGCCGACAGAAGCTTCATTCCAGAGGGACCTGGATGATTGTAGCTCAGGTCCAGCTCTCTCAGATGGGAGGGGTTGGAGGTCAGAGCTGAGGCCAGAGAAGTACAGCTTTCCTCTGTGATCAGACAGCCTGACAGACTGCAGACACACAAAACAACAATCCATCTGTTATCCATCTCTATAGCAGCATAACTAAGTGATGGTTCAGGGTCACCTGATCCAGCTCTAACTATAAGTTTTATCAAAAAGGAAAGTTTGAAGCTGATCGTCAAAGTAGAGAGGGTGTCTGTCTCCTGAACTCAAACTGGGAGCTGCTTCCACACCCAGTCCAACATAGCCAGGCTTTCTTTGCTGCTTTGACAAAACCTCAAATCCCAGTCAGAGATGGTGAGCATCATCACAGTGATCACATCACATCACATCATCACATCATCTGTCTTGTCTTAATGTTGGTTTAAAATGGAGCACTGTAACAAAAAATAATTTCCCCCAGGGATCAATAAAGTATTCTGATTCTGATTCTGCTTCAGGATCTGTGCACGCTCACAGAACAAGGAGACCTTTAAACATCATTTCACTAAATGGATGGACTGAGCTCAGCCTACAGATGAACTGGATAAATAAAGATTTGACCTCAGTGTGCTCAGTGTTCCTGTCTATTCCTAACATATTCCTAACATGATAGCTGCACTTTAGAGCTCTAAAACTGGAACTGACACATATTTAAACTCCACATGTTACTCAGTACATTCAGTTCTGACACTCGCCCACAGTCCAACAAAGGAAACATGGAGATCACATCAGTTTGTCACCAAAGTCTAATTATTCCAGAGGGCAGTGTTGATACAACTAAAGTTATTTTTAAGCAAAGTTGAGTTTTTTATTGTCGCAGTACTTCATGTCTGAAGTATCACTTAAATGCATTACACACTGTTGATGGCAGCAAACAAACCACCCAAACAAACAGAGGTGGGAGGCTTGGGCAGACTACGTAGGATCAGCTTGTGGGAGGAGTCAGGATAAAACCAAAGAAAGACAAGCTAACAAACACCACAGTGAAGTGAGTAGCTACAAACTGCAGGCCGATTAGTGTTGTTGAAGAAGTCGGTCTGAGGAACGTTCTTAGGATCAACAAATGACGGCATGTATGAGCCTCCCTCAAGACGCACCATCACAAGAAGAACACATGAGCTGTAGAAAAAGGAGAGACTTTGAAAGCCACGGCGTTACAACGTGCACCAGCTGTTGGTCTCTCTGGAGACTACTGGGCGTGGCTGGGTAACCATGGTTACTTGGGAGTTACAGTACATGATATTAATGAAGAGTGGGAGCTGCGTTCTATAGCAAACAATTTGTTATGAGGTAATCAGCTGATCTTAGTTTAACCGGAAGCCCTTCACAATAATTGCAATGCCTTTATTTTGTACAACTACCATCAGTTCGTCTGTACTGATGGTAACTTAAAGTCACACTAATGTCGTTTAGTTTCTATAGTTTATGTAGTGGAAGTATACTACAGTACCCTGATCACTGATAGGACAGATTTATGTAGATATACACCTTTGTGTTTAACATTACTGCATTATAGTACTGTGATCTTTGTCCTTATATATGGCTATATTAGCTATACTGATGTACGTACATATAACTGGATATGTAACTTATCTATTCATCTTATTTGTCATGTATTTGTATTGTGTACTTCCTTTTTGTAAGAAACCACACACATGATCACAGCCGCAAGAATCAATCAGTGAAAGAATAAAGTGTCTCAAACCAAACCTTAAGCTCTTTATTCCACATGCTGGGATCATTTGGCCTTCAGTGGTGTTCTGGCTGACACACCGGAGTGACCAGAGTGCTAAAGAGTGAATCGGACACACCAGTGTCATCTCTGATATCTCCACTACATTTAATCGTCCTTCAGCTTGTGGCTGCCGTTAGCTGGTCTGCTAGTTAGCTGATTTGCTATTTAGCCGGTGTGCTAGTTAGCTGGTGTGCTAGTTAGCCGGTTCGCTAGTCAGCTGGTGTGCTGACCAGCGAACCAGTAGGTTACAAGATGAGCTTGTCTGTCTGATGAGCCAGCTCTCTCTGTCTTGGTCATTTTGTCCTTGGGCAAAACCTAACCTACCACTACAACTGTAGCTTACCTCCACCAGTGTGTGAATGTGAGAGTGAATGAATACAGGGAGTGCAGAATTATTAGGCAAATGAGTATTTTGTCCACATCATCCTCTTCATGCATGTTGTCTTACTCCAAGCTGTATAGGCTCGAAAGCCTACTACCAATTAAGCATATTAGGTGATGTGCATCTCTGTAATGAGAAGGGGTGTGGTCTAATGACATCAACACCCTATATCAGGTGTGCATAATTATTAGGCAACGTCCTTTCCTTTGGCAAAATGGGTCAAAAGGAGGACTTGACAGGCTCAGAAAAGTCAAAAATAGTGAGATATCTTGCAGAGGGATGCAGCAGTCTCAAAATTGCAAAGCTTCTGAAGCGTGATCATCGAACAATCAAGCGTTTCATTCAAAATAGTCAACAGGGTCGCAAGAAGCGTGTGGAAAAACCAAGGTGCAAAATAACTGCCCATGAACTGAGAAAAGTCAAGCGTGCAGCTGCCAAGATGCCACTTGCCACCAGTTTGGCCATATTTTGGAGCTGCAACATCACTGGAGTGCCCAAGAGCACAAGGTGTGCAATACTCAGAGACATGGCCAAGGTAAGAAAGGCTGAAAGACGACCACCACTGAACAAGACACACAAGCTGAAACGTCAAGACTGGGCCAAGAAATATCTCAAGACTGGTTTTTCTAAGGTTTTATGGACTGATGAAATGAGAGTGAGTCTTGATGGGCCAGATGGATGGGCCCGTGGCTGGATTGGTAAAGGGCAGAGAGCTCCAGTCCCACTCAGACGCCAGCAAGGTGGAGGTGGAGTACTGGTTTGGGCTGGTATCATCAAAGATGAGCTTGTGGGGCCTTTTCGGGTTGAGGATGGAGTCAAGCTCAACTCCCAGTCCTACTGCCAGTTTCTGGAAGACACCTTCTTCAAGCAGTGGTACAGGAAGAAGTCTGCATCCTTCAAGAAAAACATGATTTTCATGCAGGACAATGCTCCATCACACGCGTCCAAGTACTCCACAGCGTGGCTGGCAAGAAAGGGTATAAAAGAAGAAAAACGAATGACATGGCCTCCTTGTTCACCTGATCTGAACCCCATTGAGAACCTGTGGTCCATCATCAAATGTGAGATTTACAAGGAGGGAAAACAGTACACCTCTCTGAACAGTGTCTGGGAGGCTGTGGTTGCTGCTGCACGCAATGTTGATGGTGAACAGATCAAAACACTGACAGAATCCATGGATGGCAGGCTTTTGAGTGTCCTTGCAAAGAAAGGTGGCTATATTGGTCGCTGATTTGTTTTGTTTTTGAATGTAAGAAATGTATATTTGTGAATGTGGAGATGTTATATTGGTGTCACTGGTAAAAATAAATAAATGAAATGGGTATATATTTGTTTTTTGTTAAGTTGCCTAATAATTCTGCACAGTAATAGTCACCTGCACACACAGATATCCCCCTAAAATAGCTAAAACTAAAAACAAACTAAAAACTACTTCCAAAAACATTCAGCTTTGATATTAATGAGTTTTTTGGGTTCATTGAGAACATGGTTGTTGTTCAATAATAAAATTATTCCTCAAAAATACAACTTGCCTAATAATTCTGCACTCCCTGTAGTGGGATTGTAAAGGGTCTTTGAGGGTCTCGAAAAGCGCTATATAAATGCAATCCATTATTATTATTAAGAGCATCTTTAGGCCTGACTGTGCTCATCCTTCCTCCAACCTCTCCTTACCAAAGATAACAACTACATCAGTATTAGCTCAATAACAATTTCTGCAATTCAATTGTGGACATTCATTTTTAAACCTTGTGTAAAACGATAAAACCTCAAAGTCTGAGCATTATTCTTTGTGCAAACAGCTCTTGCAGGTTCCCCCGGACTTAGGTTATTTTTATTATTTAATTACTTTCCTTTAAGCAGCTGTTCAGGCTACTAAACTCATCCCAGAAATAACAAGTGACACCATTAATAGTAGAGGTGGGAATCACCATACAACTCGCGATACGATATTATCACAATACTTAACGCACGATACGATATTATTGCGATTTTTTAAAATATTTTGCGATATTTAAATTCTGCACATAAAGGTAAACTTTATCAATATTCATTTTATCTAATATCAAAGTCTCACACTCAGTCTTTCTCTCATTTCAGTCAGTTTTATTGTTGACAAACTGAACGGTTTGTATTACAGTCTAGTCCAACTTAACTGAATGCAACCATCTGGTACAATTATAGCTATTCTGAACTATGCAATTTATGAAAACTATGCAGCCCCTTCAGCAACTGAAGAATTTGAAAGTAAATTTAAAAAATATATAATTTTACATTAAATAAAAAAGTTTCAAACTTAATTAAAATTAAACATGTCTTAAATTAAAATAAGTAAACTTTCATGTTTATTGCTGCCAAAAAAAAAGTTAAACACATTTGGACAGTGAAGGAATGTCAGGATTGTTGCTCAGAAAAAGGATCAACATGCTCTGAAGTCAACATGCTCTGAAGTCAACATGCTCTGACTCCAGAGCATGTTGACTTCAGAGAAAAAATTGTTTGTAACAAAATATCGATTTCTGCTGTCCCTGTATCGATACATTATTAGTAAACAAAATATCACGATACTACACAGTATCGATTTTTTCCCCCACCCCTAATTAATAGTGGAGCTAACTTTAACAGGTGAAACTGATTTGACCTATAAGGCTACTGCAGTTACTTCTTATCAGGTTTAGTAGGGAAGACATCTGGATGAGGTAGTTAGTAGTATGTAGTTAGTACCGGGCGACTCCCCTCCCCCACATCGGCACCAGAACCCTGTATTATCTACAGGGTAAGACTGCCTGTTTTATCAAACTATGGCCATTACTACTGTGATCATTTGCAGCCCAGTGTGCCGCTCTCTCTGCTGGGATGAACCACTGGAGCTCACCCAGTCATCCCTTTCTTTCTCTCAAGAAGAAGTGAAATAAATATATTTATTATGTTACGAGTCTAATATTCTTTAAATCAAACTGTAATGAATAAATCAAGCAAGAAGATTTGGTGGCTCCACGTGTTGTAGAAGAAAAGATAAACATCTCATTTTGAGAAATCAGCCTTTAAAATTAAGTACTGTGAATAAAAAACAAACAGCGAGCCAATCAGCAGTCGCCAATATCCTCCTAATTTCATTCACAAAGAAATCAAATATATATATTATGGGCCCAAAGGAGCCTAAATCTTTAAATTAGGCAGTACGTGAAGTATTTTTTTAAATAAACAAAGACATGACTATAACAACTTTTAGTAATTCAGAGTCCAATTATCCACTCAAATGTAAATAAAAGTTCACTTGACAGCTGTAAAAGTTACCTGTTTATACAATAATATAAATCACATTTCAAATGATCATCTGTGGAAAAGTTTGAATCCTGACCTGAGAGTTTCCACTGCACACTGTGAACTCTTTAGTCCAGCGGACAGAAGCTTCACTCCTGAATCCTGCAGGTCAGAGTTACTCAGGTCCAGCTCTCTCAGACTGGAGGACTGGGAGCTGAGGACTGAGCACAGAGCTTCACAGCTTCTCTCTGACAGGTTACAGCCACTCAGTCTGAAAAATAAAAGACAATCTATAAAACAAGTACTCATGTAGAGTTTGTTAATACATTTCACAACATTAAATGTTGACTTTCTATTTTTAAAGGAAACATAAACATACTAAGATACAACATCATATGTATGAACTTTAATTAATAATTCTAAAAACTAAATGTTTTCTGATCTGACCTCAGAGTATTCAGTTTACAGTTTAAACGTTGTAGTCCAGCAGACAGAAGCTTCACTCCTGAATCCTGCAGCTTTCTGATACTCAGGTCCAGCTCTGTCAGACTAGAGGACTGCGAGCTGAGAACTGAGGACAGAGCTTCACAGTTTTCCTCTGAGAGTTCACAGATGTTAAGTCTGAAGATAAAAACATGAATAAAGATTGTTGTTAAAGTGTAATCAAGGTGCAATAGCTTATTGTCTTGTGCTGAGCAGGTTAGTAAAACTTCACTTTAACTTTGAAATGAATAAAAATGCTATGAAACAAGGATAACTGGATAAAGACATAAACATAAACAAAAACAAACATCAAACACATAAACAAACAGAACTAAACATAATACAAATTGATCTGACCTCAGAACATTCAGTTTGGCATGTGGACTCTCCACTGCAGCAGACAGAAGCTTTACTGCTGAAGCCTTCAGGCTGTCGGTACTCAGGTCCAGCTCTCTCAGACTACAGGACTGGGAGCTGACCACTGACAACAGATTTTCACAGCCTTTCTCTGAGACGTTACAGCTGCTCAGTCTGTGAGAGAAAGGAAAAAAACAAAAACAAAAAAAAACAAACAATATATGTGATCAAATTAAATTTGTTTATATGTTGAACCCTTTTTTTTAAAAATTTATTTAAACCTATGAGACTATGAGTGCTACCAGTCCAGTGCACATGATTGGTACCTTGATGGTACCTTGCTCAGGGGTACCACAAGGTAACTATTCGGTGGATTCGACCCCTGACCTTATGATCATGGGGCGACCACTCTGCCTACTGAGCTAATAATTCTGTGTACACTGTCATACAATATTAACTAAAACAATTATTTTAGAAAATTTTAGTAATTCAATAATCATGCTCATTACCTGTGTATTGTGAATAACACTTGATTTTAAACACTAGCTGTATAAAACTCTTCCTGTTAAAGGTGTGTATAAAGGAGATGAGCTGAAATGCAGACTTCATGGAGAATGTTTGCTGTCAGCATATATCAAAGACAAAGCAGAGATCCATCCAGTCTCTTCCACTAAGCCCACAGAGGGACAGACAACCACTCTCACTCACACCTGCATGAAGTTTAGATCACCAGGTAACCTAACTGCATGTCTGTGGACAGTGGGAAGAAGCTGTAGAGGACCCAGAGTGAACCCACTGTAATTCTGTGATAACACTGGTTATGGAAGCCTTACAGTTACATATGGTTACTGACAAGAAACACGACCTTAGAGGCAATTTCAGTAATGAAGACCGAGTTTCTCCCTCCATACAGGATGAAAACATGACAGCACAGCAGAGATTTATATTTAAAAAGGGAGGGTGTGCACTGAAAGTGAGATACAAACTTGAACTTAAATTATGAACATCAGAAAAAGATGTAGGTGAAGTCTGGCAGGTGAAGTTTGTGCTTTAGAATAAAACAACCAAACTCCTGGAGTTGGAGACAAATGAACAAGCTGAGGATAATAAACCTGTCAGACGGGCTGAAGCATCAGAGCTCATGTTCTTATAGGCTGGGTCTGGATTGTCCTTTGATAAGAGTTACAGAACAAAGTGTGTTTTAGAAATGCTGGAGTGAAACATTAAAACTACCATATATTTACCGAGTGACTGATGATCATTTAATTTACTATTTTAAAAAAATGTTACAGTGCTCTTTGAACTCAGCATTTCTGATTTATTTCCCATGATTTTAACAATGAAGCGATGACAACACGTTTACTCACAGAGCTTTGTTGGAGGCTTTGACCACTGGCAGCAGCCTCAGAAGAGCCTCCTCTGAAGCAGAGTATTTCTGCAGGTCAAACACATCCAGATCTTCTTCTGATGACAGTAAGATGAAGACCAGAGCTGACCACTGAGCAGGAGACAGTTCACCTGTGGAGAGACTTCCTGATCTCAGGGACTGTTGGATCTCCTCCACTAGAGAACGATCATTCAGTTCATTCAGACAGTGGATCAGATTGATGCTTTTCTCTGCAGACAGATTCTTACTGAGCTTCTCCTTGATGTACTGGACTGTTTCCTGATTGGTCAGTGAGCTACTTCCTGTCTGTGTCATCAGGGCTCGTAGGAGAGTCTGATTGGTCTGCAGGGAAAGACCCAGGAGGAAGCGGAGGAACAAGTCCAGGTGTCCATTTGGACTCTGTAAGGCCTTGTCCACAGCACTCTGGTAGAAGTGTTTCTTTGCAGATTCTCCTGTTTCAGACTTCTTGGATGTTGTTTGTTGTTGTTCCAGCAGATTGAGTCCAGAGTTGCTGAAGGTCAGATGGACATGAAGAGCAGCCAGAAACTCCTGAACACTCAGATGGATGAAGCAGAACACCTTGTCCTGGTACAGTCCTCTCTCCTCTTTAAAGATCTGTGTGAACACTCCTGAGTACACTGAGGCTGCTCTGATATCGATGCCACACTCTGTCAGGTCTGATTCATAGAAGATCAGGTTTCCTTTCTGCAGCTGATCAAAAGCCAGTTTTCCCAGAGACTCCATCATCTTCCTGCTCTCTGGACTCCAGTGTGGATCTGTCTCAGCTCCTCCATCATACTTGACCTTCTTCACTTTGGCCTGAACCACCAGGAAGTGGATGTACATCTCAGTCAGGGTCTTGGGCAGCTGTCCTCCCTCTCTGGTTTCCAGCACATCCTCCAGAACTGTAGCAGTGATCCAGCAGAAGACTGGGATGTGACACATGATGTGGAGGCTTCGTGATGTCTTGATGTGGGAGATGATCCTGCTGGCCTGCTCCTCATCTCTGAATCTCTTCCTGAAGTACTCCTCCTTCTGTGGGTCAGTGAACCCTCTGACCTCTGTCACCATGCCAACACAGTCAGGAGGGATCTGATTGGCTGCTGCAGGTCGTGTGGTTATCCAGAGGCGAGCAGAGGGAAGCAGTTTCCCCCTGATGAGGTTTATCAGCAGCACATCCACTGAGGTGGACTTTCTAGGGTCAGTTAGGATTGTAGTTTTGTGGAAGTCCAGAGGAAGTCGACACTCATCCAGACCATCAAAGATGAACACAACCTGGAAGTCTTCAAAGCTGCAGATTCCTGCTTCTTTGGTTTCAGTAAAGAAGTGATGAACAAGTCCCACCAAGCTGAACTTTTCCTCTTTCAGCACATTCAGCTCTCTGAAAGTGAATGGAAATATGAACTGGATGTCCTGGTTGGCTTTGTCTTCAGCCCAGTCCAGGCTGTATTTCTGTGTTAAGACTGTTTTCCCAATGCCAGCCACTCCCTTTGTCAGCACTGTTCTGATTGGTTCATCTCTTCCAGGTGAGTCTTTAAAGATGTCTTCTTGTCTGATGGTTGTTTCTGGTCTGTCTGGTTTCCTGGATGCTGTTTCAATCTGTCTGACCTCATGTTCATCATTGACCTCTGCAGTCCCTCCCTCTGTGATGTAGAGCTCTGTGTAGATCTGATTAAGGAGGGTTGGGTTTCCTGCTTTAGCGATGCCCTCAAACACACACTGGAACTTCTCCTTCAGCTTAGACTTAAGGTTACGATGACAAACAGCAGCTGGAAGTTCTGAATAATAATAATAAAAATACAACTTTAACAATCATATTTTACAAAATGCTGATGACAATTTCTGACCCACTGAGAAATGACTGAACACACTGGTGTCACAAATCTCTCATTTATCCAGCAGCTTAAATCTTTAGATAAATCCTCTTACGTCTCTGCAGATGGTCAGCCAGCTCCTCCTGCTTCATTCTCCTCAGGAAGTCCACTGTGATCTTCACAAATGCCTCTCTGCTGTTTCTCCTCTGCTCATCATCCTCCCTCTGAAACTCCAAGCACTGGGGCTTATTTGGATTCAGAGCCTTCTGGATCTTCTTCAGCTCGTTCTTCACAAAAGTGATGATGTTGTCCTCCAGCAGCTGGAACAGAATACTTTATGAATGACCCACCACTCTGAACTTTAGTCCACACAACATCCACTTCTTTACGATCAAGGGGCATATCATCCACGACCTCTTCACCAATTATAGGTTTGACTTTATCTGATTAACTGAGACTTTGTCCACAACTCCATGATCCCAAAACGTTGATTCTGTTCATATGAATGCAGCGATTTCAGTGGGAGAAACATTTCACTGGTGTTCAGAGCTGAACTACCAACAGGTTGATGATCAAAGCCAGAAACTTGGAGATGTTTCAGGTGACTGAGTTGATCGTACAGACAACTGGTCTTAAAGGTTCACTCTGTTTACGCATACAGATCAGTATTTAAGGTTTGACTCTCATCATCCACTGGGGCACAAACTGGGCGTCATCAGGACACAACAACACAGAACAAACACCATCCCCACAGACACAGCAGCCAGCGAAGCAGAAGAACTTCACATCAAGAAGGTCCTGAGTAAATGTGAACGCTGGTTTGAGGGCGGAGTCAAGGAGGCCATTTATGTGAAAAGGAAAGACCATCTCTGAATGGAGGAGGGGCCTAAGGGTACAACTGTCACCATCTTACATGCTGTGATTGCAGCCATTCCCCAGCTCTCTGTGAACTGGACTCATGACCATTGATCAACAACCATTGATCAATGGTCCTGACAATATGCGTACCAATGATCAATGAACTGACCTCCCAGCCCATTGTTCCTTCAGTGGGCTGGTTTCAGTCATACAAATGTCCTGTTTATGAGATTGAAACCTGCAGTCAGCTGAGACTGAAGAAGTCACCTGATGATGATGAAACGTTTCTCCCACTGAAAACATCCAGATGAACAGAATCAAGCTTTTTGGGATTTACGTACCTGGATGATTGAGCATCAAGACACAACTCTGTGACTTTTCTCAGATGAATCAATCCTCTCCTCCAGCTTTGTTTACATCTACCAGCCCTGTGGCGCTGCCCAGGGACAATAATCTATGTGAGAGGTGGAAAGTCATACAGGTGTCTGCTCCTGCCTTCAGTTATTTTATCTACTGTGTGTCAACTGGCTGAACCTCCTCCAACTGTCTACTGTCTCCCTAAACTCAACAATGACTTAGTGATCTATCCATTCTCTGACCAAACACATCCTGCTGCAGGAGGTTAACATAGCAGCCAATGATGATCCCACTCACTGTGAACAACACATTTGGACCTGATTTGCTGCTCTGGTTTACACGTGAACTTCCACTGCTGCTGTCACCAACTTGAGAGGCTCTACAGAAAAACTGGACTTGTCCATAAAAATCATAAACTACATTACAAGGACAGCATTGCTCAATCAACTCTAATTACTACTGACATGTTATCTCTTCTAACTAAGGTACAGACACTCAAACTTGCTGCTTTCAGTGAGAAGTCAAATGTCTGAATATGAGCTGGAAGCTGCTGAGAGTCCTCCTCCTTCCCGTGGGGTTTACTTTCTCTACTACTTTCACTATAAACACGCCCCTTTCATGCACCTGCAGAGGGCCACCAGCAGATGGAGCTGTCTTAAACAAATCCACTTGGATAGTTAGCTGTAGATGACTTTATCAGTATGATTGTAGGATTTTGAGTTATTCTTTAGATTTATTTAAACTCTTATATTGTGCACAAGTGTTGAGCGACCCATAATTTCTCTGTACTTTTCATAAGAGCAGCCAGACTTTCAGCTAGTTTTTCTTTGCTCTGCAGGTTTTATGAAGGTGTGTCAAAGTTGTTCTTTGGACATTAGCTGCTTTTTAAATCATTTTCAGTCCTCGTACAGAAACACTCTTCAAGCTAAATCCAAGTGTGTTAGACCAGAGTTAACCTGATAGATATGTGTGGGTGTGTAACTCTTAGAAGCTGTTTGGCTGCTTTTTATGGGGGCTGGGTCTTTGGAAAGTGTTTTAGTAACACACCCTGAACTGCACACTTTAACAAACAACATGAGATTTTAACAGTAATGTAAAACTCATGTGATTCACTGTTATTAAGCACAAACACATCTATGGCCCTGTTTCCATTAGCAGCTGCTCAGATCGACTCACCACAGGTCGCCACGACTGGACTGGATCCACTGGTTTCCATTACAGTTGAGGACCACCTAATGTGGTCGTCTCAATACAGCCGAGTGTCAGCTCACATCATTAGTAAGTGCTAATGCTGCTAATTTCCATCATATTTGTCATTTATTGCTCAAAGTTATTGAAGAAACAGTTATTCAGCTTCATTCCCACTGATCTCGACTACAAACTGTTTCACTTTGGTTTCTGTTTAAAGCCTCGATGTTTAAAACGTTTCCCTGTGATCACATTTGCACCGTCTGATTTCAAAGTTTGTTTCTTTTGGTCATTTAGTCCACAGAGTCCTTGGTGTTCTGAAAGGGACCTATAAATAAATGCATTATTATTAATAATAAAGTAGTTGTTGTACATGTACAGACCATAAATATGGAGTCCAGCTGTGTTTGATGCTGCTGGGCAGACTGACCACTGGGACCCTCTGAGCTCTGCTGCTCCACTCTGTGGAGGAACCATGAAGGATTAGATCAACACAGGATAAAGATCCAGGAGTTTCTGCTCAAATAACTTCATCTGAATCAAGTCTGTCAAGTTTTAGACTCTCAGATTCTGAAGATATATTTTCTGTTTTCTATGAACTTTCTTTCATCAGTGATGGAAGTGATGATGCTGCAGAAGCTCAGAGGAAACTTTGAGAAAACTGTGATGAACCATCAACTAATGCTCTCAGGAGGCCAAAGGTCCCTGAATGTAACTGTGCAGTAGATTCATCGAGTGTTTGAAACCTGACCACTTCCATATGTTTTCATTCTAACACAAGAAGTCCTTTTCTCATTGCTTTGATTTGAGTTTTCATTTGAGTTTTCCGAGTCTCGTATTTGGAGTCGAGTCTAATCAATGATCTGACAGAAGAACATTAAAAAGGAGTTACCAGTGCTGTCAAAATTAACATGTAGGGTTAGGGTTCATCTGTTATCATGATTAACATGATAAAAACCTTTAACACGACACATCTGGAGAGCAGAACAACTCAAAATCCCTGAAATGTTTCTATCAACACAATTCGGGCAGTTTGTCCGAGTAGAGTTACCTTTGCACACGTGCAGATGTGCAGCACATCTGTTAGTGACGGCAGCTGAACCAATCAGCTCAATATGGAAGATGACAAACACACACTGACCTCCCGATGGAAAGTTTGAGCATTAAAAAAATAACAAGACGGACCAGCCGACCAACATGAAGGACTCTGCACATCGTGACAGAAGGAATTTTCTTTTCACCGAAGCACTTCCAGCTTAAAATATCACAACAATGCAAAGCACTGATGACACAACTGCCAAGTGGACAAACTGCAGACCTGTTAGTGTTGTTAATAACATAGTTTTGGTTCCTCGTGTCAAAGACTTGAAGAAGAGTGACAGAGAGTGTTAGACTGCTGCAGGATCAGTGCCACCTCCACAGACCTGTGAAGAAAATGATGGTTTGACAGATGGGCTCAGATTCAGGATCAGCTGAGGAGTTTGTGGCTGACAGAATCCTGCAGGTACAGAGCAGAGCCCATCATTAGCATGCAGGACTGTCCCTGGGGGGGGTCGGCTCATTCAGGAGCTTAATCAATGTTTACATGTTCAATAAACATGTTAAGTGTGTAAATTTGCCCTTTTCTCTCGAGTCTGTTTGCTCATGAAATGAACTTTGATTCGTTTACATTAAAAATGATGTTTAATGGTGATTCATCCAAATGAATCCACAGTAACCCTGTGATGAGTCTGATTAAACATTTTCATTAACAGCAGTAATATAGATTATATATTATTATATATTAGTGCACACTTAGCTTTTAGTATATATGTTTGTTACAAAGTTGTATTTACAGCAGAGAAGCTGAGTTAAAGACTGAAAACTATTCAAAGTCTCTTTGAATTGAAGCGTTTAACATTCTTTGTGTTTATTCTGCATTGACTTCATTATATGGTGTAAACGTCTGTTACAGGCTTAAATATAAAGTTGGAAAAATGTAACTGCAGCTATTGATCAAGTAATTGTGATTAATCAGGATTAATGACAGAAGATTGTGTCATTAATTAGTCATGTTTTAATCTACTGACAGCACTAGTGTTCACTCTGGTGCCTCCAACTGTTTTACGCCCTTTCAACACCTTCGTGGTCAAAAGTGTACACGCACAAAATCTACAATAAAATCCTCACGCAGCAATAGGACAGACACACAATCCATTTATCTCTGTGTCTCAAACACACACACGTGTATTCAAAGCCTCGATTTGTTCATATTTCATCTGTTGTGTTTTTATCTTCAGCGTTTTCAGTGTTGCTGCATTTACACCAAAAATGTTTCCATTGATGAATCAGATTGATTTGAATGTGTTTCATCCATACAAATCCCTCCCTGGTGGTCACATGACTCTATAACATAACAGGAGTCATGTGACAAGAGTTTCATGCTGTAAAATGTCAAAATGGTTGAATGTGGTGGAGTAAAAATGTGAGATATCAACGACTTTTCTTCAATATGAAATGTTTGCAGGGCCTGACAGGAAGTGGACGGACGCTCTGATCACTTCCTGTTTGCTGAAGTGGGTTTTCAGTTGTTTAGAAACCAAAGGCTTGTTTTAAAAGACAGTTTAAATGGGACTGAGGGAACGACGGGTTTGTAGTTTATATCCAACAACATCAAGCAGTTTAATCAAAGAGTTCATGTTGCTAACAGCTCACCTCTCTGCAGCAGACACAGGCTGCACTTTAAAATGAATGTAGCGCTCTTCAGACCAGTCACTCTGTAAGGACACAGAGCTGGCTTCAGGTTCATGTTTACGTTTAGTTCCTTGTTTCTTCCTGTGAATAATGATGCAGCAGTGATGTGAGTGCTGAGCTGTGACATGGAGAAGAGTCATGGACAGTTAGAGATGGTCATCTCACCTCTGAGCTTTGGTCTGACTCTCATGTTCCCCACACAGAGTGCTTTTAGAGGGAGGGACTCCCTCCTCTCTGTCCTCACACTGATCCATGCTGCTCAATTCACATCAGCTCACACACACTTTCTACCTGCAGAGGAAACACAAATCATTCATGTGCACATCAGCTGAAATCCTCCTTTCATCATGTGTGCTGTCCAAATATCAGCTGCTTCTTTCCTGCTTCATCTCAGTGTCAGCTGGTTGCAGTCAGACAGCAGTGTGAGGCAGAGGAAGCTGCCATCAGCTGCTCTGCTATCAGTCCACTAGATGGAGCCTGAAGCACACACGATGCATTCACTGACACACACTGATTCACTGTGACTGGAAGCTTCAGTCAGTCCAACACGTGTGAACAACATTTTAAACCTTTCAGCTGATCCAGGATTCAAAGAGGATCAGCAGAGTTAAAGCTTCACACTAATTCTTCCTGCTGAGTTTGCAGAGAACTGCACACACACTGATTCACTGCTAATGAGAAGCTTCTTCCATCCAGTAATTCATCATCCATCAGCTCTGCTGCTGCTCTCAGTCCTGGACTCTGATCACAAACTAAAAGCAGCTTTTTAACTCGTGTCTGTAAGAACTCTTAGTGTTAGCTTAGTGCTAGCTTAGCGTTAGCTTAGTGTTAGCTTAGCGTTAGCATGCTGTGTGCTAGCTTAGCGTCAGAGCTCTGCAGGTGTCTCGTGTGTAAATATTAATCACAGTGACAGTAAAGGAGGTAAAGGGCTGTGACGTCATCACGTACGCTGCGTCCTCTGTGGGCTCTGAGTGAACTCAAAGTACAAACTACAAGTACACAAACACGAACGTAGCTCAGAGTGGCGGACACACTCGGCCTCGTTGGTCCAGCTGTGAGTCCGTTACCGTGAACTATGGAGCGGCAGATTTGTGCTGAACTAAGCTGCACACAGCTGATGTTAGCCAGGAAACATTACACACTGACTTTAATGGAGAGACCGGAAATACAAACACACACAGTTTGTTGTGTGAAGAAATCAAACACGAGCTGAACAAACAGTAAAGTTCCTAAAGACAAACTGTTAAAGGAGGAAACAAAGCAAACTTACAGTTCCTTCACACACCAACAACAAGCTCCACTCCACGAAGTTCAGGAAGTGACAGTAAACTTTGAGCAGGAAGGAAACACCCAAAGAGACGTTTGAGGACAATAAGGAGCATCGGGACACTGTGCTGCGTTCAGGTGCACCTGGGAAACTCCAAACCTCTGGCAGGCTGTGATTTATTTCTGCTGGTTTTCCTGTTTGAAGCACAAACATCCGTCATCACTTTGTTGTTGTTCTTCCTGCAGCGTTTAAATGTTTCAGCACTGACCTGATGTTTCTTCAAAGCTCATTTCAACCTGTTGAAGTCATGAATGAAAGTGCAGACTGAGAGTGGATCACATGATGTTTGAGGTGTGTCATGTGACATGTTCAGTATTGTCACACATGTCTAGATTGTCCCTGATATCATAACTGCTCAAAGACTGATGATTATATTTGAAGAATTATTCCTGATGGCAGCAAAGTTTGAATGGAGCTCTCTGTCTGTGCTGATTTGTCGCCCTCTGGAGGTCAAAGCACAAACCTACAGGGCAGCTGGGGAACAGCAGGGATCTGAAATCATACGAGATGTTAGTGAGAAGAACAAACGGACTTAAGATGGGTCGAAGTGATCAAAGTTGATCTAAAACAGAAGATAAATCCAAAGCAGCATCAGATGAATGTTACCATTTCCAGTTATGGTGCCCTTCATCTAATATGGAAATGTGTTGTTTTTTTTGCCGTGTTGTTGTTCTTCCTATTGTGTTTAGGCCAGAGATGCTCTTCAAACAGCGGACAGACATGACCACATTACAAGAACATGGTGTGAGTCCGATTTGATATTCCAGTCAACGCTGAGAGACCTTAACCAGGAAGTCAGAGGTCAGCTGATGCTGCGAGCAGGAAGTGAACCAAGGGAAAGGTCCACTCTACTCAATCTCAAAGAAAATATGCTGGTATTTGTTGATGTTGATGGTACAATAAAAATATATAATATAATAAATAATAAAATATCATGTGATGATGAGATGTGTTGTTGGTGTTTGTATTTTCTGTAAATGTCTTTTTTAATGTAAATGCTTTGTTCCAGACGGACAGGGAATCAGTTGCTGTACGATGACATCATCTTGATGTTGACGAGGAGGGCGAGAAAAACTAGTTTTGTCCTGCAGATGGCGATCTTGCACCGTGTCCAGAGAGCCGACACTTTGATGGTGCTGCTCTACTCAGCTTACTTTAGCCTGGGTTGGACTCTGTATGAGCAGCTTCCACTCTGGTTTCACTCTTAAACACACTTGTTTGATTTCACTTGTAAAAGTTGAAGAATAAATATTTTATTACAAAATTATTTGTTGATGCATTTTTTTAGGGTCAAATATCTTGTTTGATTTGAGGAATGAACTGTTGAGGTGGAAAAAGTGAATCAGGTTAAAATAGTGGTGCTTTATATCAGTGAAGATGTATAATGTAATTTAAAATGTTGATGATGGGTTGTAGTGGGCTTGTACTTACAAAACTGCCTCATTTTATTGGAACGATCCACAGTTGCATCCATTCACGGATGACATCTGACATCATTTGACATCTGGTCTGAACACGTTTGTACACAAGATGCCTCAGTTCTGGATGTTCCCACAGACTCCTCTGTGCACCTAAAGGAAAGGTCAAGGGTCAGCAGCACATGTAGTTGGGACAATTCTTCAGTCGCACAAACTACACAATCATTTTCCTCCAATGACGACTTTTCACTTGCAGAAATGGTCCTGTGTGATTTCCAGGCTGTGATATAAAAACTAGTTCCTAATGGCAGCGACTCACTCAGTAAACATGTGTTTCCTTCACCAACCTCACACACAGATCCAATAAGATCAGGAAGTGGGCAGTATAGTACAATATGTGTTATTCTGTGCTGCACTGCCCAAACTAAAGATCTGCTGAAGTGTTGGAAATGATCCAGATGTTTATTTTGGACGATACAGCAGAAGATCAGACATGAAAGTGGAGATAACACAGAAGACCTGCAGCAAAGGTCAGAGGTCAGACTGGGCCCTGGATTCAACAATGAGCCAATGATCATCAAGCAGTGACTAAAGCAGAGCCCTGACGTTCTGACATTCATCACACAGTCAGAACAAATGTCTGCTGATGACTTCATCTCATGAAACGACTGATAGATGTCAGTTCATTGATCAGCTGAGCTGCTGATCTTCATCGTCACAGAAACATTCAGCTTGTTTCAATCAGTAAATAACTCCCACTACTCCCAGTTTGAACTGTTCCCACTCAAAATGCTGTGAGAACAATGATCATTGTAGGACTTCACAAACATCACGTGTTGTTTTCCACATGTAAGATCAGCAAACACACAGAAACTTCCTGTTGCCACACACGGCCTCTAAAATCTCTTCCACGCTTTCTGTCTGAAGTCCACTCTCTGTGTCGGATCCACAGGAAACAACAAGATCTTATTAACATGGTTTTCAATGTGTCTCCTTCCAAAAAGTCCAACCAATGAACAAATGTGTGTATTTGTGGAGGCCGAACAAAAGCATGACACATTTCTCTGTTTCTATAAACTGGAGTCAAACACAAACATGAAGAGTTTCACTGACAGACTCCAAAATGCCCCCACAGTGGATCAAAGGGAAATCCTACAGTGTGGCCAGAGACTCTTAATGGCTCCAACATCAACACATCCACAATGTTGGATCCAGTTCTGCCTCACAGAGTTACTAAGACACACCCTCTGCAGCATCACAACAGCTCCACCTGCTTCACCTGCCTCCTCAGCATCTGTACAGCTGAAGAGAAAAGAAAGGCTCCAACAGCTCAAATCTACAAAGGATTCATGAAGTTTCATCCAACAATAACATGTTTGCCTTCCACACTTCTATTATTCATGATCACAAACACAAAGAACTTGTGCAGCCCTGATATCAGCCCTAATATATGAGTGTGTTTGCCCAAAGACTGAAACAGCATCAACATGACAGCTGTAAGAAATCTTCTCTCAGCCTTGTTTGGCAGAAGATCCCTGCAACAAAGATTGTAGCTGAAAGATGATGTGTGTAAAGTTTGCTCTGTGGGAGGGTCGAGGCTGTTTTTAGACCTTTGATAGTTTCCAATCCAGTTCTGACAGACAGGAATAAAAACAACATCATTAAGATCAGATCATGGAGCTGTTTGCTGCCTTGTTTCTATCTTCACATTACAAGACTTTACTACAATAAAGATGCTGACATGTATCTGTAGCAACAACATCATTGAATCTAGAACAACTGGAGCCAAACCAGTGGCTCTGCTGGGATCACTGGTGAGCCAACACTTCCTTGTTGATGCAGATTTCAGGGCTTCCTTTTGCTCCTCCGTTATAACTGTTCTCTCTTCTCAACACATGATGACACAAAGGAATCAGCAGTGACAAAGATGATGCTGAAGAGAAGCACACACTTCACACATATAACAGAGCAGTGCAGTTACACACACCTCTGCTCGACATCAGGCCTCAAACAAAGACACAAAACACTAACTTGACTCTAAACAGAAGAAACGAGCAGCTGTTTCTGTTCTGTGCTTATTTATATTTGACACACATGCTTCTCTTTGTGCAAACACACATCGCACTATAAGGGTAACCTCGCACACAATGATTGGACAGCACAGTGATGATGCTGGGAGATCCTATACGCAGCAACACAGAAACACTGAGAACTTTAAACAATGATGGAAAGTGTTATAAATGACTTGTTGGCCTCTGATCTGTCACAAACAGCTGAAACGTGTCTCTCATGAGTCACATGAAGGTTTTTGACAGAAAGGACAAAAAGTAGCTGCAGTCAGTTTGTGTCATTTTTATATTTATTCATCTGGGAGAAAAATCTGAGGGACATTAAAACGTGTTTTCAACAGAGACAAGAACATGAATATAACAGAACAGGTAAATGAACATGTTTCAAGTAAACAGCTGGACTGATCAGGTCCAAACACAGAGTGATAAACTTGTCAAACAGCTGTCATATCTTTATATAGAAGCTCTTTATAAATGCTGCTCACTGCAGTCTGTTTACTAATAATGTCAAAGTGTTAGAAACACAGAAACATCAGAATGGTCTTTGTTCACAGAAACCTGTCTGGGATCCTTTGTTGTTCTTTTGATGCAGAGTTACATTATAAATATAAAGAGTTATTTCAGAGTCTCATCAGTTTTCCTGCATGTCTTTATTTAACACATCAGCAGGGCTGAAGCTCTCATGTTAAACACACACTGATCTATGGACACGTTCATGTGTTTCTAACAGAACCAGGCTGTTATCAGCCTGCACTAACATTATGTCACACACACTGAATGTAACAGTGACAGTTTACATCATCACACAATCAGCTGTGATTGTTTCACTGTCATCAAACGAGTCAACAGGAAGTAGAATCAATAGAAACCAATCATTTACTGACAGCATGTCTGATGGAAATAAGTGCAGATTATGTATGAAGTCTAACTGCACACAGTAACTGTGTTACAATAAGGACTTAACAGCGCCCTCTGCTGGAGTGTTTCAGTACTGCGTTAACTAGAATACACCACCTCCTCCTCACACCACCTGCTACAGCTCTACTCTTCTATGACTACAGTCATCCACAGCACTGATGTGAGGTCACATGGTTCATATGTAAGGAGCACAGCTGACCTCAGGTCAGTTTAATGACTGTGAGCAGCAGCTGTGTTATTGTCACTGTGACAGGGAGACACTCTCAGACACAGCGCTCATGTCAGCTTGTTCTCATGCAGGAGGATCAGGAGCTCCATGTTTGTCTTTCTGTTTGAATCATGATGTGTTTGTGCCATCAGAGTCTGTCATGAGTACTCAGGGTTTCACAGCAGCTCTTCTGGATGCTGACGAGGACTCCAACCTCATGTTTCACCTCTCTGAGCTTCTGATGTCTGTGAACACTCGTGTTTCTTCTCTGGGCTCATCTGGACAAAAACACCTTTCTGTGTTTGGCTGCAGCCTCATTCTGACTGACAGGAAGTGTGTTATCCATGAGCTGCACTTCTGTGAGGAAGTTTCCTGCTGTGTTTCCTGTCTGTGGACAAACACGAGTGTTCCAGCTGAGGACTTGGTTCCTTCCACCTGTCCATACAGGACATCACGCTGTCTGCAGCTCTGTAAATGCAGCTCCAGGTCCTTCCACGTGCTGCTCTGTATTTGTGCAGTTTGTAGTGTGTCCTGGGAAACGTAGCACACATGGTGTTCTTCTGCTGTTTCCTCCTTTCACTGAGTGTGAAACACTGACGCTGTGCTGTTGTTCACAGAGGGGAGCTGAT
>NC_140528.1:11674190-11904190 GCF_057382185.1 Mchenga conophoros | reverse complement strand
GATCTACTGAGGCAGCAAGATTTCTCCAAGAAAGCAACCAAAGAGAATAATGCAGCAGTCGGAGCCACGTGGTTAGTGAGATGATTGCTAAAGCAGGGAAGCCATTCACAGAAGGTGGATTTGTCTAAAAGTGCATATTGCAGGCTGCAAATATAGTCTGTCCGGGAAAGAAAGGTCAGTTTAGCAACATCAGCCTTTCTGCCAACACCGCAGCAGATCGCATTTCTGACCTGTCAAGTGACATTTATGACCAACTGTGTGAGAAAGCCAAATGTTTCAGTGTATACTCAGTCGCTCTTGATGAGACCACAGACATCACCGACACTGCCCAGCTCCCAATGTATGTCCGTGGTGTTGATGACAGTTTTGAAGTGATGGAGGAGCTGCTCACAGTAATTCCAATGCATGGCCAGACCACCGCTCAGCAGATATTTACAAGCTGTGTGATGCCATTGAGAATGTTGGTTTGCCATGGAAGAGGTTTGTTGGAATAACAACAGATGGAGCGCCATCAATGACAGGGAGGGAAAATGGACTGGTGGCACAAAACAAACTGGAAGAGGAAGGCGTGGAGGAGGCCATTGCTCTGCACTGCATCATCCATCAGCAGGTCCTTTGCAGCAAATGCCTGAAGTTTGACAATGTGATGTCTATTGTTGTGAAATGCATCAACCAAATCAGATCCAGGGGCTTAAAGCACCGAAGGTTCTGTGCTTTTTTAGAGGAAATGGAGTCAGAATATGGGGATGTGCTCGACTTCACTGAGGTACGTTGGCTCAGCAGGGGAAATGTATTAAAGAGACTTTTTGAGTTGAGAGCAGAAGTGAAGCCTTCATGGAGAAGGATGGAGTTAGTGTTCCTGTGCTAACTGATCCCAAATGGCTCATGGACTCAGCTTTTCTTGTTGATATGACACATGAGCTTAATGTACTGAACAAGACGTTACAAGGCCAGGGGCAACTTGTCAGTGCTGCCTATGACAACGTGAGAGCATTCTCCACAAAACTGGCGCTCTGGAAAGCTCAGCTCTCTCAGACAAACCTTTGCCATTTCCCAGCATGCAAGGCACTCGTGGATGCAGGCACACCATTCAGTGCTGACGAGTATGTTGATGTCATTTTGAGGCTACAGGAGGAATTTGATCACAGATTTGCTGACTTCAAGACACACAGAGCCAGCTTTCACATTTTTGCGGACCCCTTCTCCTTTGATGTGCAAGATGCCCCTTCTGTGCTTCAAATGGAGCTCATTGAGCTGCAGTGCAACTCTGAACTCAAAGCAAAGTTCAGGGAGGTGAGTGGAAAAGCAGACAAGCTTGGACAATTTTTGAGAGACTTGAGCCCTAGTTTCCCTCGGCTTTCCCGAATGTTCAAGCGGACCATGTGCCTTTTTGGTAGCACATACTTGTGCCAAAAGCTCTTCTCCACTTTGAACTTCAATAAGTCCAAGTACAGGTCCAGACTTACGGATGATCATCTTCAAGACATACTGAGGGTCGCAACTGCTTCCTCCCTCAGGCCAAATCTGGCTCGGCTATGCGAGAGGAAACGCTGCCAGGTCTCTAGCAGCAAGGAGTAGGCAAGAGAAGCCATGTTCAGAAGAACAGTTCATTTTCTACAGTGTTCCATTCATGTTCAGAAGAAGGTTATAGAACTGTTAATACAGACATTTCAATCTAAATACAGCAGATATAGAAGACTGAAAAAAACACATAAGTTCACTGACTAAAAATATCTTATTATTATTTTATTTATGTATTACAGATTGATTTATTTTCTTAATAATTCTTAATTTGTTTATTTATTTTTCATATTTTGTATTAAAAAATAAAAATAAAGAGATTTGAGAAGATTGGAATTTTTCAACCATGCCTTTCTTGTGGAAAACCTAATGCGGCCCAGCCTCACCCAGACTCTGCCTGCAGCGGCCCCCAGCTAAATTGAGTTTGAGACCCCTGTCCTACACCATAAATCAGTAAGAGAGGGTACGACCTCTCTCATGGCCCCAAGTGCATGCCCCAATGCCAGAGCACTCTGGAAGGCACACAGAGTCTTTACAGACTACTGAGGATCAAACCTCTATCATCATGCAATCGATTATACAACTCTAAGCATATATGAGTAAATATTTCTAAGCATAAATGACAATCAACAATATAAACCTTACAGCTGGTTTTAATAACAGAATTCATTTGTTTCTCAAACGAGAAAGAGCTATCGAGAAACACTCCTATATCTTTAGTTCTGAACTTTTCCAGTGGGCCAAGGTCGACATTATCTGCTAATGCTAAATAGGCTGCCGTTATTAACTAATGCTAATTTGATGTGAATTAGCATTATGCACTAATGCTAACACTTTTTAACAATGTGAGTAGCTAATGCTAACACTATTTCCCTTAACTTCATAACAATGTGAACGGCTAATGCTAACACTCTTTTTCCTAGCATTACAACATCTGAGCTGCTAATGCTAAGTAGTCCGCCATTAGCACCTACGTCTAATTTAAGGCAAATACGCATTAGAACCTAATGCTCATATCGTTTTCCTTTGCTTTATAGCAATGTGAGCAGCTACTGCTAAATAGCATTAGCTAATAACAGCAGTCTAATTTAATGCAAGTTAGCATCATTTGTATTATGACGATGTGAGAAGTTAATGCTAAGTATGCTGCCATTAGTGGCTAATTCTAATTAGGGGTGAATAATTATTACAAGCTAATGCTAATATCGTTTTCTCTTCCCTTTTAACAATGTGAGCAGCTAGTGCTAGGTAGGCTGAAGCTAGCCGCTAATGCTAAAGCTAAAGATAATTTGATGTGAATTAGCATTACATTAGTGAAGAGTTAATGCTAAGTAGACTGCCATTAGCAGGTAATGCTAATTTTAGGTGAATAGGAATTGGCAGCTAATGCTAATACCATATTTTCTTGCTTTAACCCTTTAAAACTGGTCAGAGTGGGCACACTTTGTATTTACAGTTTTGAGGGATAAGCCTCTTAAATTTCTCTAACTAGAAATATATGTTAAAAAAACAAAAACGATTTTCAATTTTTTTGTAGTTTATTGCACTTTTTTGCAATTTATGTAATTACTATGTACTTAATACATACATATTATTAAAATTTAGTCTGTAATGGTTGTATTGATGTATAGTAACTTGAAATGCTCCCAAAAATGGCTCTACAGCATGTAAAAATATAATATAAGCTCTGGCGGACTTGGTTCTATGGTAGGTCTTAAAGGGTTAAATCAATATCAGTAGCTAATCCGATTGTTCAGTCTGACGTCAGGTGAAGTCATTTTTATGCACTTAAGAGCTGCGTTGAATTCAACATTACAAACTGAACATTAGAACTATCCTCTTCTCCAGGATTTTCCTGATTTAACATTCATTTTTGTTCTCTACACCTGCCGTCATCACTTCAATTATTCCCACTGTGGATTTGATCATATTGTTTGCCCAGCATCTCTACATTTTCCCATCCATACGACCTGTAGCTCATTAACACTATTAATACTGGAAACTGCTGTTGAAGCCTGATGGTGACACTTTCTGGTGAAGAAGTGAATTGCAGTAACAGGACTGGCTGGCTTATGATACACTGGACATTTCCAGCGCTTTGTTTTCTCTGCTCACAGACAACACAGATACACGCATGTATATACAGCCCACGTCCAGCTATGCATGCACTCCTGCTGCTCCATTTCTATAGAGAATAAACAACGTAACACAATCATTCTCCATTGTTTTCACTCAACCAGCTGCATTTAATGAAGGAGTTTGAATTTACTTTACAAAAACTGCTGTTGTTTCCTGTCTGCATTCATGTTCTTAACAGTACTCCACACATTCTTAACTGGTGTAGTTCTTCCTAAAGTACTGCAGTATTCCTGCCAGTACATCCTCTTAGTTTTCCTAACTGTTTCCTCTGATGCTCGTTGCTATTCTTTCCTCAATGCAAATTCATGCTAAGCTCCTTCATATCCATCCCTGTTTCTAAACCTGTAATAATTGCTTTAATGTGTCTTTGGCCTAATTATGAGTCTGTCCACATGTTTTTAGTTCCCCACTTGCCCCAGTATCCTACTGGCCAATGTACAATCCATGGAGAACAAGCTCGATGACCTAAGAGCAAGGGTCACCTTCCAACGTGACATGAGGGACTGCAACATTCTGTGCTTCACGGAGACATGGCTGACCCCCACCGTGCCGGACCAGGCCGTAACTCCGTCGGATTCATTCTTTGTGCTCCGCGCGGACAGAACGGCAGAGTCGAACAAAACCAAAGGTGGAGGAGTGTGTTTCATGGTAAACAGAAAGTGGTGTGATGCCAGGAGCATTTCTACTCTCTCCAGCGGCTGCTCGCCACATCTGGAGTTCCTGAGCATTAAGTGCCGCCCTTTCTATCTGCCCCGTGAGTTCACCTCAGTCATCGCCACGGTGGTCTACATCCCACTCCAAGCGGACACAGGTATGGCTTTGTCCGAATTACATGATGTGCTAAGCTCGCTTCAAAACAAGGACCCGAGCGCAGCCCTCATTGTAGCAGGAGACTTTAACAAAGCGAACCTCAGACAAGTCATGCCAAACTTTTACCAGCATGTCTCGTGTCCAACGAGAGGGGATCGGATTTTGGATCACTGCTACACGCCATACAAGCAGGGCTACAAAGCTGTCTCACACCCGGCTTTTGGGAAGTCTGACCACAACGCCATCTTCCTCATTCCCCAGTATAAACAAAGCATACGGAGGGAAGACGTGACCACGAGGGAGGTGAAACGGTGGACTGCCCAATCAGAAGCTACGCTACAGGACGCACTCAATGACGTCGACTGGGACATGTTCAGAGCATGCGCAGTCGACATCAACGAGTTTACGGAAGTAGCAGTATGCTTCGTCAATATGCTAGCGGAGGAGATTATCCCCACTGTGAGAGTCACCACATTTCCAAACCAGAAACCGTGGATGGACAGATCGATCCGCACTGCAGAAAACGCCAGGACTGCCTCCTACAACACGGGTCTCGCCACTGGCGATATGAGCGCCTACAAAGCGGCCTCATACGGCGTGCGGTGAGAGATGCCAAACGCCGGTACCGGGAACGTGTGGAGTCCCGCTTCCACCAGGGAGTATGTGGCACGGACTATGCACCATTACGGACTACAAAGCCAGGGACACTGCGCCGATCAACGCTGACTCTGCATTCACCAACGAGCTGAATCGGTTCTACGCCCGTTTCGAGGTTAGCCAGGCGGCTAATGCTATCTACCGCCTGACTACCGAGGACAGTGACGTCATCAGCGAGAGACCGGTGACCAGCATCGCGGAGCATGACGTCCGAGCGGCACTGAGGAGAGTGAACAAAAGGAAAGCGGCGGGGCCAGACGGCATCACCGGCCGTCTGCTGCGCTGCTGTGCTGACCAGCTAGCAGGTGTGTTCACTTACATCTTCAACGTGTCCCTGGTGAAGTCTGTGGTCCCCACATGCTTCAAAAGATCCACCATCATCCCTGTGCCCAAGAACAGCAAACCCTCATCCCTGAACGATTACCGGCCAGTTGCACTGACCTCGGTAGTAATGAAGGTGTTTGAGAGGCTGCTGAAGAACATCATCTCCTCCTCCATCCCAGACACCATAGATCCGCTGCAGTTCGCCTACAGATCCAACAGATCCACAGAGGATGCCATCGCCCACGTCCTACACACCACACTCAGCCACGTGGACAAGAAACAGGGTAACTATGTGCGAATGCTGTTTGTTGATTACAGTTCAGCGTTTAACACAATAGTGCCCTGCAGTCTGTTCACAAAGCTCAGGGATCTGGGACTTAACAGCCATCTGTGTGCATGGGTGTTGGACTTCCTCACTGGCAGAACTCAGGTGGGCAGGTGCTTCTCCAACAGCATCACCATCAACACAGGAGCACCTCAGGGATGTGTCCTCTCGCCACTGCTCTACTCCCTCTACACTTCAGACTGTGTGGCCACCCATGGCTCCAACACCATTGTGAAGTTTGCTGACGACACAGTGGTGTTGGGTGCCATCTCCAACAACGATGAGGCGGCCTACATGGATGAAGTGAAGAATCTGGCATCGTGGTGCCAGGACAACCACCTCCAGCTGAACGTCAGCAAGACAAAGGAGCTGGTGGTGGACTTCAGAAGGGGTCAGCACAGAGACTACAAGCCCATTATCATCAATGGAGCTCCAGTGGAGAGGGTGCAGTCCTTCAAGTATCTTGGTGTCCACATCTCCTCAGACCTGACATGGGCTGCCCACATTCAGGTCCAGACCAAAAAGGCTAGGCAGCGCCTGTATCACCTACGACAACTGAGGAAGTTCAGGGTCTCTCCAAAGATCCTCAGGATTTTCTATACATGCGCTGTGGAGAGCATCCTCACAGAGAACATGACATTGTGGTTCGGGAACAGCTGTGTGAAGGACCAAAAAGCTCTCCAGAGAGTGATCCGTACAGCAGAACGCTGCTGCAGGATTGCTCTCCCCCCGCTTCAGGACACCTACACCAGGAGATGCCGGACTAGAACATCTGTGCCGAGTATAACCTGGAAGTCCCGAGGTCAAAATGGGAGATGCCCCCAAGGGTGGTGGAGAATGACCGAGCTAAGATCCTGTGGGACTTCCAGATACAGACGGACAAAATGGTGGTGGCTAACCAACCGGACATAGTGGTGGTAGACAAACAGAAGAAGACGGCCGTAGTGATCGATGTAGCGGTTCCGAATGACAGCAATATCAGGAAGAAGGAACACGAGAAGCTGGAGAAATACCAAGGGCTTAGAGAAGAGCTCGAGAGGATGTGGAGGGTGAAGGTAACGGTGGTCCCCGTGGTAATCGGAGCACTAGGTGCGGTGACTCCCAAGCTAGGCGAGTGGCTCCAGCAGATCCCGGGAACAACATCGGAGATCTCTGTCCAGAAGAGCGCAGTCCTGGGAACAGCTAAGATACTGCGCAGGACCCTCAAGCTCCCAGGCCTCTGGTAGAGGACCCGAGCTTGAAGGATAAACCGCCCGCAGGGGCGTGCTGGGTGTTTATATATATATATATATAATGTTCTTCCTCTACACCCCCCCCCCCAATTTTTGCACATGTCGAGGAGCGTGTCAGGCTACATTTCACTGTGTGTTATACTTGTATAACTATGCATGTGACAAATAAAGAGCCTTGAACCTTGAACTATCCCCAGAACACCAGAGTATTCATCTCCTGGCCTCTTTACATTTTCTCCAATCATCCCTGTTTCTAGAGTCTCACCCCATCTGCAGGCAGTCCAAGAGAAACTGCCTCTGCCATTTTCTTCTTCTTAATCTTTGATTTTTCTCTTCACTTTCTCCATTGGGTCTTCTTAGACGCACTTTCCAGAAAGCAGCAACATTTTTTGTGCCCCATTTTTAAAATTGTGCATCTTACTTCAGCTTAATATGTTTCCTGTTTTGTTTTTACACAGGTCATGTAAAAGAAATCCTACCAGAGACTCGACAAAGCTGAACTGAAAGACAGCACGGGCAATAAATCACAGCAGCACAGAACTTAAGCACACATATATAAGGTGATTTAACAAATCATGTCTGTTGTAAATGAGTAAGCCATTTATCGACCTGACTCAGGTTTTAAAATCATCATCAGAAAAGACTGAATCCTGACCTGAGAATCCCAAGTGTACACTTTGGACTCTCCACTGCAGAAAACAGAAGCTTCAGTCCTGAATCCTGCAGGTTGTTGTTACCCAGATCCAGCTCTGTCAGATGGGAGGACTGGGAGCTCAGGACTGAGGACAGAGCTTCACAGCTTCTGTCTGACAGGTTACAGCCACTCAGTCTGAAGAAAGGATGACAAGAAGACATGAAACACTTGTGTTAAAGTATATTCATGGTGCCATGAGGAGCTACTATATTTACAATACTTCAACACTGTTTCAGGACATGCTGGAATCCTTATTGCCTCATGTTACAAAAGACAAATGTGGCAGTTTACTGTGACTTGCATGGATTCATTAAAAAAACAAAACATACGACATTCTCGCCTGAAAATATGTTAAAAGTTTATTTTGTGACCCAGAAAGAGTAATAAGAGCAATATTAAAACTAAGTAGCTGCAGCCATTGTTGGAAACTGGAATTGGCTGGGCCACGCTATGAATTCTGGGATATGGTTTTTCTATTTTGTTTTCCTGGTGGAAAATCAGGAGAATTCCAGGAGAATGGTGGCTCCGGGAGATTTTCGGGAGGGGCACTGAAATTCAGGATTCTCCCGGAAAAATCGGGAGGGTTGGCATGTAATGGAATCCTTATTGCCTCATGTTACAAAAGTCAAATGTGGCAGTTTACTGTGACTTGCATGGATTCATTAAAAAGACAAAACATACACACAATGTTAATTTTTTCCAAATGAAATTGATTAAATGATGTTAATTGATGAAAAAAAATCGATATTGCTTGATCTGACCTCAGCGTTTCCAGTTTGCAGTATTGACTCTTCATCCCAGCAGACAGAAGCTTCAGTCCTGAATCCTGCAGGTTGTTGTTACCCAGGTCCAGCTCTGTCAGACGGGAGGACTGGGAGCTCAGGACTGAGGACAGAGCTTCACAGCTTCTGTCTGACAGGTTACAACCACTCAGTCTGACATCAAGCGGGAAGGGAGACAAGATCAACCAAACAAATCAGAGCTTTATTGCCGTTTTTGTTGTTTTTAAGCAGAAATCAGTGAGGTGCTGGTAGATTCTGTTCTTTTGGTTTATTACCCAACAACACACACATACACTAATATTTGTGACTTTTGTAATAGTAGCATTTACAATGCAAAGCAACAGCGATCACAGATTGAAGGGGCCTGAATAAAACTACAATGCAGTGATTTTTAAGATGACCTGTTCTTCCAATTTCCAACAACAGATTTCTCCAACCTTACAGTTAAAAATAATTCTTTATCTCATACTGAATCTTGGTTCACCTCCCCCCAGTTTATTAAAATGAAGAGGTACTGAAGTTGCTGTAAGTGATGTGTGATGCCACTGATTTCCTTCCTGATCCAATACAAAGTAAAATTCAGGCTGGTATCTGCGATACTGATGAAAACTATTCCTTCAGAATCAATACAAGACATAAGAAAAGATGTTTTGTATAACATAAAAAGCCTGAATTTTAAAATATTCAGTTAATAATCAAAAACAGATGTGACTGAAAATAATAAAACTGAGAAACATTTAATAGCCATTCGATCCTTTTACAACCATTGCAAGAGCTTGGTTGGCATAGCCGGCAATACGTTGGATAGTAATAAGTCCGGTGGGTGATGGGCTCCACCAGGGCTGCCCTTTGTCACCGATTCTGTTCATAAATTTTATGTTTAAAGGCTGTATCAAAAGTTCATTCAAGTTACAATATTGTGGTCAAAAGTTCTCCTTTTTTCTTTTATACTATACAACTACGCTGGCTCGTGGTTTTAGGACATGGATCTGTCATGGAAGAAATCTATGACCACTTTTAATCAACATTTTAAAAATAAACATGATCACAGATTTACTCACAGAGCTTTGTTGGAGGCTTTGACCACTGGCAGCAGCCTCAGAAGAGCCTCCTCTGAAGCAGAGTATTTCTTCAGGTCAAACACATCCAGATCTTCTTCTGATGACAGTAAGATGAAGACCAGAGCTGAGCACTGAGCAGGAGACAGTTTACCTGTGGAGAGACTTCCTGATCTCAGGGACTGTTGGATCTCCTCCACTAGAGAACGATCATTCAGTTCATTCAGACAGTGGATCAGATTGATGCTTTTCTCTGCAGACAGATTCTCACTGAGCTTCTTCTTGATATACTGGACTGTTTTCCTATTGGTCTGTGAGCTACTTCCTGTCTGTGTCAGCAGACCTCGTAGGAGACTCTGATTGGTCTGCAGGGAAAGACCCAGGAGGAAGCGGAGGAACAAGTCCAGGTGTCCATTTGGACTCTGTAAGGCCTTGTCCACAGCACTCTGGTAGAAGTGTTTCTTTGCAGATTCTCCTGTTTCAGACTTCTTGGATGTTGTTTGTTGTTGTTCCAGCAGATTGAGTCCAGAGTTGATGAAGGTCAGATGGACATGAAGAGCAGCCAGAAACTCCTGAACACTCAGATGGATGAAGCAGAACACCTTGTCCTGGTACAGTCCTCTCTCCTCTTTAAAGATCTGTGTGAACACTCCTGAGTACACTGAGGCTGCTCTGATATCGATGCCACACTCTGTCAGGTCTGATTCATAGAAGATCAGGTTTCCTTTCTGCAGCTGATCAAAAGCCAGTTTTCCCAGAGACTTAATCATCTTCCTGTTCTTTTTATTCCAGTGTGGATCTGTCTCAGTTCCTCCATCATACTTGACCTTCTTCACTTTGGCCTGAACCACCAGGAAGTGGATGTACATCTCAGTCAGGGTCTTGGGCAGCTGTCCTCCCTCTCTGGTTTCCAGCACATCCTCCAGAACTGTAGCAGTGATCCAGCAGAAGACTGGGATGTGGCACATGATGTGGAGGCTTCGTGATGTCTTGATGTGGGAGATGATCCTGCTGGCCTGCTCCTCATCTCTGAATCTCTTCCTGAAGTACTCCTCCTTCTGTGGGTCAGTGAACCCTCTGACCTCTGTCACCATGCCAACACAGTCAGGAGGGATCTGATTGGCTGCTGCAGGTCGTGTGGTTATCCAGAGGCGAGCAGAGGGAAGCAGTTTCCCCCTGATGAGGTTTATCAGCAGCACATCCACTGAGGTGGACTTTCTAGGGTCAGTTAGGATCGTAGTTTTGTGGAAGTCCAGAGGAAGTCGACACTCATCCAGACCATCAAAGATGAACACAACCTGGAAGTCTTCAAAGCTGCAGATTCCTGCTTCTTTGGTTTCAGTAAAGAAGTGATGAACAAGTCCCACCAAACTGAACGTTTCCTCTTTCAGCACATTCAGCTCTCTGAAAGTGAATGGAAATATGAACTGGATGTCCTGGTTGGCTTTGTCTTCAGCCCAGTCCAGGCTGTATTTCTGTGTTAAGACTGTTTTCCCAATGCCAGCCACTCCCTTTGTCAGCACTGTTCTGATTGGTTCGTCTCTTCCAGGTGAGGCTTTAAAGATGTCTTCTTGTCTGATGGTTGTTTCTGGTCTGTCTGGTTTCCTGGATGCTGTTTCAATCTGTCTGACCTCATGTTCATCATTGACCTCTGCAGTCCCTCCCTCTGTGATGTAGAGCTCTGTGTAGATCTGATTCAGGAGGGTTGGGCTTCCTGCTTTAGCGATGCCCTCAAACACACACTGGAACTTCTTCTTCAGGGTGGATTTAAGGTTACGATGACAAACAGCAGCTTGAAGTTCTGAATGAGAAGAAAAATAAACACTCAATTTCCAAAAAGAACTAATCTTTAAAACATGTTGCTCCATCTTCCATCTCTGGAAAATGTTCATTTATCCAGCAGCTTAAATCTTTAGATAAATCCTCTTACTGCTCTGCAGATGGTCAGCCAGCTCCTCCTGCTTCATTCTCCTCAGGAAGTCCACTGTGATCTTCACAAATGCCTCTCTGCTGCTGCTCCTCTGACTCTCTAAGCATTCTGGGTAATCTGGACTCAGAACCTTCTGGATCTTCTTCAGCTCGTTCTTCACAAAAGTGATGATGTTGTCCTCCAGCAGCTGGAACAGAATATTTATGAATGAGCCAATCAGACTGAAATCATGGAGCCAAACATCAGATCCATGTTGGACACACTGACGATCCACTGGTCTACAAAGAGCAGCATGGAGACGACTGTGAACAGAACAGATGTAACAGTAGTTGTTGTACATGTACAGACCATAAATATGGAGTCCAGCTGTGTTTGATGCTGCTGGGCAGACTGACCACTGGGAACCTCTGAGCTCTGCTGGTCCACTCTGTGGAGGAACCATGAAGGATTAGATCAACACAGGATAAAGATCCAGGAGTTTCTGCTCAAATAACTTCATCTGAATCAACTTTGTCAAGTTTTAGACTCTCAGATTCTGAAGATTTCTATGAACTTTCTTTCATCAGTGATGGAAGTGATGATGTTGCAGAAGCTCAGAGGAAACTTTGAGACTTCATCAAACTGATAAATTCCCTCACTGGAAGGTAAAACTGTGATGAACCATCAACTAATGCTCTCAGGAGGCCAAAGGTCCCTGAATGTAACTGTGCAGTAGATTCATCGAGTGTTTGAAACCTGACCACTTCCATATGTTTTCATTCTAACACAAGAAGTCCTTTTCTCATTGCTTTGATTTGAGTTTTCATTTGAGTTTTCTGAGTCTCGTATTTGGAGTCGAGTCTAATCAATGATCTGACAGAAGAACATTAAAAAGGATTTACCAGTGCTGTCAAAATTAACATGTAGGGTTAGGGGTTCATCTGGAGAGTAGAACGACTCAAAATCCCTGAAATGTTTCTATCAACGCACTTCAACACATGTGCAGATGTGCAGCACATCTGTTAGTGACGGCAGCTGAACCAATCAGCTCAATATGGAAGATGACAAACACACACTGACCTCTCGATAGAAAGTTTGAGTATTAAAAAAATAACAAGACGGACCAGCCGACCAACATGAAGGATTCTGCACATCGTGACAGAAGGAATTTTCTTTTCACCGAAGCACTTCCAGCTTAAAATATCACAACAATGCAAAGCACTGATGACACAACTGCCAAGTGGACAAACTGCAGACCTGTTAGTGTTGTTAATAACATAGTTTTGGTTCCTCGTGTCAAAGACTTGAAGAAGAGTGACAGAGAGTGTTAGACTGCTGCAGGATCAGTGCCACCTCCACAGACCTGTGAAGAAAATGATGGTTTGACAGATGGGCTCAGATTCAGGATCAGCTGAGGAGTTTGTGGCTGACAGAATCCTGCAGGTACAGAGCAGAGCCCATCATTAGCATGCAGGACTGTCCCTGGGGGGGTCGGCTCATTCAGGAGGTTAATCAATGTTTACATGTTCAATAAACATGTTAAGTGTGTAAATTTGCCCTTTTCTCTCGAGTCTGTTTGCTCATGAAATGAACTTTGATTCGTTTACATTAAAAATGATGTTTAATGGTGATTAATCCAAATTAATCCACAGTAACCCTGTGATGAGTCTGATTAAACATTTTCATTAACAGCAGTAACATAGATTATATATTATTATATATTAGTGGACACTTAGCTTTTAGTATATATGTTTGTTACAAAGTTGTATTTACAGCAGAGAAGCTGAGTTAAAGACTGAAAACTATTCAAAGTCTCTTTGAATTGAAGCGTTTAACATTCTTTGTGTTTATTCTGCATTGACTTCATTATATGGTGTAAACGTCTGTTACAGGCTTAAATATAAAGTTGGAAAAATGTAACTGCAGCTATTGATCAAGTAATTGTGATTAATCAGGATTAATGACAGAAGATTGTGTCATTAATTAGTCATTTTTAATCTACTGACAGCACTAGTGTTCACTCTGGTGCCTCCAACTGTTTTACGCCCTTTCAACACCTTCGTGGTCAAAAGTGTACACGCACAAAATCTACAATAAAACCCTCACGCAGCAATAGGACAGACACACAATCCATTTATCTCTGTGTCTCAAACACACACACGTGTATTCAAAGCCTCGATTTGTTCATATTTCATCTGTTGTGTTTTTATCTTCAGCGTTTTCAGTGTTGCTGCATTTACACCAAAAATGTTTCCATTGATGAATCAGATTGATTTGAATGTGTTTCATCCATACAAATCCCTCCCTGGTGGTCACATGACTCTATAACATAACAGGAGTCATGTGACAAGAGTTTCATGCTGTAAAATGTCACAATGGTTGAATGTGGTGGAGTAAAAATGTGAGATGTCAGCTACTTTTCTTCAATATGAAATGTTTGCAGGGCCTGACAGGAAGTGGACGGATGCTCTGATCACTTCCTGTTTGCTGAAGTGGGTTTTCAGTTGTTTAGAAACCAAAGGCTTGTTTTAAAAGACAGTTTAAATGGGACTGAGGGAACGACGTGTTTGTAGTTTATATCCAACAACATCAAGCAGTTTAATCAAAGAGTTCATGTTGCTAACAGCTCACCTCTCTGCAGCAGACACAGGCTGCACTTTAAAATCAATGAGACGACCTTTAGACCAGTCACTCTGTAAGGACACAGAGCTGGGTGGAGGTCCAGGCTGGTTCCTGTGAATAATGATGGAGCAGTGATGTGAGTGCTGAGCTGTGACATGGAGAAGAGTCATGGACAGTTAGAGATGGTCATCTCACCTCTGAGCTTTGGTCTGGCTCTCATGTTCCCCACACAGAGTGCTTTTAGAGGGAGGGGCTCCCTCCTCTCTGTCCTCACACTGATCCATGCTGCTCAATTCAGCTCACACACACTTTCTACCTGCAGAGGAAACACAAATCATTCATGTGCACATCAGCTGAAATCCTCCTTTCATCATGTGTGCTGTCCAAATATCAGCTGCTTCTTTCCTGCTTCATCTCAGTGTCAGCTGGATGCAGTCAGACAGCAGTGTGAGGCAGAGGAAGCTGCCATCAGCTGCTCTGCTATCAGTCCACTAGATGGAGCCTGAAGCACACACGATGCATTCACTGACACACACTGATTCACTGTGACTGGAAGCTTCAGTCAGTCCAACACGTGTGAACAACATTTTAAACCTTTCAGCTGATCCAGGATTCAAAGAGGATCAGCAGAGTTAAAGCTTCACACTAATTCTTCCTGCTGTTTGCAGAGAACTGCACACACACTGATTCACTGCTAATGAGAACCTTCTTCTATGGGCTCAAAATGTGGTCATAAATATTTTGTACTTGTAAAAAAGATTTGTGTGCGTAAAAAAGATTTGTGTGTGGACTTAGAAAAAAAACCCTGCAAGTTACAAGTACGGATTTTGACCCTATTTTTCTTCCTTTCATCTGATTGGTCAATGTCATGTCAATCACAAATGTAACAATCCCATCAGAGAACAGATGGGTTTGGCTGTCGAGGGGCGCTTTTTTTGACGTGTGGAGACATGAAACCCGAATATAACGGCGAATCATCTTCAAGCAACTTATAGAAGTCCAGATGCTTTTCTTTCCAAGCTCCTTAAACTATGATGACCTGGATGACTGAGAACCTTCACAGGAAAAATGAAACACACTGAACAAAGAATGCAAGACTTTCACAATAAAACAGCAAACAAAGGAACGCAACACTGACACGTGAGCTTGACAGAGGAGTGGAGGAAAGGCAGACGAGAGCGAGTGAGGGAAAGAGGAGACAAGAGAGACATGACAGGCTGAGGAAATATAGAATGGAGCACCAGGCCTCACACAAACACACACAAACACAGACACACACAGACACACACAGAGACACACAGAGACACACAGAGACACAGAGGAAATCTAATGATCAAGGAACTAAACAGGAAGTATAAGAAACTCAAAGCAGCATAAAGAAGACTGTAAATGAACCAGAACATAAACCATAATACAAAACATCACCAAAACACAAGAAACGCAAAGTGGTCAAAAGGACCCAGAACCATTAAAGTTCTTTTCTCCGCTCTTCACTGTTTGAGTGCAAACAGACTCCACGTTAAACTATGACAGCACCGTCCCTGCTGCTGCTGTCAAACCTGTTATTCACTTACTGCTCGCCAGTGTTTCTAATGAGTTTTACTCATCCATGAGAGTTTAAAGCTTGCACTTACAAGGTGACTACCAATAAAAATGAGTGTGCTTCACTGTCAGAGCTACGGTGATTCATCCAGTAGGACTTGATAATAAAAATATTTGTTTGATGCTTTGCATTGAGGTGCATTGTTGAATTTGCAGGGACACAATAACCACAAATCAATTGTTCAAACCACTACAGTAAGGAGCCATGTTATGAATAATAAACCAATAATAATAATAATAATACTAATAATAATAATAATAATAATACTACTAATAATAATAATAATACTAATAATAATAATAATAATAATGTTAATTTAAGTAATTGTTTTCGACTGAACATCACATATAATGTAACAAGCAGTAAATTCAGGTTAACTGCATTATTAGCATTTGGAGGAGCTCTTTATCCTTCTTTTTACTGCTCACCTCTTACAAAGTGTTCACACAGTTTGCTAGCCTCTTTTAGCCTGCTAGCTACTGTAGGATTAAAGAAATTATTTTGCTGCTACTGTTCATAACCATCATCTTTATCATTCCATTAATCATCATTTCATTAAAGCATTTATTGAAGCTGTTGACATTACATTAAAGTCTGTATTACAGGTGTTATCATAATCATATAATAATCTTTCATTGCAGGAGCAACTGTAATCATTTTATATGCACCTTGCATTTTGTGCTTATTAAAGAGTTGAGCTCAGTCAATTAATTGGAGGTTTCAAGCCTCGGTCGGCGCGATGTCCGGCCGATCTATTGAGTAAAGTGACTTGGAGCTATGGAGGATTGCATACACGCTTATAATCTAGAAACAGGCCTGACTGTATTCAGCAACCTTCTGCGTTTGAGTTTGCTTGGTAACAGATGACTCAGAATAAGTCAGGAAGTATACTTCTAAAATGTCTTTGTTTCCTCTGTAAAGTGTGCATTTTTTGGTTGTTATTTTGAGGAGCTGTCTGGATAAGGCTATTTGAATAACCAGGTTATTCATTATTATCTTTTATTAGTTTATATCCTTTTTTATTAAGCTTGTAGTAGTGGTTCTTGATTAAAACATTTATTCAATATATTACATGTATACTTTCAGTTAGGTTATTACACACATGAGAGCTGGTGAGGTGAGAGGTGAGATAGAGTGCAGTTGAGGTCATGACACACACACACGCACACATACAGAGTAGGTGAACTTAGGTCTAGGTAAGAGTTCAGACATATTTTGCTTGTAACTGCATTTTTGTGCCTGCATAAGTGATAGTTTGTTGTAGGACGTGCGTCTGATGTTCCAGAGATAAGCGAAGAAGATGAACAGGAAGCACCTGCCGTGGAGACGGAGAGAGTGTGCTTTTCTGAATATCTCAAAAGTCGTTGAACAGAACATTTGTGATGTAGAGGTGATGTATCTGCTTTGACGCATGAGGGGGCGTCATAAATAATAAACTAATAAAATAATAAACCCTGATGCTATAAAAACAACTGCTGGTGTATTTTTGGGCTGATGTTTTGCAGTGTACATCTCCCCACGCGTGTGTTCATTAAAATCATTGTTTGACCCAAACTCTTCTGGACCAGTGTTGTTTTGTAACTCATCCTCAATATCTGAAACCCTTATCATTACGCTAACAAGTCTACTACACACACTTGACTCGGTCACATGACAGACAGCAGAGATAGCTGCTCTGCTAGCTAAGCTAACTCATGTTAAAGGTCAAAGAAATGAGGCGATGCTGCTGGGAGTTACGTCACAGACTAGCAGAATTTAGTTATTCAGCATAATATTTAATCCTTATTATCTGCTCCTCTCACCTCTGTTTACATCTGAAAACAAGAAAATTTAGCCAACAGTTTATTAGCTTTGGTGAAATTATAAACAGGCATCAGCGCAGTCACCTATACTGTGCTTTAATGCTGGAGCAGCAGGAACACCAGTTAATCTAAAATCTCCTTTTCTCTCTAAAAAGTGACAGCAGACTGAGTCAAAGACAGAAACCTTGTTTAAACACCAAATATTCACTTCCTGATCCAGGATTCAAAGAGGACGTTGAACTTACTCAGCTTCTTCTTCCAATGAACGTCTTCACTCTGCAGCTCTCTGCTGCCTGGACCAGGTCTGTGTAGAAACAGAAAATCCTCTGCTTCTTCTCCGTCAGCAGTCCTCTGTGTCTGCAGACTGCGTCAGATTAAACACTTCACACCAGCAAAGAGGCTGAAGCTCACAGGTCAAAGGTCAGCTGCCACACTGTGTATAACAATTCACTTTTGAACAGTAGATAGCCTGTAGGCGTCTCTGCAGTGATAAACAGTTTACACATTAAACACTGAACCATAAAAGAAGCTTAAGCTGCATCTCACAGGTCAAAGTTCAGCTGCTGCAGCCAGTTATGAGTTTAAATAAATCATTAATCATGATCTTTTCCCTCTCAGCACTTTCACTTGGCCTTGGAGTGTTTTGACGGAGCTACACTGTATGTTTCAAATGTTGTAAATAAATTGGGAGTTAGGGCTGGGCAATATGGCCTAAAATCCATATCGCGGTATAATTTGAAGCACGTGCGGTAACGATATATATCGCGATATATTCTTTTCTTCTGTATAACATATTTTCCACACTATAAGGCAGACTTACAATCCTTTAATTTTCTCAAAAATCAAGAGTGTGCCTTATGTATGAATTCTGGTTGTGCTTCGTGACCTCGAACCGATTTTGGCTGCAGAAATCTGTTAAAAAATGTTTTAGTAGAACTTTGGTAAGCTACGAAGCCGCACTGCTTGATGGATCGTCAGAGCATTACGGCTGCCGTGGTGAGGAGCTTCACGGAGTAATCTGGGTCCAAAACTCCGTCCGCTTCAGGTCCCAAAGTCAAACGAACACTAAGAGTTAAAAACGGTCTAAATTCTTTCATCTTTAATAAAATCATCAGTGTTGCTGCTTTACCAGGTGTAACAATTAAGTTTAACATCCATGAAAACAGAATTTATTAAATTTAACGGAGTTAGAAGTTAACAGGAAGTCAGCTCGCTAGTTTCCACCTAAACATTTCATAGCATGTTCTGACTGAGAGATTTTTGAAACTAATTCAAACAGCTCTGCTATCACTTCCAGCATAAATGAAGACAGAAAACTAAACAGCAGTGGCGTTTGCAGGGTTACTGAAGTTGGACTACCTGGTATATAATGTTGTGCTACGTGATTGCTAGTGACACAGCTATGTTAGCATAACATTAGCACAGTGAAGCTGGAGGATGAACGCCAACTTTTTTTCCACTCGATAAAAGTTAACGTGAGGGATTCTGGTGGTCAGGGACAAATGCAATCGCATAGCAGGATGCTGTACACGGGCCAAACTTCAGTCAGGAGAACAACTGAAATCATCCATCCACAATACGAGGTTAGTTATGATTCGTCTCGGAACTGAGGACGCCATCATCTACCTGCTCAATCGTGTCTACACCCATCTGGACCAGCCGGCGAGCACTGTGAGGGTCATGTTTTTTGACTTTTCCAGTGCTTTCAACACCATCAGGCCGACCCTCCTGGGTGATAAGTTAGCAGCGATGCAGGTGGATGCTTCTCTGGTGTCCTGGATTGTTGATTACCTGACAGGAAGACCACAATATGTACGTCTCCCACAGTGTGTGTCTGACAAGGTGATCAGCAACACAGGGGCACCACAGGGGACTGTCCTCTCCCCCTTCCTCTTCACCCTCTACACCACAGACTTCAGCCACTGCACAGAGACCTCCATCTTCAGAAGTTTTCTGATGACTCTGCGGTGGTTGGATGCATCAGCAGGGATGATGAGACAGAGTACCGGGCTGTGGTCGACTCCTTTGTCACGTGGTGTGAGCAGAATCATCTGCAGCTCAACGTGGCAAAGACCAAGGAACTGATCGTGGACTTCAGGAAGACCAGGAAACACTTGACCCCTGTTTCAATGCAGGGGGTCAGTGTTGACATTGTGGAGGACTATAAATACCTTGGAGTACACATTGACAATAAACTGGACTGGGCTAAAAACACCACAGCACTTTACAGGAAGGGCCAGAGTCGTCTCTATTTTTTGAGGCGACTGAGGTCCTTCAACATCTGCCAGAAAATGCTGAGGATTTTCTATGAGTCTGTGGTGGCCAGTGCGATCCTCTATGCTGTTGCATGCTGGGGGAGCAGGCTGAGGGTCGCAGATGCCAACAGACTTAATAAACTGATCCGTAAGGCCAGCAATGTTGTGGGGATGGAGCTGAACTCCCTCAAGGTGGTGTTGGAGAGGCGGATGCTGTCCAAGATAAAGACAATGTTGGATGACACCTCCCACCCACTCCATGACATGTTGGTCAGTCACAGGAGCTCGTTCAGTGAGAGACTGAGATTACCGAAAAGCACCACTGAACGACACAGGAAATCATTCCTGCCTGTGGCCATCTCCCTGTACAACGCATCCACTTAACACACTGTTTGCTGCTACAACTACACATGTTTCTTTTCCAGCTATTTATTTATGAGTGACTTATGTATGCATGTATGTATATATATGTATATATTGTACTATTCTTAGTTAGTGTATTGTCTGTCTTGTCTTAATGTTGGTTTAAAATGGAGCACTGTAACAAAAAATAATTTCCCCCAGGGATCAATAAAGTATTCTGATTCTGATTAATATACTGCAACAACATGGGAATAGAGCAGCTGCGAGAGAATTCAACATTAATGAATCAATGTTACGGAAGTGGAGGAAGTGCAGTTTTTGGCTTTCCCCGCGTTTCAAAAGTGCTTTATCTCTTTGCTATGACTGTCGCCCACCATAATTGCAGATGATAATTGTTGTAGCCGCTGCGATGCTTTCGACCAAAAAAGGCGCAGCTTGATGACATCATCAACATGTGCTATCGCGATAGAGCGATATAGTCAGAGGCCCTTTCTCAATTCTAAGTACGCAAGTATGTACTCGCGTTTTCGGCGAGACCGGATTTGCCGAGACCGCACGGACTTGCCGGAAACGCGAGCACGGACTCGCGATTTGTACAATTGGAACACCGGCATACTTGATGATGTCACAGGTCCAGAGTTTTTACTGCCGTCCCCTCTTAATTTAACTGTGAGTAATATGTTATGAAGCTTAACTTTAATCACAGCCAAACCGGTTTACTCAGGAACAAATAAAACACTGAAATAAGCCAAACATTAACATTTAGAAGTGATCTAAGTGACTTATATATCATGTTTAACCTCAGTGGTGAAATCTCTATTAATAAAAATAGTGTACATGTACATACGTGTACATACCTTAATAAAAACAAGCAGGTGAGATGTTACAATGCTTTTATTTTTATTTTAGTGGACACTCAATACAATAGACAGCTGCTGGGGTTTGGGGTTTGTTTAACCTGAGTAGCGAAAAGACCGCGGGGGGGGGGGGGGGGGGGGGGGGGGGGGGTTGAAAACGATGCGCTGTTCTCGCCAGCTCTAATGATCCTCGACCTCGTTGTCTGCTATGGAGCTGGCGGGTCACAGACGTCTCCGAAAACGCCGGAGCGTGTTTGGAAATAAATGATATCTTGATAAATCGAGCAGATATTTGAAGTTTAAACGTTTATTTTGTGACCCAGAAAGAGTAATATTTAAAAGTTTTCAGCCCCGCTCGTCCACCATTGCCACGTTTGAGTTTTGGACGAAATGCATTCTGGGATATTTAGCTGTACAAAGTCCACACAAGTCACCACCGATGCATGCTCGATAAAAAGGGCGGAGCGAGAACTCGGCTTGATGCGTACTTCGAATTGGAACAGTACTTGGTCTCCGACTGATGACGTATCCCGAGTAGACGAGAACGCAAGTACGCACAAGTACGCATATTGAGAAAGGGCCAAAATCTCTATCGTTGACCAAGTTTAATCGATTCTATCGTATATCGTTTATATCGCCCACCCCTACTGGGAGTGATTTTGTTGTATTGGTTTGTTTTTTGGTTTTATGTTTCCAGGTAGATGAATGAAGACAGATTCACTCTTACCTTTTCAAAATGTCTATAAGGTAGACGAGGTCTATGCTTTTCTGCCCCTTCACAGATAATCCCAGTGATTTTCCTTTGGTCTGAAATCTCACCTGATCTTGTGATATTGAGAGTCATCTGCCTTTGAGGCAGCTAACCAAACAGTGTTCTCTAAACTCTAACGTTAATATACTTTGATATATTTCAGATTTCTGAGCTCTGCTCTGACTCCGTGCCAGTAGCTCCTTAATATGACTTTAGTTTGATCAATAATTAACCTTCAGAAAGTTTCTGTTCCCACCCCACCACGCCGAACAACCCTGAGAACAAATAATATGATGTGGGTGTGTCGGCAGGCTTCAGCACTGTGAGCATTAAACACAATAAAAGACCCACAAGTTCCTGCTCAAAGGTCAGCTGCCTTCAGATCAATCATTAACCTGCAGCAGGTTGTGGCCTGATGTGTTTGTAAGAGTTTCACTTTCAGGAGGAGAAGATTTAAACGAGTCACACAAATGTGAACTACAAAGTCTGTGACACACAATTTAGTGCAACCTGCATGAAATCTGACCTGAAGAAATCCAGTCTTCTGCCTGTTGTGGTTGTGACAGCTGCTCGTAGGAGAGTTTGTTTGTAGGAGGTGGAGATGTTCTCAGATCAAGTGCGTAATCGTCTCTTTGTGTAGACGCTAAAAGCTGTGAGCCAAAACTCTCTGCTCTGAAACTCTTCACTCAGTCCTCACGCTGAGAGTTTAGAGGCTGAACTTCTTGTTCCTCCATAACACTTTTCATGAAACAGCAGAAATGAGCTTGTGTTTCTCAGCAGTGCGCACACAGAGAACCGATCCTCTGCTCAGTCTGAACAAATCAAAGTGAAACGTCAGTGAAAACACAGCTGCTGATCAAACTGTGTCAGATTAATGCCTCAATGTTTCACTGTGAGGTTAAAAAATACATAAAAATGATTTAAAGAAGTAGGAGGCAGATTTTCACAATAAGAGCACTTTGTTTTTAATTCAGTTAATGTCAAACTGTCATCAACACCTCTGTGTTGTCTCTGAGCAGATTCAGGCATTACTCAAATAATAAAGGCTTTTTTTCACTATTATACTTTTCATTAGTCTCCAGGTTGATGATTATAAACAGAATTATTAAAGTTTTTATCATTTCAGGCTGAAAATCAACATGAATTTGGTTCTAATCAAAGAAGCTCCTTTAATGTGTGTCATTAAAATCCTCACACAGACTTAAAAAGGCGACATTAACATTAAAATAAATGAAAGAAGCTTCAGCTGAGAGCTTCATGCAGTCATCATCAGCAGCTCATAGCAGTCACAGCTCTTTATTACGCAGCTTTGCAGGAATTAAAGTGGCTGAAGTGTCAGAGTTTGTGTGAGAAGCTGCTTCATGGACAGCTGTACACACGTCTTTATTATTTCTTCATAAATCAAACACACAGGTTTGTCTGCAGATGATTTAAAGTGTGTCGTTGTGCAGTTAAAGCTGTTTGTGTGACGCCCTGACCTCCTGGGAATGAAACAGCCAATCAGATCCATCAGAGAGAGAGCAGGAAGTGTTGTGTGTTTGTGACAGAACAAGGAAACAGTGATGATGATGAACATAAAGATCCTCTGATGACGTGTTTGTGTTTCCTGTTACAGTAACGCTTGTTCATTGGTTGCCAGGAAGTCAGAGGTCAGCTGATGCTGCGAGCAGGAAGTGAACCAAGGGAAAGGTTCACTCTACTCAATCTCAAAGAAAATATGCTGGTATTTGTTGATGTTGATGGTACAATAAAAATATATAATATAATAAATAATAAAATATCATGTGATGATGAGATGTGTTGTTGGTGTTTGTATTTTCTGTAAATGTCTTTTTAATGTAAATGCTTTGTTCCAGACGGACAGGGAATCAGTTGCTGTACGATGACATCATCTTGATGTTGACGAGGAGTGCGAGAAAAACTAGTTTTGTCCTGCAGATGGCGATCTTGCACCGTGTTCAGAGAGCCGACACTTTGATGGTGCTGCTCTACTCAGCTTACTTTAGCCTGGGTTGGACTCTATATGAGCAGCTTCCACTCTGGTTTCACTCTTAAACACACTTGTTTGATTTCACTTGTAAAAGTTGAAGAATAAATATTTTATTACAAAATTATTTCTTGATGCATTTTTTTAGGGTCAAATATCTTGTTTGATTTGAGGAATGAACTGTTAGGGTGGAAAAAGTGAATCAGGTTAAAATAGTGGTGCTTTATATCAGTGAAGATGTATAATGTAATTTAAAATGTTGATGATGGGTTGTAGTGGGCTTGTACTTACAAAACTGCCTCATTTTATTGGAACGATCCACAGTTGCATCCATTCACGGATGACATCTGACATCATTTGACATCTGGTCTGAACACGTTTGTACACAAGATGCCTCAGTTCTGGATGTTCCCACAGACTCCTCTGTGCACCTAAAGAAAAGGTCAAGGGTCAGCAGCACATGTAGTTGGGACAATTCTTCAGTCGCACAAACTACACAATCATTTTCCTCCAATGACGACTTTTCACTTGCAGAAATGGTCCTGTGTGATTTCCAGGCTGTGATATAAAAACTAGTTCCTAATGGCAGCGACTCACTCAGTAAACATGTGTTTCCTTCACCAACCTCACACACAGATCCAATAAGATCAGGAAGTGGGCAGTATAGTACAATATGTGTTATTCTGTGCTGCACTGCCCAAACTAAAGATCTGCTGAAGTGTTGGAAATGATCCAGATGTTTATTTTGGACGATACAGCAGAAGATCAGACATGAAAGTGGAGATAACACAGAAGACCTGCAGCAAAGGTCAGAGGTCAGACTGGGCCCCTGGATTCAACAATGAGCCAATGATCATCAAGCAGTGACTAAAGCAGAGCCCTGACCTTCTGACATTCATCACACAGTCAGAACAAATGTCTGCTGATGACTTCATCTCATGAAACGACTGATAGATGTCAGTTCATTGATCAGCTGAGCTGCTGATCTTCATCGTCACAGAAACATTCAGCTTGTTTCAATCAGTAAATAACTCCCACTACTCCCAGTTTGAACTGTTCCCACTCAAAATGCTGTGAGAACAATGATCATTGTAGGACTTCACAAACATCACATGTTGTTTTCCACATGTAAGATCAGCAAACACACAGAAACTTCCTGTTGCCACACACGGCCTCTAAAATCTCTTCCACGCTTTCTGTCTGAAGTCCACTCTCTGTGTCGGATCCACAGGAAACAACAAGATCTTATTAACATGGTTTTCAATGTGTCTCCTTCCAAAAAGTCCAACCAATGAACAAATGTGTGTATTTGTGGAGGCCGAACAAAAGCATGACACATTTCTCTGTTTCTATAAACTGGAGTCAAACACAAACATGAAGAGTTTCACTGACAGACTCCAAAATGCCCCCACAGTGGATCAAAGGGAAATCCTACAGTGTGGCCAGAGACTCTTAATGGCTCCAACATCAACACATCCACAATGTTGGATCCAGTTCTGCCTCACAGAGTTACTAAGACACACCCTCTGCCAGCATCACAACAGCTCCACCTGCTTCACCTGCCTCCTCAGCATCTGTACACCTGAAGAGAAAAGAAAGGCTCCAACAGCTCAAATCTACAAAGGATTCATGAAGTTTCATCCAACAATAACATGTTTGCCTTCCACAGTGTGCTGTTAGACACCACTGTACCTCTGCCATTTCAAAAAGAGCAGCTTGGGAACATTTTGGCTCCAAACACTTTGTGTTTAAGTTCTTTGTTTTCTTTGTGAAGCCGACAACATCTGGAGCTTTGTGACTCATAGAAACATCATTTTGTTCTTTAGATGACAGCAGATTGGGACTGAATAATCAATCACTATCAAACCAATAAAGACAAACATGCTGATTTTACAGGAACTTTGTTGGAGAAGCTGCAAAGACATGAAACTGGTGGAGATCCCAAACCAGTTGATAGTGCTGGTTATTCCAAATAAAGCTGTTTCCCTTTGAGATGAAATGACTTTGTGTCCTGATATATAATAAAGATGTTGTTGTTTTTGAGCCCCTGTATTAAAAGTAGTTTAAAGTCAGCTTGAGTTTGATGTCTTTATGTCAAAGCTGCTCATGATGTTGAGCTGCTGATGGAATAAAAACAATATAAAAGCATGTAGTCCAGACTTAAATGTAGCCTGTTGTTAGCTGAGGTCCACACACAGTGTTTGACAGTGTAAAGTGTGTGAAAGGGCTGCTGGTGGAGCTCACTAGGATGAGCAGGTGACCACGAGGTGGAGAGCAGCTGGCCTGGCTTTGACCTGGGCCACGCCCCCTTTCTCTCTGCTTTGCTGTCACTTATCTTCACTGCTCTGTCCAATAAAGCTGAAAAAGGCCCCGAATCAAAGAAATCTGCTGCAGCCTCTGAAACGTCTTCTGTTTCCTTCCCGACGGCTTTTTCACCGTCAGCCCATCAGACAGTCCAGCAGCATTTATGATGATGTCATGATGTTGAAGAGGCTGCTACGGTGGCCTCCCATGACCCCCAGCCTCATCACAGCTGAGATGCAGACATTTGAAAACATTCAGCAGACAACTGAATAACAGTCCAACACAACAGTCTGTGTGCAGACACACACTGACCTTTCATATAGTCAAACACAGCTGGTTGAGTCATTTCTCTGTGAGTCTAAAGTGAATCTAGTATTTGAAAGTCCACTTCCTGTATTTGTTGTTGAAGACTTCTTCAGCTTCTTCTCAAGGACATCAGCTGCTTGTTTGGCAGCAGAGGCAGTTAAGAAGCTTCCTGAAAAACACTGAACAGTGAGTTCACTGTGGCATATGACAGATTCAGCTTTCTGTGTGCAAATGTGTCTGTGTCGACCTTTCAAATGCTGTTGAATCCAAAACATCAGCGGCTCCTCGGCTGCTCACTTCATGCACTTCTGTCTGTGTGACAGTCCAATGACATCACAGCTGTTTCCAGCCCCAGTGTCTCAGGACTGGACACCTTTAAACATGTCGAGGATCAAACAGCGTCCAGCTAAACACACATGAAACTATCAGAGCTGACAATCATTCCAATAACATCTAATGGTTCATGTATGTAGACACAGGACTACAAGGAAATGGCTCTCAGCATCTGGCTGTGGGAACACATGAGTCCCTGTTTGTGTTCAGATTGTGTGCATGTTTTAGACGTGTGTCACATGTAGAAACACAACAATCCCACAATGACACACAGATGTGTTTGACACAGCTGTGCAGCTGTAAGTTGTTTCTAATGATTCATTGAAGCTCTTCTAACATTCTGGAGACGATCAGTACATGAATCTGTTCAACACGACAACAATTTGACTTCAGTGTGAACGTTTGCATTAAATAACCTTCTTCATCCAGCTGACAGCATCTTCATCCTATGATGTGAACAGTTCCTCCTGTTGATGACAAACCTCTGACAGGATCTGCTTGAGGAGCTTTTTCATGTGCAGCTCTCTGAGCTCAGGGCTGAGCTGCTGTTTCATCTTTAAGAGCTGCTGCCTCCTCGCCGGACTTGTTCTCCTCTTCTTCTCCTAATGACACCATTTCTGCTTCATATTAAATTCAATAAAGATGCTGACATGTATCTGTACCAACAACATCATTGAATCTAGAACAACTGGAGCCAAACCAGTGGCTCTGCTGGGATCACTGGTGAGCCAACACTTCCTTGTTGATGCAGATTTCAGGGCTTCCTTTTGCTCCTCCGTTATAACTGTTCTCTCTTCTCAACACATGATGACACAAAGGAATCAGCAGTGACAAAGATGATGCTGAAGAGAAGCACACACTTCACACATATAACAGAGCAGTGCAGTTACACACACCTCTGCTCGACATCAGGCCTCAAACAAAGACACAAAACACTAACTTGACTCTAAACAGAAGAAACGAGCAGCTGTTTCTGTTCTGTGCTTATTTATATTTGACACACATGCTTCTCTTTGTGCAAACACACATCGCACTATAAGGGTAACCTCGCACACAATGATTGGACAGCACAGTGATGATGCTGGGAGATCCTATACGCAGCAACACAGAAACACTGAGAACTTTAAACAATGATGGAAAGTGTTATAAATGACTTGTTGGCCTCTGATCTGTCACAAACAGCTGAAACGTGTCTCTCATGAGTCACATGAAGGTTTTTGACAGAAAGGACAAAAAGTAGCTGCAGTCAGTTTGTGTCATTTTTATATTTATTCATCTGGGAGAAAAATCTGAGGGACATTAAAATGTGTTTTCAACAGAGACAAGAACATGAATATAACAGAACAGGTAAATGAACATGTTTCAAGTAAACAGCTGGACTGATCAGGTCCAAACACAGAGTGATAAACTTGTCAAACAGCTGTCATATCTTTATATAGAAGCTCTTTATAAATGCTGCTCACTGCAGTCTGTTTACTAATAATGTCAAAGTGTTAGAAACACAGAAACATCAGAATGGTCTTTGTTCACAGAAACCTGTCTGGGATCCTTTGTTGTTCTTTTGATGCAGAGTTACATTATAAATATAAAGAGTTATTTCAGAGTCTCATCAGTTTTCCTGCATGTCTTTATTTAACACATCAGCAGGGCTGAAGCTCTCATGTTAAACACACACTGATCTATGGACACGTTCATGTGTTTCTAACAGAACCAGGCTGTTATCAGCCTGCACTAACATTATGTCACACACACTGAATGTAACAGTGACAGTTTACATCATCACACAATCAGCTGTGATTGTTTCACTGTCATCAAACGAGTCAACAGGAAGTAGAATCAATAGAAACCAATCATTTACTGACAGCATGTCTGATGGAAATAAGTGCAGATTATGTATGAAGTCTAACTGCACACAGTAACTGTGTTACAATAAGGACTTAACAGCGCCCTCTGCTGGAGTGTTTCAGTACTGCGTTAACTAGAATACACCACCTCCTCCTCACACCACCTGCTACAGCTCTACTCTTCTATGACTACAGTCATCCACAGCACTGATGTGAGGTCACATGGTTCATATGTAAGGAGCACAGCTGACCTCAGGTCAGTTTAATGACTGTGAGCAGCAGCTGTGTTATTGTCACTGTGACAGGGAGACACTCTCAGACACAGCGCTCATGTCAGCTTGTTCTCATGCAGGAGGATCAGGAGCTCCATGTTTGTCTTTCTGTTTGAATCATGATGTGTTTGTGCCATCAGAGTCTGTCATGAGTACTCAGGGTTTCACAGCAGCTCTTCTGGATGCTGACGAGGACTCCAACCTCATGTTTCACCTCTCTGAGCTTCTGATGTCTGTGAACACTCGTGTTTCTTCTCTGGGCTCATCTGGACAAAAACACCTTTCTGTGTTTGGCTGCAGCCTCATTCTGACTGACAGGAAGTGTGTTATCCATGAGCTGCACTTCTGTGAGGAAGTTTCCTGCTGTGTTTCCTGTCTGTGGACAAACACGAGTGTTCCAGCTGAGGACTTGGTTCCTTCCACCTGTCCATACAGGACATCACGCTGTCTGCAGCTCTGTAAATGCAGCTCCAGGTCCTTCCACGTGCTGCTCTGTATTTGTGCAGTTTGTAGTGTGTCCTGGGAAACGTAGCACACATGGTGTTCTTCTGCTGTTTCCTCCTTTCACTGAGTGTGAAACACTGACGCTGTGCTGTTGTTCACAGAGGGGAGCTGATTCTAGCTGCAGCTGGACTCTGTCATCTAACTGAATGTGTTGGTGCTGATCACGGGGCTCTGAGGGGGGAGCAGCAGGAGGACTCTGGATGCTGACGTCAGTGTATCTGTGGAAGCTCCCACAGCGTGTCTGTCATTCAATATTGTGCTGTATATTGTATCTATGCAAAGATGAACAGACTGTGTGTTCACTGGTCTCTGTGCTGCAGCTCTGATGTCATCATCACTCCCTCCTCCACCCTCAGCAGTCCCAGCATGCTGCTGTGGTGCACCCCACCCTCACTCTACACCTGAGCCACAGACCACACCCTCCACCTCAATATACACCACAGTTTTCTCTGCTGTGGAAATGAGATCAGGAGGAAATCATCATTATTATTATTTAATAAACGCTCACATTAATGTGGGCTTATTTGTTTCATATTAGAAACATTAGTTGAGTGTTTTTAGTATAAAATGGTCAAAGTCCCTCTTTTTGCTCCTCCCCTCACCTGTGGATGGACGGTGCTGTTACCGTGGTGACAGCTTGGATGTGTTTCAGTCCTGCCTGGTTATCACTGCAGGAATCTTTCACATTTATTACAGGTAATAACTCTGATTTTTCTGTGTATTATGAACCAAATGTATCCTGATACACACAGAGATGGATGAGCAGAGGTCACATGATGAAAGAACAAACATGGAGTCTTTGATTTATTTAGATATTTATTGATGAATGCAAACAAACCTGACACTGAACCATCGTCCAGCAGAACAAACCTGATCACATGACCTGCTGACCCAAACAGTGAAAAGCTCCATGGCAACAACAACAAACAGCCTCACATATGTTAACAGAGGCTGTTAGAAGCACAGAGTCTTTACAGTCTTTCTCCTGTTTGGACACAGATCTCTGCACATCTTCATCACAGTTCCTCACAGACGTGCAGAGTGTGTGGATATCAAAGCTAAGTTTCCACCATGTTTGTAGTCTGTACTGGGACTCATGGAGCATCTCTCTATGAGCACTCAGTGCTTTAAACAGTGAGTCCCAGTTTAACCAGCAGCCTTCACACCACACATCACACAGACATGGAAACTTCAAACCTCAGACTGAAGACACCATCAGAAATAAACAGATTGTGATGAAGATGAAGAACTGGACCAGTTTGCTGTGGTTTCTTCTGTTCCTGTCAGAAATAAGAGTCTGGCAGCACTTTGCTCTCCTTCCACATGTTTAAGGAGGAAGAGAAGAAGAGCGAGTGAGTCGTCTTCCTCTGTGGGCCCAACATCAGGCAGCAGCCACGTATTTTTAAAAACCCAGCACACTGCTTCAGAAACACTGAGTCCAGGTGACCAGACTCATGTGATCAGTGAGGTCTTCACTCAGGACGTCACAGCTTCAGGACCTGATTCAGAGGTTTATAAGGACGTGGATCATTGGTGCTGATGTTGTGTGAGAGCTGGTGAACCATGGGGAACATAAATAACAACCAGGCCATCAGCAGTTCTACCCCCAGCTCTAACACCTACATGATACACTATACATATAGTTATTGTTAAGGTTCAAATATTGAGGAAGGAGAGTACAAACAACCAGGTCCAGAAGAGCTTGGTCAAACAATTGATTTTAATGAACACAGGCGTGGGGGGACCAGCGCCGTACGCAGACAGCGCTGATCTCCGACTAATCAAAGCATAAACAGATATTTTATACCATCGGGGTTTGGATTTAATGACGCCCCTTCAACGTCACACAGATACATACATACATACGTCAAATCAAAACCACAATGACTTTTAACACAGTTTGAAAAGAACATTATCTTCATGGCAGATGTTTCCTGTCAACCTTTTGACTGCCGCTTCTCCAAAACCACAGACCATGCTCTGCAGTAAGATACCACTTCTGCACGCCCGCAGTTGCAAGCAAACATGATTAACCTCTCACCTATAACTGAATGTATCTACTATGTGTGTGTGTCACGACCTCACTTGGCACTCTGTGTCACCTCTCACCTACTAACGCTCGCAGTCAAACAGAGGCCACTCTCAAATGTGTCAGCAGTTTACTAAAACTATATATGTAGTATATTGAATAAATGTTTTAATCAAGAACCTCTACTAGAAGCTTAATAAAAGAATATAAAAGTATAAAAGATAATAATGAACAACCTGGTTATTCAAATAGCATCATCCAAACAGCTCCTCAGAATAAGCTGCACTTACACTCTGCTTTTAGTTTCACTTTTGCAAAAGCACGCTCTGCAAACCTGCAGTTTCCTGTCAAGACTTTGCACAGAGTGGACTCAGAATCAACAGAATCAGCCCATACACACTTAAGATTATAACAAGCATTCAAAAGCATTTAAGATCATAGATTCAACTCAACAGTTTAAAGTGGTTATAACTGCACCTGTAGTAAAGGCTAATTGGGTACCAAAATGTTTAAACATCTGAATGCAATATCAATGCTGTAGATTATATTATTAATGCAATGGTAATGATGATGATTATTAACAGTAGCAACAAAATAATTTCCCTGATCTCCACATTATATAGGTTATAGTATGTTATATATAAACGTAGCTGAAGCAGTTTCATTTGTAGCTTCACGCTGCACTTCACATGTTTGTCCACCAGATGGCAGCACAGAGGCCTGTGTTGGAAAGCTTTGAGTAATGAAGCGTTTTCAATCCAAGCTTCAGAAAGCTTCATGTGGTCATCAAGGAAGCAACCAGGAAATATCTGCTGTGTGTAAAAACAGCAACACAAGAATCCAGGATGAAGACAAGAAAGTCAAAGCTCACAAAACAGGTGGAGCTAATTTTGTGACGTGTTTCTGTAAAAACACCACAGAAGTGAATCATCAAAGTTTTCATGTGAGCTGATGATGCTGCTGCAGAGTTTCTGTGAACCTCCTGTGACCCCGCCTCCTCATACAGAGACATCTGATTGCTCTTCAAACTGCATCACGTGGACACATGTGATTGTGTGTTGTAGTATTGATCCCAATGCTGGTATCAGTCCTGGATCAATAACACTGGATGGATGCGTTCAGCATGGAGCCCTGAGCTGTGTTACAGACAAACATGGAAACTGACAGGTCTGTGTCATTCACAGTCTGTAACACTTCTAAACAACAGAGGCTGACCCAAGTGCCTCAGAGCCAGGCACGCTCACATCACAGCTCTCTAAATAAGCCAGTTTCAAAATAAGAGCTGAAAGCTGTGTTTGCTTGTGTTAGCTTATTATTGTGGAGACTAACATTCAGTGATCATGTGTTCAGACTCATAATGATTACTCTCAGAAATCCTGATCTTTGTATTTACTGTGTGTTGGATCAATAACTGAGATTCATGGTATCACACAGCTGTGCTGCTGCTGATGTCAGCACATCTGGAACAATACGAGGTATCTGCTACCAGACTGAGCAGGACGTGAGACCTGTGGACTGTTTAAAGCTGTCCCTCCACAGCTCACTCAGACCTGATCCACACCTCAGTGATATTCTCTGACTTCCTCAGTAGAGACAGAAACCATTCAGATCTGGGACCATCAGCTGACTGATGATGTCACACAGACTGTGTTTTTCAGGAACAGTGATTCTGATGTGAGCCTGCTAGCTGACAGCAGACCTGATGAAAGCACATGTTCACATCTGTGAGGACAGACTGGACTCTTTGACTGCACCTTGGTTCTCCTCAGAGGTCTGTACAGGAGCATGTCCACCCCCACTGAAGATCTCAGTCACTGTGAAACATAGAAAGCTGCTTGTGTGGCCTCTGCCTCACATGTAGATACAGCTACAGGTTTCTCTGTCAGTCAGACTGAAACAGTGTCCTGATGCTGCATCATTCAGCTCTGTGCCCCAGTCAGCATCACTGGGAGCTACCAGTGTTTCTGCCCTTTTCCTGTAACACTACACTCAGCACAGGCTCAGCTGGTATCCAGTGTTGGACTTTGGCTTCAGCTGCTGTGATAGATCCTCTAACATAGATCAGCTCTGCTACATGTTGTTAGATAAGTGCAGCTGCTGTCATGTCCTGATGTTTCTCTGGCTCAGCAGCTTCTCCATCAGAGGTTCACATGGAGCTGATCCAGTATCTCCAGTAACTGTGTTCTGTGCCTCACTGGTTCATCCTTCTGTCTGTGTGACGTCAGTCAGATGTTGAAGTTAAACTCTGTAATCTTCACTGTGTCACAGAGTTCAGTGAGTCCCGTTATTCACAGTATCAATCAGATCATCAGAGAACAGCTGATCAGCAATCAGTGGTGCCAACAGCGCCTCCTGTGGTGAGAGGATGCAATAATGCAATGTAGCATTTTTCCACTTAACACTTGCAGTCATGGAAACTGTCTGTTGGATCTGTGTGACGTTGCTTTCTTGGTTAGAGTTCCTCACAAATGTCCAGATGATTCTTCTAATGAGGCGTCGACCATGTTTGCAGCTCTTTGGAAGAAAACGTCGCCCTTTGCCATCCTTACTTTTCTTTGACTTCTTCAAATGCAGCTGAACTCCAGCTGGTATTTTCTTGGACTTTGCAGCTGTTTCTGGTCATCAGTTCATTCCTGCAAACCTCTGAAGCTGAACAACAATGATGCTGCATTGCTGGCTGATCCCAAAAGGTTGATTCTGTTCATCTGGACGTTTTCAGAAACGTTTGCTCACTGATCAGGTGACTTCTTCAGTCTCAGCTGATTGCAGCTTTACAAGCTTACAAACAGCACATTTGCACAATGACTGAAAGCAGCAGCACCTGATATATATGATACTAATATAATACATATACATATATAATCCATACTAATGATGAAGGAACTGAGCTCACAGTCCATTGTTCATTCAGTGAACTACTCAGTTTATTTTGGGCCTCAGAAATGCTCACTCTGTTTGTACATCACTGTCAGCAATAGACTCATTCTGCTGTGTGGACAGGAACACATGTGACATCACTTCCTGTTTGTTTGTGACTGAAGAAGTTTACAAGGAATCATTTAGAAGAGTTTCAAACATCAACTGATTGAATCCATGAATCTGAAAACGTGTTTGTGAGTGAAAGAGACAGACATGTACAGACTGAACTATCTGTTCAACAGTCAGAGTGTTTCTGTAACAGGAGACACTCTTTACACTCCACTCAGCACAGGGACACTGAGGCACCAGGAGACCAGAACCAAAACCCAGGATAAAGAGTTTGAGTGAATGTGGTGTTGAAGGTGTGGAGGTGGATCAGAGTGTCAGAGGAGACTCTGTAGAAGGACAGAGTGCCAGCAGGACAGTCCACATACACTGCTGCTCTGTTAGAGACAGAGGAGGAGGAGGAGGAGGAGATGGATGTTTGTATCTTATTGTGCCTGACATAACGAGGACCATCATCAGAGCAGTACAGACTCCAGGACTGATCATTGTTTCCAAACACACAGTCATCACTGCCTCCTTTCCTTCTGATGCTTCTGTAACTCACTGATATATAAACGCTTCCTCTCCACTCGACCTCCCAGTAACAGCGACCAGTCAGACCATTTCTACACAGCAGCTGAGGATAAAAACCATCTAATCTGTCTGGATGATCAGGATATGACTGAACCTCCTCCACACAATGTGCCTCAATGTTATTGATATTATTATTATCATTATTATATAATAATAAAACCTTTATAATAAAACCACTAAAAACCTTTATTCTAGCGCAACTTGTAAGCGAACTTGACTTTCAAAATAAAAGCACAAAGCACCAAAACGTTGACTACAAAAAAACAAAGTAATGTACAGCTTAAACAATTTACAATCATGACATAGATCTTGACAAGATAAAGAAATAATCCAAATTATATACAATGTCATCATGCCAACAGTTACAACATCGATGGAGGATCTGTGTAAGCGCTGAGGATCGTCCTGATGGACAGAACAGAAGGAGAGTGAGACAAGTGAATATATACTAAACAACACTGTGACATGAACTGAGCCACACACAGTTTGATTCACAGGTGATTGACACATTATTTGACCACAAGTGTCTGTGAAGGTTCTCAGTCATCCAGGTCATCGTAGTCAAACTCTTTGCTGACTTTAAAGTCAGCAATGAAGCACAGAAAAGAAGATCAGACACCAGCGAGGGAGGATAAGAAAGACAGATGCAACAACATTGTCATCCCCTATGTAGCCGGTGTATCAGAAAAACCCAGGAGTTTTCTCCAAGCATGACATCCCGGTGCATTTTAGACCCAGCAACACGCTCAGACACAAACTGGTTCACCCGAAAGACAAAACGCCAAAACACAGACTTAACAATGTGGTGTTTGCTGTACAGTGCAGCGAGGAATGCCCAGACCTCTACATTGGAGAGACCAAACAGCCACTTCACAAGCGCATGGCACAACATAGAAGAGCCACCTCCACAGGACAAGACTCAGCAGTCCATCTGCATCTTAAGGTCAAAGGTCACTCTTTCGAGGATGCCAATGTTCACATTTTGGGCAGAGAGGACAGATGGTTTGAAAGAGGAGTGAAAGAAGCATCTATGTCCACTGTGAGCGACCATCTTTGAACAGAGGCGGGGTTTACGACACCAACTCTCTGCCATCAATAATCCAGTTTTGAGATCCTTCCCAGACGCCTTAACGCCCACTCACATCCTGGGCCATCTGATCTCAGGAATTCGCATGATAAGGTGGGGCCAGGTTTCACAATGAACTCACCCGAAACTCTGGCTGATTGGGACCCACACCCAGTTTCACACCTTGGCTCAGGCGATTAGAGGATCATCAGGGGGTCATTTTGTCCCTCTGGGGGGTCACTCCCACTAGGTTTATATCTGGGACTCTCCACCATTTGACCTTAGAACTGAAGAAGCTTCTCGGATGAGAGGTGAAACGTCTTCAAGTAACTTAAAGAAGTCCAGACGCTTTTCTTTGCAAGCTCCTTTGACATTTGACCACGAGCAATCTTTTCTGGTTTGACGCCGTCTTTGTAGCCAGAAACCAGCTCTCTCCTCGGCTTCCTCCACTACACGCTTCCCCCACGCCAGTCTCCTCCGTCACTATAAAGGGGAGAGTCATGAGCTCCATCACCCTCACCTGTGCTGTCCAACGTCCCGCCACCAGCCTCCACTGCAGCAGGCCAGAGACCACACCCCTGCCACAATAAATAAAAGTATATCCTTGCTGTACCCTTAATGCTAAATGTGCTAAATTAACCGCTGCCTTTGCCCCTTTGGGATTATTCTTATGTCACTGGGATGTTGACCTTTGACCTTCACATTAGAGAGATGGGCAGACATAGTTAGTGTATGAATTTTAAAGTAACAGGTAATAAAGAGAGTGCAGCAAATGTAGTCAGGTTTCTTACTCTGTATCACACATGAGTGCCCGAGGGAGGCGGGGCTGACTGGGGAGACACAGGAAACAGAGAGACAGGGCTGACTCGACATGAAACGATGAAACGTGGGACACGGGAACAGAAACTAAACACAGGCTGAAATAGAGCTGGGCGATATGAGATTTTTTCATATCACGATATGTTTTTTTCATTTCAGGCGATAACGATATCTATCACGATATAAGCCAAATAACTATATTTGTAAGATTTAAATGTGCCGTTGCTCACAAGTAAAATGTGAAATAATCAGCAGCTTGTTTTTATTTAAATATTTATTTCCCATAATAAGTTCAACAGGGTAGATGTACTTAAGGAACATGAGACTTTTTCAGATAAATAAAGGCAAATATTGCAAACTACACAAAAGGCAGCCGCTAAAGCGTTTAAGTTTCAAAATAGAACAAACGAAACAGACTAAACTGTCAATTCCACTTAGAAACAAAATATTAATTCTAAAAATAAATCTTAGTTTGTTTTACAGAAGAACAGACAAAACTGACTAACTTTTGTCAATATCAAATAAACTGAGAACTAAAAGGAAATTCTCAATCTCTCCTTGTTGTATAGCTGAGCTTTTCAAACAGTTTTAACAGTTACTTTAGTCTGACAAAAGCCGAATGACGAATTAGCGCTTCCAGTCAGAGACTGAGGCTACGTCCACACGTACACGGGTATTTTTGAAAACGGAGATTTTCCGTTTTCGTTTTAAAAAATAATCCCGTCCACACATAAAGGCAGAAATGAAGGAAAACGCTGCTATGAACATGCCAAAGCAGCAGGTGGCGTTAGATTCCTAACCGTGCAGAAATGTTGGCCAATCAGAAGTCTAGAAGCCTCGGTGGGAAAAAGTAAACAAAGCTGGGGCATAGAAGCAGAACCGAGTCGTATGTGTGGAGGGACAGTAACTGTGTGTATATGTAAGCATTTAAACACTGCAGAGAGTAGAATTAACAGTATTGTAGAAATTCATTTCACCGAAACAATAACGTGGCGCACAGTGTGACGCATGCACCAGTTTATTGTATTTCCAGACTTGCTTTCGGCACAATTTACAGTGCACGCTACTCTGTTTTTTGTCAGACTTGAAATAGCCGAAATACCTTCACACTATGGAACTTCTATGGCTCTTCCATTCGACAATTTCTCCGGCATTGGAACCATCATCTGTTTTCTCTTCGGTCACGCTCGGTTGATTTTTCTAGTCGGCACACTCATTTCCTCCATTACACGCTGGCTGCTTCCCAAACAAACACACGTGCAGCTTGGCACTTGTGCTGTACGTAACAAGTCATGCGACGTGACGCTGCGGCTGTGATTGGTTCGGCTCTGCGCTACTTAATTTGGATTGGCTGACCTTTTTTTTTTCTTTTTTTTTTAAAGAGGACAAGAGCGGCGAGGTCTATCGTGATAGCTTAATTTCTCTATCTAGTAAAAGTTATATCGCGATACATATCGTTATCGTTCTATCGCCCAGCTCTAGGCTGAAATGAACACTGAGGGAGGGAGAACTAAGATTACTGAGAGCCTGATAAATAAGAAGAACAAAAACCAAGAAAAACAATAGTCAAAGAAAACCAAAAACACAAAGCATGGGGCCAGGACCCACTGCTGTGACATTTATATGTGATAAAAACATTAAAAACTGCTCAGATGTTGAAATCTTTCTACGTATACTTTAGGTTCAGCTCTCCAGCCTGGCATTTGGTTAAGCATGATTCAAACATTTGATTTTGTTTAACTGGTTTTAATTATAGTTACTTTTTGTGAACATTTGTTGCAGCATTTAAAAATACATCATTTATTTTCAAACTTTTATTTGATTTAGAGCATCATATTTGACCAACGTAAATGTTTTAATTTCATATAAAATAACTGAAGCAGTGAATTCAATATCTGAAATCTTTCCTTCCTTAAAAGTTATAATCCTACTTAAGTTATAGTGCAAACGCTTAAGCAACAAATATACTTGATGCTAATTAATTAATATTTCCCTTTGATGTTGCAACTATGCGGTCACTTCTGTCTTTAAACAAAATAATATTTTCCAGTTACAGAAATCATGAAGTCCAAACTAAAGTGCTACTGTTGCTATATGCATTTTATATAAATCATGGATGATGGTCCTGACATGAAGGAAGAGAAAGTTACAGGTTGCATCCTTTGACTTTGTCTCCGTGCCTTTGGGCGATTTTCAGAAGGACAGATGTTTCTGTTCAATTCTTAAATCAATTTTTTCAAACACAAACACTATTTTAAAGCTTCTAGAGAGTAAAATATTAATGATAATTATAATAACAATAATAAAAACAAAAGCTCTCAGATCCATCAAACCAAGCAGCAGAAAGAACAATAACTGAAGAGAAAACTTTAACCTTGTAGACTTCATTATGTTCCAGCTGCTCTACAGACGCTGTGACCTCGAACTTAAGCAGGTCGTAAAGTATGTGCAGCTCAATAACTTCATAATCAGACCCTGTGGTATTTAGGCAGCAGAACAACTAAGAATAACAACTACAAATAATAATAATAATAATAATAATAATACATTTTATTTAAATAGCGCCTTTCAAAGCACCCAAGGACACTGTACAACAGATAAAAACTGGAAATATACACAATGGTAAAAATAGAAGATAAAAGTTAAAACATACAGAAATTTAAGAATAGGCAATTTTAAACAGATGAGTTTTGAGGGTGGACTTAAAAAGAGAGAATGAACTAATATTTCTGAGGTCCGGGGGTAGGGAATTCCAAAGTCGAGGGGCAGAGCAGCTAAAGGCCCTCCCTCCCATTGTGATCAGACGAGCAGAGGGAACAGAGAGAGAAAGAGAAGATGAAGATCTGAGGCAGCGGGATGGGAGCTTCATCTGTAATAAGTCAGAGAGGTACGGTGGAGAGAGAGAATGAATAGCCTTGAATGTATACAGAATTATTTTAAAATGGATGCGAAATTTGACCGGGAGCCAGTGAAGTTGCTTCAGGATTGGGGAGATGTGGTGGGTAGAAGAAGTCCTAGTAATAATACGGGCAGCAGAGTTCTGGACACGTTGGAGCTTGTTGATAGATTTTTGTGTAAGGCCAAATAATAATGAGTTGCAGTAGTCAATTCTAGAGATAACATGATTATGGATGAGAATGGCAGTGGCGTGAGGTGTGAGGAAGGGGCGGAGTTGGAAATATGCTGCACGTGTAATATTATTGATATGTGAGTTAAAAGATTATGTGCTATCGAGAATGACACCCAAGCTTTTCACAGAGGGAGAGATAGGGACCAGCAAGTTATTGATGGTGAGAGAGAAATTGTTAATTCTGGATAGCAGTCGTTTAGTGCCAACCAGAAGAAGTTCCGATTTATTGCTGTTGAGTTTAAGAAAGTTGGAGGAGAACCAAGAATTAAGTTCAGCTAGACAGAGGATGAGGGAGGGTGGAGGAAGAGTAGAGTCAGGTTTGGTAGAGAGATAGAGCTGGGTGTCATCGGCGTAGCAGTGGAACTGAATATTATATTTACGAAAAATATGTCCGAGTGGAAGAAGGTAAAGGATGAAAAGATGGGGCCCGAGGACAGATCCCTGGGGCACCCCAGTGGATAAAGGAGAAAGCTGAGAAGTGAAGGATTTTAATTGAATTAACTGAGTGCGGTCAGATAGGTATGATTTAAACCAGGCTAGTGGAGTGTGAGAGAGACCAATAGAAGCTAATCTGCTAAGGAGAATGGGATGAGAGATGGTGTCAAAAGCTGCACTCAGATCAAGAAGGATAAGGATGGAGAGGAGACCAGAATCAGCTGCTATAAGAAGGTCGTTTGTTATTTTTATAAGAGCAGTTTCAGTGCTATGTAAAGGACGAAAGCCAGACTGGAACTGTTCGTAAAGGTTATTATCAGTTAGGTGAAGATGGACTTGTGAAGCAACTATTTTTTCAAGGATTTTTGAGAGAAATGGTAGATTGGAGATAGGACGAAAATTATTAAAGTTGTTGGGATCTAGACCAGTTTTTTTCAGAATTGGGGTAATAGCAGCAACTTTGAAGGAAGCAGGAACAGTTCCAGTGGTGAGTGAAGAGTGAATAATAGCAGATATGAGGGGAAGGAGAGGGAATAAGCAGGCTTTGACGAGGACAGTGGGGATAGGATCGAGCTGGCAGGTAGAAGGCTTTGATTTATGGATGAGATCAGCAATATCAGCTAAGGATGGAAGTTGAAAAACAGAGAGGAAGTGAGAAGGGGGAGAAGTTAGGACAGAGAAGCTACATTGAGCATTAGGGTCCAGGTCTAAGTGTATTTTATGAATTTTATCAATAAAGAATAGCATTAGAGCATCACAGAAGTTAGATGAATAGAGATGAGCAGGGAGAGAATCAGGTGGCCTGTTAAAAGAGTTGAATAGTGAGAAAAGGGTCTTGGTAGAGTTCTCACTTGAGCAGACAATAGCAGAGTAATAAGCAGATTTGGTTTGACTAATACATTCCTGGTAAAACAGAACGTGGTTATTAAACATATCCTTATGAATAGTAAGGCCAGTTTTCTTATAGAGACGTTCAAGCTGTCGGCCTTTAGCTTTCAGTAGCCGGAGTTCAGGGGTGTACCAGGGTGCAGAGCGAGAAAAAAGTACAGTTCTGTTTTTTTGTGGAGCCAGGGAATTTAAAATACTACTAAGGCTATGATTATAAAAAAGTACCAGGTCCTCTTGAATAGCTAAGTTGTTAGAAGACAAGCAGCTAGAAAAAGCAGAGGAAAGGATATCAAGATGTATATTCTTGATATTCCGGAAAGAGATAATACGGGGATTGTTAATTACAGAGAGGGTCATGTGAACATTAAAGGAGAGAAGTAGATGATCCGAAATTAGCAGTTCGTCAGCTGTACAGATGGAGGGGGTAAGTCCAGAACAGCAGACTAGGTCCAAAGTGTGGCCCTTAATGTGGGTAGGGAAGTTTATGTATTGTTTAAGGCTGAAACTATCAAGGCAGGATAGAAGGTCCTTGGTAAGAGGATGGTCGCAGTTATCCACGTGAACGTTAAAGTCACCCAGCAATATTATATTAGGGGAGACAGTAGCTAGATTGGTCAGCAGATCGGCAAAGTCACTGATAAAAACAGAATTAAATTTTGGGGGGCGGTAGATGACAGCTATTACAGTTGGGGTAGGTCCTGAAAGTTGACAAACAACAGATTCAAAGGAGCTGTAAGTAGGGGCGGACAGCGGCGAGACTTTCCAGTTCTCGCGATAGATTATCGCGAGGCCACCACCACGGCCAGACTCGCGAGGTTGGCAGGTGTAAACAAACCCCGGGGGGGTGGAGTCGTTGAGTTGCGAAAAGTCATTGGGCTGTTGCCATGTCTCAGTCAAGCAGAAAAAGTCAAACTTACGGTCTGTTAGGAGATCCTGGATGAGATGTCCTTTGTTCGTAAGCGAACGGATATTAAGCAGGCCGAAGTTGACAGAAATACTGTCGGACTGGATGAGAGTGTTAGCCGACCTAGGCAGACCAGTCAGAACATTGTGGTCAATAGACCTGCAGGGGTTCCGTTGAGAGCGACCAGAGGTGGACCAGAAGGACTGAATTGGTTTGGAATTATCCTGATGGAAATACCGACGGGAGCCTCGATGTACGTACTTTCGACGAGGGAGGAAGGCAATGTCCGTGTGGAAATGAAGAGCAGCCAACGGCGGAGCAGCTAAAGAGAAGCGGAGCCGGAGGAGCTCATCAGCTGTATATTGATGAAGTCCAGTGCCGAGTCGGTAGATCGATGACATAAGGATCCAGACCCACACTGAGAGTACATAGATCCTGAAAGGCCACATCATGGACAGGAACACCCGGGTAGGGACACCGGTGGGCCTTAGAAACAGGAGTAGGACAAAAGTCCAGAAGTCCAGAGTCCAGTAGCGTTAACGTTTAGCGATAGTGGTGAGTGGCGGCCAGTGAGTAGCGGCAGCCAGTCGCGCCAGCGTTCACTCAACCGGAAGTGCTTTTTGTTTTTAGGTTTCTGTTGTACTGCAAGGTTCTGTACAGGAGAACCAAACCAAGAGCAAATATTACGTCTCATTTACACCTGAGCACGAAGAGCCATCAACATTTAGCAAATTGAATCATCTTTGTTTAGATGCAAGAAGAATCATATAGAAATGAAAAAGTAGAAATAGAAATCCAGAGCAAAGATATCCTCTAATTCAGCGTAGCACATGTGCAGCTGCTGCGATTCACGTAAGCATTCGGCTCGTCGCTGTTGCAGATTTTTCTCTCGCTGTTCTGGCTCACAGCGCTGCAAACACAAAAATAAATATCCCCAAAGCTGTGAAAGGGAGCTAATTAGTAAGAGTATTGTTACTCTCCGCAGGAGTAGTCCAGCAGTAGAAATCAGTCCAATAACAAGGTGTGTAACATCTAGCAGGGTGACAGAAAAACCCAGGGTAACTTCTAAGGACCTCAACGTCTCTCTCACATTGTGTTTTTTAAACATGCTTCCATTTGTCACTTCAGTCTTTACTCTGAAATACAGGAAGAGAAATCATGGCTGAAACAATTTCTCATGAAACCAGGGGTGCGGTCCAACAGTCAGTTTGGTGAGGAAGGTTCCTAACTGAGAGAAGTGACCCAGAAGTATCTGTGTAGCAGCCACAATGAATCCAGATCATGAGCTTTATTAACTGATCAAAGTCTCTTCTTTCATCTTCTGTATCATTCAGTTTGCATTGGTAATGCCCATTATTGTAATGCTTTTTTATGATGAGCAAAACTTTATTTCACTTTGGGTTAGCTGGGATAAGTGATGGATGGAGGGAATTTTACTTCAGCCACAGAAATCCTAAACAGGAAGGAGGAGCAGAGTTACAGTGGATCACTATCCAGCAGGGAAACAAGATTTATTTCAATTTCTTGGCCATGAGCGAGATTTACTGAGTGGGCAAATTAGGGAGACGACACCATCAGATCCCGAGCCCTCCATGTGTTAATCAAGAGACGGCTGCTGTGCTACATCCATAAATAATGAATAAATTAGGAGCTAAAGCTGAAAGGACAGTTTATTTGTACCATCTTCACATTCAAGAACATCACAGATGAAGAAAGATTAAAAACTTCCACACTACATAAAGCAAGAAAAATAGTTTTTCTTTCAGGTGGTTTCAGAAAAACAGAAACATCAAACATCTCCAAGACTCTCTTTGAAAGAACTAAAAACCTTTGTTCTCATGGTCCAATCATGAGTGAACTCCCCGATGAAGCCTTGTGTGCTAAAACATGTCAGAGTTTTAAAGGTTAAACATGAGTTTCCAAAACGTTTTGCTGGAGAACAATGAACTATTTGACTGAGTTTCAATCATTTACAGACGAGCAAAACCAGGACAGAGAAAAAAGGACAAAACTGACTCAGTAAAACACAGAAAAGAAGATCCCATGTAGATCTGTATTATGTAGAAGTTCAGCCCAGCAACCAGTTCAGTTCAACACAAGTTTAAATGATTCTATCTGAACTCTGTGGAGCCTGATCTCAAGCTTATTGAGTCTGACACAGAAACCAGAGGATCTTTCTGTGTCTTCAGATTCACTGTGATCCAGTGATGGGAGTGATTTCAGCCCTGAGTGATCGCGCTGATGTTTGCACAGAGCAGACAATGAGGTGAATGTTTGGGCACATTGGTAACAGTGAAACAGTTTATTAGTAACGTGGGATCGTTTGTGTGCAGAGTATGAACTGAGATTCCTGAAGCTCTTGTCACACTGGTCACAGATGTAGTTTCCTTCCATGTGTGTACGTTCATGAATGTTACGACTATGTGAATGTGAGAAGCTTCTCTCACAGTGTCTGCACTTGTGTGGTTTCTCTCCTGTGTGGACTCGTTTGTGTGATTTAAGCTCACCTTCAGTGGTGAAGGATGACCCACACTGATCACAGAGGTGCCTTTTAATCCCACTGTGAATCAGTTCATGTTGTTTTAAGTGATATGATGTGGTGAAGCTTCTCCCACATTCTTTGCAGTATTTCAGTTTGTCTCCAGTGTGTCTACGTTGATGTACTTTTAGGGTCTTTTGCCAACTGAAAGTTTTTCCACAGAGGTCACAATGAAAGTCTTTCCCACCACCACAGTGATGACAGGGTTGAGAACTGGATCCATCTGTGTCGCTCTGCTTCTAAACAAAGACACAAAGACAGTGTAAGTCAGTCCTTCAACATTTGTATCCTGAACGTCGCCTGAAATAAAGAGCATCTCTGCAGACGTCCAACTACATTTGACTGTTTCAGTTAACACACTCAGTTTACTGGGCTGCAATAACTACAATACTACCACCATAATACTACAGTAATACTAAAATCATAACTGAAAGGAAAATCTGAATAATCACTCAGAGCTGCTTTTCCATGCAGTAGAATTGCTAACATGCTAACACAGTTTAATGAGCAGAGTTGTTCCAAACAGTCAGGCTAAAATGACAAGATAACAATATAAATACATACCTCACAGTAGCTGCACTTGTAGAGTCTCTTTCTGGTGTGGATCTGTTGGTGTCGTCTCAGGTCATGTGGAGCTTTAAAAGTCTTCTCACACAGGTCACATCGATAAGGTCTCTCCTCAGTGTGGGTAAACGTGTTGCTGTAAGTGTGCGTCTGTTATAAACTGTTTGACACACTGTTCACAGCAGTACACATCATGTCTGGTGTGAATGCGTAGGTGTGTATTTCGGTACCCTCTCTGGCTGAAAGTTTTTCCACAGATGTCACAGCTGTATGCCTTAATTCCAGAGTGGGTAACTAGATGCCTCTGTAAGTGGCTACTGTGAGTAAAAGCTCTCCCACACTGATCACAGCTGTACGCTTTAACTCCACTGTGGATGAGTTGGTGTTTTTTTAGGGAACGCTTGAAGGAAAAAGACTTTCCACACAAGTCACAGCTGAACGGTCTCTCTCCAGTGTGGATGACCTGATGCTGTTTTAGTTTAGCCCTCACAGTAAAACCCTTCCCACACTCGTCACAGGTGTGTTTTTTCTCTCCCTTTCTTCTGTGAGGTTTGTCGGCCTCCTGAGAGCGCTGACTTCTGGCTCCATGTTGGTCCTGCAGTGACAGAGATACAAACAGAGGCAGTGAGTGAAATGCAGTCGTGGAACAAACTCAACCTTCAAACTCCATTAACACTAGTTTTAAACCTGAAGGTGGAGCGTGGCACCAAACACCTTAAAGGTCTCTTATCCCCACCTGCTGGTAGTTCTAACACATTACACCCAACCTGGTGTTAAAGATAATTCATGACTGTTCAAACACTAAAATCATGCCCATCCCTCCTGATTGTACACACACACACACACACACACACACACACACACACACACACACACACACACACACACACACACACTATTTTATAATTTAGATTATTTTGTTGTTTCCTATTACATATTTCTATAATTTGTATAGATTTATACATAATTATTCAGTGATAATAAATCCTATGTTTGTTTATTCTAAAGGAACCCCGTTAGCTTCCACAACAGATGTTGCTCGTCTTCCGTCAAATACTCACATAAAATATTACACAATAAAGTGGATTCAAGATATCCACATAATTTCACTCTTACATCCACAGTGAGGTTTCACAGTTGTTCAAATATAAGCAATCAATAATAATAATAATAATATCAATAACATTGAGGCACATTACACAAATTTCAAAAACAAATCATGTCTTACAATATTTACAACAACTAAAAGCTCTGTAAATCGGCTTTTAAGTGTTCATTGAAGTTTTGAATAATTCTCTAATTTTTTAAGGCAACTTATTCCACTTAAAAGTTGCTCTAAATGTAACAGTTTTACAAAACGTTACTTTTAACTCGAGCATTTACTAAATTGCAGCTTGTTGAAAACTGTGTAATATGATGATGTATTTCATCTGGATACTGCAGCTGAGCAGAATAAATGTGGTGTGTTTAACAGAATTGCTTTCTTTAGAACTACAAGTAAGCCATAGAATATTTTAGCCTGTACAGGAAGCCAAGAAAGGTTATTATGCATTTTATCAATATTAGTATAGTATGAACATCTTCACACTAATCTGGACGCCTTATTCTGGACTAACTGAAGTCTGTTAAGATCTGTCTTATTAGCTGCTGACCAAATGATTGAACAATACTCCAGATGAGACATTACTAGTGCATTAATGACATCTTTCATAATGAAGAAGTGATACACAAAGAGCATTTCATAGCCATAGCTATGCCTTGTCGGCAGAGTTATGTGACATTAGTGATGTTTGTACTTTCAGCGTTAACTTGGTTTTAAAGCCTTTAAAATATACGCCGTTGAATAGTCGACCTTAATCTGACAGAGAATGTGATGATTTTGTGGATAATTAAAGTCAGTCATATATCCACAAACACAACGAGCTGACGGTTCACTCGTTAAGCTGAAAGAAAGATGCTTTAATCACAGCAGTCACACATGTGTCCACTGCACCATCTGGAACTCTTCTTGTTTACACTCGTAATAACACAAACACTAAATCCTCCTTCTCTGGTGCTGTTGTGTAGCAGTGTGTACACCTGAGACTGTCACCTGTCTGTCTGTCCTGCACTCTCTCTCTGTTTCTTTCTCTCTGATTGTGGAATAAAAGTATGAACATGTGTTTATAAGTTACATTTGTGTTTGAATCCTGCAGCTTATCACACATTTGATTTCCATGTGTGACGACTGCAAGTGTCCAGAGTGAGGACAGACTGAGGGACCCACTGCTGCACATCATCTGTGAGGCTTTGCAGCCCTGATGATCCACCAGGACAAACTCAGCAGTGTGTGAGGAAGAGGAGGAGGAAGAGCCAGCAGCAGCTGACAGATGGAGAGAATAGACAGACTGTTCCCTGTTTGTGAAGGACTGCTAGGAAAGTTTAACATAACTGTCTGTCCTGAATCAGTCTTGTTAGGTAATGTTCAAATAATGTGATCATCCCAGTGTTTCCAGTGTGGGAGAAAGTACTCAGGGCCTTCAAGTTACACACTATGAAAGGCAGCAACAAGTTTAATGTTCAGAAACCTAAAGTCTGTATCAGCAGCAGAATGGAGCTAAAAATAAATGTTGGTTTCAGTTCTATGAAGCTTTGAGTAATTTGGATCAGTAGCTGCTGTGTTTGTTGCATCATATTGCTGTAACTGTTTATATGCTTTATATATATATTTCAGTAAAATCATAATTCACGTCGGCAGTAATGACACCCGGTTACGCCAATCGGAGGTCACTAAAATCAATATTGAATTGGTGTGCAACTTTGCCAAAACAATGTTGGACTCTGTAGTTTTCTCTGGTCCCCTCCACAATCAGACCAGGAGTGACATGTTTAGCCGCATGTTCTCCTTAAATTGCTGGCTGTCTGAGTGGTGTCCCAGAAATGATGTGGGCTTCATAGATAATTGGCAAACCTTCTGGAGGAAACCTGGTCTTGTTAGGAGAGACGGCATCCATCCCACTTTGGATGGAGCAGCTCTCATTTCTAGAAATATGGACAAATTTATCAAACCCCCCAAAATATGACTATCCAGAGTTGGGACCAGGAAGCAGAGTTTCAGTCTTACACACCTCTCTGCAGCTTCTCTCCTCCTGCTACCCCCCCAAAAACCCATCTCCATAGAGACTGTGTCAGCTTCCAAACAGACAAAAAACAAACTAAAAACCAGCAACAAACAACTTAAACATAAACAATCACAAAGAAAGAACAATACAGTATCCACATCTGAACCAAAGAGTAAAACAGTGAAATGTGGATTATTAAATATTAGGTCTCTCTTCTCCAAGTCTCTGTTAGTACATGACTTAATAATTGATCAACAAATTGATTTAACATCCATGTAGATGCTAAAAATGACAGCCTCAACATGGCATTTAATCTGTTATTAGACTCAATTGGTTTCTCTCAAAATGTAAAAGAACCCACCCACCACTTTAATCACACTCTAGATCTTATTTTAACATATGGCATAGAAACTGAACATTTAACAGTGTTTCCTGAAAACCCTCTCCTGTCTGATCATTTCCTGATAACATTTACATTTACAATAATTGATTACACAGCGGTGGAGAGTAGACTTTATCAAAGTAGATGTCTTTCTGAAAGTGCTGTAACTAAGTTTAAGAATATAATCCACCCACTGTTATCATCTCCAATGCCCTGTACCAACACAGAGCAGAGCAGCTACCCTCATCCCCTCATCCCTGAACGATTACCGGCCAGTTGCACTGACCTCGGTAGTAATGAAGGTGTTTGAGAGGCTGCTGAAGAACATCATCTCCTCCTCCATCCCAGACACCACAGATCCGCTGCAGTTCGCCTACAGATCCAACAGATCCACAGAGGATGCCATCGCCCACGTCCTACACACCACTCTCAGCCACGTGGACAAGAAACAGGGTAACTATGTGCGAATGCTGTTTGTTGATTACAGTTCAGCGTTTAACACAATAGTGCCCTGCAGACTGTTCACAAAGCTCAGGGATCTGGGACTTAACAGCCGTCTGTGTGCATGGGTGTTGGACTTCCTCACTGGCAGAACTCAGGTGGTGAGGGTGGGCAGGTGCTTCTCCAACAGCATCACCATCAACACAGGAGCACCTCAGGGATGTGTCCTCTCGCCACTGCTCTACTCCCTCTACACTTCAGACTGTGTGGCCACCCATGGCTCCAACACCATTGTGAAGTTTGCTGACGACACAGTGGTGTTGGGTGCCATCTCCAACAACGATGAGGCGGCCTACATGGATGAAGTGAAGAATCTGGCATCGTGGTGCCAGGACAACCACCTCCAGCTGAACGTCTGCAAGACCAAGGAGCTGGTGGTGGACTTCAGAAGGGGTCAGCACAGAGACTACAAGCCCATTATCATCAATGGAGCTCCAGTGGAGAGGGTGCAGTCCTTCAAGTATCTTGGTGTCCACATCTCCTCAGACCTGACATGGGCTGCCCACATTCAGGTCCAGACCAAAAAGGCTAGGCAGCGCCTGTATCACCTACGACAACTGAGGAAGTTCAGGGTCTCTCCAAAGATCCTCAGGATTTTCTATACAGGCGCTGTGGAGAGCATCCTCACACAGAACATGACATCGTGGTTCGGGAACAGCTGTGTGAAGGACCAAAAAGCTCTCCAGAGAGTGATCCGTACAGCAGAACGCTGCTGCAGAATTGCTCTCCCCCCACTTCAGGACACCTACACCAGGAGATGCCGGACTAGAGCAGCGCAGATACTGAAGGACCCGTCCCATCCTGGCAACAAACTGTTCCAACTTCTGCAATCTGGTAGAAGGTTCCGCATCTTCCGGGCAAGGACAGAGAGACTCAAGAGGAGCTTCTATCCCCAAGCCATCCGTGCCCTAAACACACACACCCGCCCTCTCACATCATCTATAACTGACTGAGACAGGACTCTTCCAGACACTCTAAACCAAGGCACAATGTACATTTCAATTCCTTTAATTTTAAATATGTTTATATTGTCTATCCTGTAAAATAGTCAGATGTCTATTCATATTAATGTACAGAATTCACCTGCTTGCTGCTACTACTGCACATTCACCCAGTGTATATACTATATAAGATAAGATAAGATAAGATAACCTTTATTAGTCCCACACGTGGGAAATTTGTTTTGTCACAGCAGGAAGTGGACAGTGCAAAAGTTATGAGGCAAAAATTAGAATACAATAAGAATACATACAGTACACAACTGTACAGAATAGAATAGAATAAAATACTATATACAGTAGAATAAAATAAAATAAATATACAATAAGATAAAAATAGAATACAAATACAAATACTATATACAACTGAGTAAAATACAACAATGACAGAAAGGATTATTGCACTTAGTATATAATATATATATATATAATGTTCTTCCTCTACACCCCCCCCCCAATTTTTGCACATGTCGAGGAGCTTGTCAGGCTACATTTCACTGTGTGTTATACTTACTTGTATAACTGTGCATGTGACAAATAAGAAAGAACCTTGAACCTTGAACTTTGAACGCTACCCCAGCAGAGGTCGATTTTCTTGTTAATAATTTCACCTCCTCACTACGTACGACTCTGGATACTGTAGCTCCAGTGAAAACTAAGGTCACTAATCAGAAGTATTTGACTCCGTGGTATAATTCTCAAACACGTACCCTAAAGCAGATGACTCGTAATCTGGAGAGGAAATGCCGTGTCACAAATCTAGAGGATCATCATTTAGCCTGGAGAAATAGTTTGCTGCTTTATAAGAAAGCCCTCCGCAAAGCCAGAACATCTTACTATTCATCACTGATTGAAGAAAATAAGAACAACCCCAGGTTTCTCTTCAGCTCTGTAGCCAGGCTGACAAAAAGTCAGAGCTCTTTTGAGCCAACCATCCCTTTAACGTTAACTAGTAATGACTTCATGAACTTTGTCAGGGCGGGGTGCGCCGATGTGAATGGAAACAGGACCCAAAGGCAGATGAAGACGAGGAGTTGTAAGTTTAAACAGAAAGCGATCCTTTATTTGGATGATTGCAGGGCTAAAACCAGGAACCTAAAGCAAACTGACAAAAAAAAACCCACTAAGAAACAAAGACTATGACATACTATGACAAAGACTGTAACTATGACTATGGTGGAAAAACAGGCTATGACTGTAACTCTGGTAAGATAAACAGACGACCCGACCATGACATGCAGAAAACAGAAGGCTTAAATACACACATGAGGTGATCAGGGGAAGTGGAGACACATGAGGAAACAGCTGACTGACATGAATCTAATGACAGGACCAGGAGGAGTGAAACTAAATACAATGACTAAAGAACACATGACACTGTCAGAATAAAACAGGAAACACTAAAACTAGACATGACAATACAAACTTAACATACCAAATACGTGATGAATAATGCAAGAACTCAAACATAGAAAACCGAGGAACAATAACTGCCTAAACTAAAGGCAAATAGGAAATAACACAAAACTAACAACATCTCAAAAAATAAGAACAATACAAAGAAAACTCAAAGTGCTGGGTCGGAGACCCAGCCTGTGACAGAGCCCCCCCCGTAAGGGCGGATTCCAGACGCCCGAAAACACCCAGAAAACAAATACAAAACCACAACAACCCACCCAGGGCGGGCGGAGGGGGACCAGGAAAGGAGGGCCAGAAACAAAACCACAAAAAACAAAGCATCAGAAGCACACAGGCCAAAAACAACAAGGGCACAAAAGTCCGAGACCCAGCTTCAGGAGGGCGACCATGAACCCGGCAGAACAGGAGCGAATGGCGAAGCGAGTCAGGTGGCCGCCCCGGAGGTCGACAGCAAAACAAAAGGAAGTTCAAACGTTCAGGAGGCCGACCAGGAGGCCAACGGTCCAGCAGTCCAAAATCCATGAGCTCAGGAGGCCGACCCGGAGGTCGAGAGCACAGCAGGTCACAGTTCATCAGTTCAGGGGGCCGACCCCGATGGCAACGAAGTCCAGCTGACGGCCCGGAAAACGGCCGGCGATTCCGAGGGGCAAAACGTGGCTTGGGCAGCGGCAACACAGCCGCGGGACCAAGCGAGGCCGACACAGAAACAGAGGCCGAAGCCGGACCAGGCGAAGATGAAGACACGGAAGCCGGACCGGGCGAGGCTGGAGCTGCAGCAGGTGAAGCACAGGCTGGAGCTGCAGCAGACGAAGCACAGGCTGAAGACTCAGAGGCCGGGCCAGGCGAGGCTGAAGACTCAGAGGCCGGGCCAGGCGAGGCTGAAGACTCAGAGGCCGGGCCAGGCGAGGCTGAAGACTCAGAGGCCGGGCCAGGCGAGGCTGAAGACTCAGAGGCCGGGCCAGGCGAGGATGATGATGGAGCTGCGGCAGGCGGCTGAACGGGCCCCTCGGACCCTCCAGCTGACGAGGCATGAGGCTGGTGTGGTTCTCCGGAACCACCAGCCGACGAGGAAGGCTGCTGGACGGGCCCCTCGGGCCCTCCAGCTGACGTGGCATGAGGCTGTGTAAGTTGCCGCAACACACAGTCTATATTGGGTGAAATGAGTTTATATGTGTTCTCAGACTGAGGTGTGGCAGAACCAGGCGAGGCGTCGTCCTCAGGCTGAGGCGTAGAAGCAGCAAGCAGTTGTGCAGCAGGTGGTGGTCCTGCAGGTGGCGGCACGGGAGCTGCAGGAGGTGGCGCTGCAGCCACAGGTGGTGAAGCAGAAGGTGGCTGAACGGGCTCCTCGGGCCCTCCAGCTGACGTGGCGTGTGGCTGAACGGGCTCCTCGGGCCCTCCAGCTGACGTGGCGTGTGGCTGAATGGGTTCTCCCGAACCTCCAGCAGACGAGACATGAAGCTGGCTGGGTTCTCCCGAACCTCCAGCAGACGAGACATGAAGCTGGCTGGGTTCTCCCGAACCTCCAGCAGACGAAGCATGAAGCTGGCTGGGTTCTCCCGAACCTCCAGCAGACGAAGCATGAGGCTGGACGGGCTCCCCGGGCCCTTCGGCTGACACTGAAAAAGGCTGCACAAGCTGCACCTCCGTCCCCGGCTCCAAAACGGCCTGGTATGCAGTCCCACAACAGCTTAGCTGAGCCTGATGGCTAGCATTACCTGTGCAAACAGTCTCTTTACAGCCGGGCTCATGAACCGGAAAAGCAGTGTCAGCTTCTCTAACCTCCGGAGAAAAAACATGAGCCAAAACATAGTCACTCCCTTGCGTTTGTGGTGCGGAGCGTCGGTGGCGCGCACGCCGCTTTTTCTTGAGAGTGGGAGACGGCGGAGCAACGGGTGGAAGTCCCTGGTAACTCCGGGGACCCCCGAGAGCCAGTCGAGTTCCCCGGAAAGGGTGCTCATGCTCTGGAATGAGCCATGGCTTCCACCGGAGCTCCTCCTCCAATAGAGCGCTGAATATTGCCTGACGTTCGTCGTAGTCCAAATCTATGGCGTCCAGCGCTTCCTCGCACTGGACCGTGGCAAGAGTGTGGCAAGACTGTGACGAGGGTGTGGAAACTGATGAGCTGAGAGGTGGTGCCGCTGCGGCGAGTCTCAGCGAACCGACACGAACCGTCTCAGGCTCGCAAGGCAGCGGCAGTGATTCCTGTTCGTGGTTTTGATGCTGCTGCGGTGGCAAAACTGTGCGAACGAAATCCTGCACATCCTCCGACAATTCCGCCGTGTAAACAGGGTAAGCAGACAAGATCTGTCGTAGCTGAACTTTAACTGACTCCTTCTCACTCTCCTGTCTGCATACTGAATAGATTCTCCACTGTCCCTGGAGGATGGTCACACGAGTGCTGAACTCAAAAAAATCCTCGCAGACATCCGCTGGGTCCATACTGTTCGGGTCGTTCTGTCACGGCGGGGTGCGCCGATGTGAATGGAAACAGGACCCAAAGGCAGATGAAGACGAGGAGTTGTAAGTTTAAACAGAAAGCGATCCTTTATTTGGATGATTGCAGGGCTAAAACCAGGAACCTAAAGCAAACTGACAAAAAAAAACCCACTAAGAAACAAAGACTATGACATACTATGACAAAGACTGTAACTATGACTATGGTGGAAAAACAGGCTATGACTGTAACTCTGGTAAGATAAACAGACGACCCGACCATGACATGCAGAAAACAGAAGGCTTAAATACACACATGAGGTGATCAGGGGAAGTGGAGACACATGAGGAAACAGCTGACTGACATGAATCTAATGACAGGACCAGGAGGAGTGAAACTAAATACAATGACTAAAGAACACATGACACTGTCAGAATAAAACAGGAAACACTAAAACTAGACATGACAATACAAACTTAACATACCAAATACGTGATGAATAATGCAAGAACTCAAACATAGAAAACCCAGGAACAATAACTGCCTAAACTAAAGGCAAATAGGAAATAACACAAAACTAACAACATCTCAAAAAATAAGAACAATACAAAGAAAACTCAAAGTGCTGGGTCGGAGACCCAGCCTGTGACAGACTTCTTCACAAATAAAATTTTTATCATTAGAGAAAAAATTACCAATAATCATCCCACAGATGTAATATTATCTACAGCTACTCTTAGTACCATTGATGTTAAGTTAGACTCTTTTTCTCCAATTGATCTTTCTGAGTTAACTTCAATAATTACTTCCTCCAAACCATCAACGTGTCTTTTAGACCCCATTCCTACAAAACTGCTCAAAGAAGTCCTGCCATTAATTAATTCTTCGATCTTAAATATGATCAACCTATCTCTAATGATCGGCTATGTACCACAGGCCTTCAAGCTGGCTGTAGTTAAACCTTTACTCAAAAAGCATCTCTAGACCCAGCAGTCTTAGCTAATTATAGGCCAATCTCCAACCTTCCTTTATATTAAAAATCCTTGAAAGAGTAGTTGTCAAACAGCTAACAGATCATCTGCAGAGGAATGGTTTATTTGAAGAGTTTCAGTCAGGTTTCAGAGCTCATCACAGCACAGAAACAGCTTTAGTGAAGGTTACAAATGATCTTCTTATGGCCTCTGACAGTGGACTCATCTCTGTGCTTGTCCTGCTAGACCTCAGTGCAGCGTTCGATACTGTTGACCATAATATCCTATTAGAGCGATTAGAACATGCTGTAGGTATTACAGGTACTGCACTGCAGTGGTTTGTATCATATCTATCTAATAGACTCCAGTTTGTGCATGTAAATGGAGAGTCCTCTTCACACACTGAGGTTAATTATGGAGTTCCACAGGGTTCAGTGCTAGGACCAATTCTGTTTACATTATACACGCTTCCCTTAGGCTGTATCATTAGAAGACATAGCATACATTTTCACTGCTAACCCTGCTATGCAGATGACACCCAGCTCTATCTGTCCATGAAGCCAGATAACACACCAATGAGTTAAACTGCAGGAATGTCTTAAAGACATAAAGACCTGGATGGCCGCTAACTTTCTGCTTCTTCATTCAGATAAAACTGAGGTTATTGTACTCGACCCTGAAAAGCTTAGAAATATGGTATCTAACCAGATTCTTACTCTGGATGGCATTACCTTGGCCTCCAGTAACGCTGTGAGGAACCTTGGAGTCATTTTTGACCAGGACATGTCCTTCAACGCACATATTAAACAAATATGTAAGACTGCTTTCTTCCATTTGCGCAACGTCTCTAAAATTAGAAATATCCTGTCTCAGAGTGATGCTGAAAAACTAGTTCATGCATTTATTACTTCCAGGCTGGACTACTGTAATTCATTATTATCAGGATGTCCAAAAAACTCGCTGAAAAGCCTTCAACTAATCCAAAATGCTGCAGCAAGAGTCCTGACAGGGACTAGAAAGAGAGAGCAGATTTCTCCTGTTTTGGCTTCCCTTCATTGGCTTCCTGTTAAATCCAGAATTGAATTCAAAATCCTGCTCCTCACATACAAGGTCTTAAATAATTAGGCCCCATCTTATCTTAATGACCTTGTAGTACCATATCACCCTTTTAGAGCGCTTCGCTCTCGCTCTGCAGGCCTACTTGTTGTTCCTAGAGTATTTAAAAGTAGAATGGGACGGAGAGCCTTCAGTTTTCAGGCCCCTCTTCTGTGGAACCAGCTTCCAGTTTGGATTCAGGAGACAGACACTATCTCTACTTTCAAGATTAGGCTTCAAACTTTCCTTTTTGCTAAAGCATATAGTTAGGGCTGGACCAGGTGACCCTGAATCCTCCCTTAGTTATGCTGCAATAGATGTAGGCTGCCGGGGGATTCCCATGATGCATTGAGTTTTTCCTTTCCAGTCACCTTTCTCACTCACTATGTATTAATAGACCTCTCTGCATTGAATCATATCTGTTATTAACCTCTGTCTCTCTTCCACAGCATGTCTTTATCCTGTCTCCCTTCTCTCACCCCAACCGGTCGCAGCAGATGGCCCCGCCCCTCCCTTAGCCTGGTTCTGCTGGAGGTTTCTTCCTGTTAAAAGGGAGTTTTTCCTTCCCACTGTCGCCAAAGTGCTTGCTCATAGGGGGTCATATGATTGTTGGGTTTTTCTCTGTATCTATGAAGCGCCTTGAGGCGACTTTTGTTGTGATTTGGCGCTATATAAATAAAATTGAATTGAATTGAATTGAATTGAGACACTCTTTACACTCCACTCAGCACAGGGACACTGAGGCACCAGTAGAGTTTTTATATGTATATGTCTCACCATGTTTCTCATAGCTCATTCCTAACATAAACCCAGGATAACGAGTTTGAGTGAATGTGGTGTTGAAGGTGTGGAGGTGGATCAGAGTGTCAGAGGAGACTCTGTAGAAGGACAGAGTGCCAGCAGGACAGTCCACATACACTGCTGCTCTGTTAGAGACAGAGGAGGAGGAGGAGGAGGAGGAGGAGGAGGAGATGGATGTTAGTCTGTTATTGTGCCTGACAGAATCAGGACCATCATCAGAGCAGATCAGACTCCAGGACTGACCATTGTTTCCAAACACACAGTCATCACTGCCTCCTTTCCTTCTGATGCTTCTGTAACTCACTGATATATAAACGCTTCCTCTCCACTCGACCTCCCAGTAACAGCGACCAGTCAGACCATTTCTACACAGCAGGTGAGGATAAAAACCATCAACCATACATCAGCACCTGATATATATGATACTAATATAATACATATACATATATAATCCATACTAATGATGAAGGAACTGAGCTCACAGTCCATTGTTCATTCAGTGAACTACTCAGTTTATTTTGGGCCTCAGAAACGCTCACCCTGTTTGTACATCACTTATTGTCAGCAATAAGCTCATTCTGCTGTGTGGACAGGAACACATGTTACATCACTTCCTGTTTGTGATGCAGCGTTTTATCAAATTAGAGCTGCATGAAAAACAATGAAACAGCTTCTAAAAGTTTGACATCAAAGAAAATCTAAAGTCTGTCACCAAATTCCAGCAGATTCTTCACCAGGACCCTTTGTGATAGTTTTCATGTTTCATACAAACAAAAGTGATACACACCATATGCAGTGCTATACACACATATTTACATGTTTCTAAGAGTTTGATATCCAAGCTGTTACCAACATCCTGCACCATGTTCTTGTTCAAAAAAAACAACAAAGACTAGTATCAAATGAGGATTGAAGCCTTTGCTGTTTATTAAATCATCCACATGCATTATGATCCCTCAATACAATCAGATTCTTCTTCTTCTTAGAACTGCATTCAAAACTATTGAGCCAATATTTTTAGCTTATATGGCTGAAACATTTTCAAATGATGAGCTTCCAACAATGAGTGAAACAGTAAGAGCATGTGGAGAGTTTGGAAACATCCCATTAAGAGAAACCAAACATTTGGATTCATTTTAATGAGCTCAGACTTGTTGAAAATGCAGAGGAGCTGGTTGTGAATTGAGCTTCAGAGAAACACAACACACTAGTGGTGCAACGGATCAAAAGTTCTGATCTGATCACGTTTTTTTCGTCACGGATCGGATCAATTTTTGGATCAGCAGAAAAAAAAAAGAAGACATAAATTTATCTCGCCATTTTCTTATTTAAGTACTTTTTGCCTATTAAAAACATTCAACCCAAGACTCATTCCACGCAATTATATAAAAACAAATTAAGATGCAATATAGGGCAGTACAGGACTTTCTCTCTACCACTCCGCTGTGATATAATGAGCAGTCATGGTCATGTAGCTTTCCGTTGAACTGGAGTAGATGCCCCAATAGCTTTTGAAATAGCTTTAGCCTGGTTGGATTGGGCAGCAAACGCCTCAAACTCCTCTGCTCCTCCACTTGGACCGCTAGCGCTGATCGCTTGACAGACTGACCACGCGCACCATACACCTACTTTTTTCTTCTTTTTCGAATCTTCCGATCATGTGCATGCCGAACCGTGGAGTGTGATCGGTTAGGATTACGGATCAACTGTGATCCGCTGCACCACTACAACATACTGATATTCACTGTGAAGCTTTGAGTGGAAGAAGACAGTAAAACAAAATGTTGTTCCTGGAATAATGGGAGCTTCCATCTTTAAAAGACTGAAAAGCAAGAAGTTTACAAGGAATCATTTAAAACAGTTTCAAACATCAACTGATTGAATCCATGAATCTGAAAACGTGTTTGTGAGTGAAAGAGACAGACATGTACAGACTGAACTATCTGTTCAACAGTCAGAGTGTTTCTGTAACAGGAGACACTCTTTACACTCCACTCAGCACAGGGACACTGAGGCACCAGGATTAACATAAAACCCAGGATAAAGAGTTTGAGTGAATGTGGTGTTGAAGGTGTGGAGGTGGATCAGAGTGTCAGAGGAGACTCTGTAGAAGGACAGAGTGCCAGCAGGACAGTCCACATACACTGCTGCTCTGTTAGAGACAGAGGAGGAGGAGGAGGAGGAGGAGGAGAAGAGTGTTTCTATGTAATTGTGCCTGACAAAATCAGGACCATCATCAGCACAGATCAGATTCCAAGAATGATCATTCCGTCCAAACACACACTCATATCTGCCTCCTTTCCTTCTGATGCTTCTGTAACTCACTGATATATCAACCTTTCCTCTCCACTCGACCTCCCAGTAACAGCGACCAGTCAGACCATTTCTACACAGCAGCTGAGGCTTAACATCAAATCTGTCTGGATGATCAGGATATGACTGAACCTCCTCCACATGTGTCACCTTCCTGTTGTTGTCAGACAGTTGGAGCTTTGTGTTCACTGTGTTTGTGTCGATTGTGAGTTGACAGGAATCTGATGGAGAGAACAAACATAATCCAGCTGCAGTTATTGATCCATCATCTGTTCATTGATTGACACTTTGATGATGACTCCTGACATGATGAAGATGGTTGAATGTGTGCTGCTTTGTTTTCATGAATCCCATTAAAAACACACTTACACTTCCTCAGACCTGGTCTCAACCATCGGACTCCAGCAGGCTCCACCCTGAAAGGAGGAGGGGGGTCAGAGCAGCACAGTCAGCATGCACACATGGACATTACATGGCTCTCACACACACACTGTTACACACTGAGCTCAAAGCTCGGCTCCACTGTTTTATTCAAAGAAATCTACATTTATTTATCAGCACATTTAAAAACAGCTTGAGCCAAAGTGCTGCACAGAGTAGAGAGAAAATAGGAAACATACACAGTAATGACTATAAAGACTGGTCAGGATTGAAAGCTACAGAGTACAAATGTGTTTCCAACCGGCTTTTAAAAATGTCCAGTGTTGGTGACGACCTGATGTGAAGGGCGACTGTTCCAGAGTTTGGCTGCAGCCATCGATAAAGCTCACCTCTGTTTTTACGTCTAGTTCTGGTCAGAAGCTGCTTATCTGCAGACCTGAGGGCTCCACTTGGATTATTTTGTTAAAGAGAGATAAGATGGAGCCAATCCATTCACAGATTTAAAGACAACCAGATCTGGAAGTGGATTCTACCACGTACTGGTAACCAGTGGAAAAAGCTGGAAAAAGCTGGTGATGGGTCGTCTAGCACAGACCCACCGCTGGAACCAGACAATTGATGAGGGAGAGAACTGTGACAGCGCCATTCCTTCACTTGACCTCAGTCGCTCTGGTCTGCTCCCTCGTAACACTGCTCTTTATTGAGCTTACATGAATATGCACAACTTCATTAACACATGACGTCTTTATGTACATGCTCTCATGTACATAATGTTCGACTCTGATAAAGGAACAGTCCAACAGTTTAACAAATACACTACAATCCAATACACTTCAAAGACCTCTGACCTCTGAGTGAGTGCAGTCTTATTTTCATGTGTTTTAATGCTACCTGAAACCTGTTCATTGACATCACTGTGAGTCACCTGTCAGTGTTCTTCTCTCCTCAAAATTCATTAGTCATTAAGATTACTTCCAGTCTGAGTTATTGTCACATTACTGACAACTCAGTGAAGACAAACTGTGAATTTTGTCTTCACAATATTTATTCTATTTCATCAAATTTTCTGTTGTCGGTTTGAAATTATATTTAAATTAGGTGGGCTTTTTAAAAATACATATCACTTTAGGCCTAAACTGACAGTGTCAGTGCCTCGACTCTGTCAGTGCGCCCAAGGGTGGCTGTGGCTGCAATGTAGCTTGCCATCACCAGTGTGTGAATGTGTGTGTGAATGGGTGGATGACTGAATGTGTAAAGCGTTTTGGGGTCCTTAGGGACTAGTAAAGAGCTATACAAATGCAGGCCATACAATAATAGATGGTGTTTTTAGTACTGTATGTGCTAGTCAACCTGGCTGGAGCCTACAAAGCAACATTGGACAATCGGACCATCTCTCTCTGTTCCTCACACGTCGGTACTGACCACTCATCCAACATGTGAAACCTGCTGTGAGGACAATTAAAGTGTGGCCAGAGGGGATAGATGCAGTGCTCCAGGACAGATTTAAAAACACAGACTGGAATATGTTCACCCACACAGACTTGGACCAGTACACCTCATCTGTACTGGATTACATCTCCAAAACTACAGACAGTGTCACCACCCAGAAACAGATCACCATGTACCCCAACCAGAAGCCTTGAATGAACCGGGATGTTCGTCTCCTCCTGAAGGCCCGCAAAACTGCCTTCAGGTCAGGAGATGCACATGCCTACAGTACAGCCAGGGCTAAGCTAAAGAGGGGCATCAAAAAAGCCAAACACCATTACAAAAAGAAGGGAGAAGAACACTTCTCCAACTCCAACCCCCAACGCATGTGGCAAGGACTCCAGACCATCACAGACTACAGGACTACCACACCCTCCACAGCATCTTCTGATGTCTCCTTCCTTAATGAGCTCAACAACTTTTACACTCATTTTGAGTCTGTGCTGACAGACATATTCAACCTGTCCTTGGCCCACGCTGTGGTACTGGCCTGCTTCAAATCCACCTCCATTGTCCTGATACCCAAAAACTCCAACTTCAACGACTACCGCCCAGTAGCCCTCACCCCCATCATTACAAAGTGCTTAGAGCAGCTGGCGCTAACACATTTCAAATCCTGTCTCCCCCCCACCCCTGGACCCACCAATTTGCATACCGCCAGAACAGCAGCACAGAGGATGCAGTCTCCATCGCACTGCACTCTGTCCTCTCACACCTGGACAACAACAACACCTATGCCAGAATGCTGTTTATAGACTTCAGTTCAACATTCAATACAATCCTCCCCTCACAACTCATGAGGAAACTGACAGACCTGGGCATCAGTTATTCATGTGTAAATTGTTACTGGACTTCCTGACCAACCGCCCCCAACATGTCCGGCTGGATAACTGCTGCTCATCTACCATCACAATGAACATCGGTGTACCACAAGGCTGTGTGATGAGCCCTTTCCTCTACTCCCTCTTCACCCACGACTGCAGACCTGCTGATGGTTCCAACACCATCATTAAGTTTGCAGATGACACCACGGTGATTGGCCTCATCAGTGACAATGATGAGGCCGCCTACAGGGAGGAGGTGGATCGTCTGGCTGAGTGGTGTGACACAAACAACCTGCTGCTTAACACCGAGAAGACCAAGGAGCTCATCGTGGACTACAGGAGGAATGCTGACCCACATCCACCCATCTACATTAAAGGGACGACTGTGGAGCGTGTGAGCAGCTTCAAGCTCCTGGGAGTCCGAGGACCTCACCTGGACCACCAACTGCTCCAAGCTGGTCAAGAAGGCTCATCAGCCACTCTTCTTCTTGAGGACTCTGAGGAAGAACCACCTGTCCTTAGACATCCGGAAGGCGTTGCAGAGGGTCGTGAAAACTGTCCAGCACATCGCCGGAGCACCTCTTACTGCCATAAATGACATCTACAGGAAGCGGTGTCTGAAAAGGTCTGGGAAAATCATCAAAGACCCCAGTCACCCATCAGATGGACTCTTCACTCTCCTGCCCTCTGGGAGGTGCTACAGGAGCCTCTGGACTAAGGCCACCAGGTACTGGAACACAATCTTCCCCACAGCTGTCAGACTCCTGAACTCTGCCTCCTGACATTGGACCCACATTAAACTCATGGACTGAACCTACACACACCCACAAACACCTAAAACTGAACACACACACAATGGACAAAAACAAATAATGGCCAACTGTACCCTCATAAACACAATAATAACATGGACTGAACCACCACTCACAACCATTAGCTCTTTATATAACCACTGTAGAAATTAGCCACATATCTCTCTGATCATAACTGGACTGTAAATGCTGTATGGACAATAATTCTGCACAATACGATAATTATAATTCTACAACTGTTTACAGCTGTTTTCTGTATGGCTTTTTATTTCATATTTCTGTATAGTTTTCAAATTTATATCCTGTTCATAGCCTGTACATAGCTTGTACACCCACTACACCCTGTACATACTTATTGTTATAACATATTCATAACATACCTCATACCGTGTACATTGTAACATAACCCATAATAGACCCATATTTTGTACCGTCATACATAACAGACATATTTCTGTAATATATCTATATATATCTATATTATTGCTAATATATATTTTGTAATATATCTATTATGGCTAAAGCATTGCTGGATGGATGCCAACTGCATTTCGTTACCTTGTACTTGTGACATGTGCAGTGACAATAAAGTTCTTCTATTCTAGTCTATTCATTTCTATTCTATTCTATTCTATTCTATTCTATACTGAATGTCACAGATCCATTGCATACATTGTTTAACTGCCTTCATGATGTGAGAACCTGGCTACCTCAAAACTCTCTTACCTTGAATGACAGTAAAATTGAAGTTATTGTCTTTGACAGCCATATTCCATTGAACCAACTAACTGTTACCCAAAGCCCACTTGCTAGCTACCTCTCCCACATTGTAAGAGACCTTGGGGTACTCCTGGATAGCTCCTTCAAATCAGAGAAACAAGTATCTACTGTGGTTAAATCCAGGGTCTATCAGCTACGTCAAATTTCTAAAGCTAACCCTTTCCTCTCTCCCAAGGACCTTGAAAAGCTTATTCATGCATTCATTACCTCTAGACTGGACTATTGCAACTCCCTCTATTTAGGCCTCCCTCACTTTATCGGATGCCAGAATGCATGATCATATGAGTCCAGTTTTAGCCAACTTACACTGGCTTCCTGTGAGATTTCACATTGATTGTAAAATTATTTTACTCACTTATAAAATCTTAAATAACACTGCCCCTAGCTATTTAACAGATCTTCTTCATTTGTATAATCCTATAAAAGCACTAAGATCTTCTAACCAGATGCTCTTAATGAAAACCAGAGGTGATCGTGCCTTTGCTATTGCAGCTCCTAGACTGTGGAACAACCTCCCTATTGCCATTCGCTCTTCTGAGACTGTTCAGTCTTTTAAATCTCGTTTAAAGACCCATCTTTTTACTCTGGGTTTGACGTAAGATAGTTTGATTATCATTTGGTTGGTTTCTATGTTTGTCTAGTCTTGCGTTGTATTTGTCTTATTTTATTTCCTAATTTGTGAAGCACTTTGATCAAAACTGTTGTTTATAAAGGTGCTATATAAATAAATTTTGATTGATTGATTTGATTGATTCTTCAGTTCTAATAGCATTTGGTGGAGATTCACATACGTTAAGCCCTATCGGGGTGTCCCCAAGAGGGCCCCCTATTGATCCTCTACCTAATCACACTAGCCAAGTTGTGAAAGCATGAGTGGGTCACAATCAGCCAAGGTTTTGTGTGAATTCATTTTGAAACCTAGATGTTGTAGGGTCCTGATTACTTCTAAAGAATATAATTGTTTGCTTGCAGGACACTAGGAGAAATGAGTCCTCTGTCACAGATGATGCGGTCATCATTGTAGTTGGTGTTAAATTATAATACTATTTTATGCCATGTCATACCCCAAGTTAAAGATTGTGAATTATTATGTAGTTTTAGTTTGCATTATTCTCCTGAATTAGAAGAAGCTGATAACTATTAAGATAAGATAAGATAACTCTTTATTGTCATTGCACAGTCATACATAGTACAGTAGTACAATGAAATTGGAAAAACTGTCCTACGTCGGCACTACATATAACACAACACGACATGACACATCACAACGCAACAAACAACACAACACAGTATATTAAGTTAGTATAAAAAAGAAGAAGTGTATATGTATTGCACACTGATATTATTGCACATTAATTATTATTGCACCTTGTTATAAATATAAATATTATTGTTATTGTTTTAAACATTGTTACCTCCCCCCTAAAAAGTCCAGGGAGGTATCCAGTCAGGTCAGCTGTTAGCATTGATCAGGGCTATTGCCCTGTTGTAAAAGCTGTCCTTGAGTCTATTTGTCTGGGACCTCAGCAGCCTGAACCTCCTGCCAGACGGCAGCAGTTTAAACACCCGGTGTCCTGGGTGTGTGCAGTCCCGTAGGATGCTGCGTGCCCTCTTGAGACAGCGAGTGCTGTACAGGTCCTTCAGGGAGGGAAGAGGATGTCGAATAATTTTTTGGGCCATGTTGATGACATACATTGCATTAGTTAAACTGATTTGCATTACATTAGACTGCTGATTTATTGTGGATGAATGATATTGTTTTATGATGTTACAAGAAATACTGTTTGCAGAAAGTCATCGCCTTATTTGTCTGATTAGAAGAGAACAGAGCATGCTGGAGTTTTCTGCCCCATCTCAGCAGGAGCAGATAAAACGGGGAGCCAAGGTCGTAGCTTAGGCGCCGTGTGAGAGAAAGCATGTGAATGTTTAGGCTTTTATGATAAGGTGGGAGCACCAGAGGCTATAAGAGTTTGATTAATGCTCCACCATTTTGAGATCTGAGGCTGTCTGCATACAGTGTCCATCTCCCACGCGTGTGATCATTAAAATCATCGTTTGACTTAACCCGGCCGGACCAGTGTTGTTATTGTGGTTTTTTATCTTGTCTCCATCCCCAATTTTGAACTCATAACATTGGTAATGATGTGGAAGTGTTTTCCTTTTCTGTCTCTTACAGAGGAGGGACCGGATACCAGACGAGGTGACGGAGATACGAGGATCCTTCACAGCAGACACCGAGACTGCCACGTCCGTGCGGGGGGAAGATAGCTGCTATAACCTATGTTTTTGTCTCACTATATAATGTTGTACAGCCCACTTGAGGGTCATCCTTTTTGTGAAACATGCTACTGGTTCAGATAGAGGTCCACAGTGCTGTGTAACCTTGTAATTTCAACTGCCAAAAGCAAAGTAAATCCTTTTTTTTATTTAAAAAAGACCGACCATTCTCCTGAGATTCCTTTCAAAAATTCTGAACACAACATTCTGGTGATCCCCCGACGTGATTTTTGGTTGTAGAGGAGAAAAGGAGCATTGGAGAGGCCCCTGACGGAGTTGCTGTCAGACCTGAACTGGAAACAACTGATTCTGATCACTCTCACAGAAGGCCTTCAAAATAAAGCAGGGCCTGTTTTCTATCGAACAAAATCTGCAAAATTGGGCATATAACAAATTAAATGTGAGCGGTGAGTAGTTGAAGTTCTTTCTGTCAAAATTCAATAGAAATTGAATCAAAATTGATAAAGTGTTCATATGATAAAATACATGTTTAATGTACAAAGTTGGAATTACAAGTTTTTTTGTTTTTTTAAGGGTTAAAAGACATCAAAGGGTAAAAGATAAAGGCCATTAGTCCCCGTTTCCTCTTTATGGTGCAAAGTAGGCCAAAAACAAAGAAGAGAGGCGGACTCGCGACAGAAAAGCCGATCAGCTGATCATTAATCAGTTTCACGATTGAAGTAGCAACAGGAGAGGGAGGGAGAGAGAAGAGCCACTCGCTCCATATATCGGTTGTTAAGCTTAACGCGGGAATGCTTTACAAACATTCAACTTGCACACTTGCTTTACTTCTCTCTGGGATCACTTCCTCAGAGATGAAATGCCGGTTTGGTAGCAAGGCTGCAAATACAGGGAGTGCAGAATTATTAAGCAAATGAGTATTTTGTCCACATCATCCTCTTCATGCATGTTGTCTTACTCCAAGCTGTATAGGCTCGAAAGCCTACTACCAATTAAGCATATTAGGTGATGTGCATTTCTGTAATGAGAAAGGGTGTGGTCTAATGACATCAACACCCTATATCAGGTGTGCATAATTAAAAGTCTCAAAATTGCAAAGCTTCTGAAGTGTGATCATCGAACAATCAAGCGTTTCATTCAAAATAGTCAACAGGGTCACAAGAAGCGTGTGGAAAAACCAAGGCGCAAAATAACTGCTCATGAACTGAGAAAAGTCAAGCGTGCAGCTGCCAAGATGCCACTTGCCACCAGTTTGGCCATATTACAGAGCTGCAACATCAGTGGAGTGCCCAAAAGCACAAGCTGTGCAATACTCAGAGACATGGCCAAGGTAAGAAAGGCTGAAAGACGACCACCACTGAACAAGACACAAAAGCTGAAACGTCAAGACTGGGCCAAGAAATATCTCAAGACTGGTTTTTCTAAGGTTTTAAGGACTGATGAAATGAGAGTGAGTCTTGATGGGCCAGATGGATGGGCCCTTGGCTGGATTGGTAAAGGGGAGAGAACTCCAGTCCGACTCAGACGCCAGCAAGGTGGAGGTGAAGTACTGGTTTGGGCTGGTATCATCAAAGATGAGCTTGTGGGGCCTTTTCGGGTTGAGGATGGAGTCAAGCTCAACTCCCAGTCCTACTGCCAGTTTCTGGAAGACACCTTCTTCAAGCAGTAGTACAGGAAGAAGTCTGCATCCTTCAAGAAAAACATGATTTTCATGCAGGACAATGCTCCATCACACGCGTCCAAGTACTCCACAGCGTGGCTGCAAGAAAGGGTATAAAAGAAGAAAAACTAATGACATGGCCTCCTTGTTCACCTGATCTGAACCCCATTGAGAACCTGTGGTCCATCATCAAATGTGAGATTTACACGGAGGGAAAACAGTACACCTCTCTGAACAGTGTCTGGGAGGCTGTGGTTGCTGCTGCACGCAATGTTGATGGTGAACAGATCAAAACACTGACAGAATCCATGGATGGCAGGCTCTTGAGTGTCCTTGCAAAGAAAGGTGGCTATATTGGTCGCTGATTTGTTTTTTGTTTTGTTTTTGAATGTCAGAAATGTATATTTGTGAATGTGGAGATGTTATATTGGTGTCACTGGTAAAAATAAATCATTGAAATGGGTATATATTTGTTTTTTGTTAAGGTGCCTAATAATTATGCACAGTAATTATTGTCCAAGATGGCGGCACGTGAACAACGCGTGGCTCAGTGTCTCTCCAGAATCTGCTATTTAGCGGGGTTTTTTTATCTACTTTTAACCGGATTATTCGTCCAGAATTGCTGTGCATTGCTGACCTACAGCAGACAAGAGCTTCTGGACATCTGGACTCACGACTCCAACAGTTTTATCGCCAATCTCCGACTCATCCCAGAGATCTCCAGAACACCGGAGGCTGCCCACTCTCCCCGGCCGGGCGGAAGTGCACGCAGACGGCGCCGAGATTGTAAACAAAGGCGAGGTAGGCGCGGAGGGCTACGGGCTAAGCTAAAGCTAACACCACACCGGCTGCCTTTACCCAGTATTTTTCTCACCAATGTCCGTTCTCTGGCAAACAAAATGGATGAGATACGGCTCTCCATCACTAACAACAGACGGATTATGGACTCAAATGTCATGTTTTTCACCGAAACATGGTTGAACAACAGCTGCCCGGACAATGCTATCGAGTTAGCAGGACGCCACACACACCGAGCCGACAGGCTAGCAGATGACTCCGGCAAGACCAGAGGTTGAGGTTTGTGCATTTATATTAACAATGCTTGGTGCATGAACTCCACTACTACTGAGAGTCACGGCTCACCTAATGCAGAGTTTTTAATGGTCAAATGCAGACCTTATTATCTCCCCAGAGAACTCACTTCAATCATTCTCACTGCTGTGTATATCCCCCCCGACGCTAATGCTAGGTTGGCCATAAAAGAACTTAAAAAAAAGAACAGGTCCTGATGGCATCCCCGGGCGTGTTCTCAGAGCGTGTTCTGGGGAGCTTGCAGGAGTGCTCACAGACATATTCAATCTGTCCTTGGCCCACGCTGTGGTACCGGCCTGCTTCAAATCCACCTCCATCGTCCTGATACCCAAAAACTCCAACCCATCTTGCCTCAATGATTACCGCCCAGTAGCACTCACCCCCATCATCACTGAGTGCTTAGAGCGACTGGTCCTAGCACACTTCAAATCCTGTCTCCCCCCCACCCCTGGACCCCCACCAATTCGCATACCGCCAGAACAGGAGCACAGAGGATGCTGTCTCCATCGCAATGCACTCTGTCCTCTCACACCTGGACAACAACAACACCTACGCCAGAATGCTGTTTATAGACTTCAGTTCAGCATTCAATACAATCCACCCCTCACAACTCATTAGGAAACTGACAGACCTGGGCATCAGTTCCCTCATCTGCAAATGGTTACTGGACTTCCTGACCAATCGCCCCCAACATGTCCGGCTGGATAACCACTGCTCATCTACCATCACAATGAACACCGGTGTACCACAAGGCTGTGTGATGAGCCCTTTCCTCTACTCCCTCTTCACCCACGACTGCAGACCTGCTGATGGTTCCAACACCATCATTAAGTTTGCAGATGACACCACGGTGATTGGCCTCATCAGTGACAATGATGAGGCCGCCTACAGGGAGGAGGTGGATCGTCTGGCTGAGTGGTGCGACACAAACAACCTGCTGCTTAACACCGAGAAGACTAAGGAGCTCATCGTGGACTACAGGAGGAATGCTGACCCACATCCACCCATCCACATTAAGGGGACGGCTGTGGAGCGTGTGAGCAGCTTCAAGTTCCTGGGAGTCCACATCTCCGAGGATCTCACCTGGACGACCAACTGCTCCAAGCTGGTCAAGAAGGCTCACCAGCGCCTCTTCTTCTTGAGGACTCTGAGGAAGAACCACCTGTCCTCAGACATCCTGGTGAACTTCTATCGCTGCACCATCGAGAGCATCCTGACCAACTGTATAACAGTCTGGTACGGGAACTGCTCTGCCTCGGACCGGAAGGCATTGCAGAGGGTCGTGAAAACTGCCCAGCGCATTGCCGGAGCACCACTTCCTGCCATAAAACACATCTACAGGAAGCGGTGTCTGTAAAGGGCTGGGAAAATCATCAAAGACCCCAGTCACCCATCACATGGACTCTTCACCCTCCTGCCCTCTGGGAGGCGCCACAGGAGCCTCCGGACTAAGATAGAGATGGCACGATACCACTTTTTTATGTCCGATACCGATACCGATATCATAAATTTGGATATCTGCCGATACCGATATGAATCCGATATAGTGTTTTTTAATCAACAAAACTGTTTTGTAAAATATCTTGCTGCATTTTGCAGGTCTGCAAGTTCATACTCAAGTTTAAAACAACAACTACACTAAAGCTATTCTGTTATACCTGTATACAAAAAAAAATTTCATAGTTCAGCAATACTGATCAATCTAATAAACTTAAACCTACACCATCCTCCCTATTTTGGTATTTTAAAGAGTACTTAGCATAAATATTAAGCAACCTAACTAATAGGGTTCCAACTCCCAGCAACAACAAAAATAAATAAATAAAAAATAGGGAACCACCACTCACGCGCCACCTCATGATGCTTAATCGACGTAATCAACCTTAATTTGATGCAGTGTGAAATAAAATGCACAGAAATCAATTATTTTTCAAGAAATATTAAATAGATTCAACATCTTTCTTCAACAAAATTGCAGACTGCACAGATTGTACCTTCCCAAAGGAAAAAGTACTATAGCTTGCTAGGGTATATATATATTAGACTTAATAGTCACTATATACAGTAATTGACTTCGGACTCGTTCCCGGTGGGTGATGGGCTCCGCCAGGGCTGCCCTTTGTCTCCAGTTCTGTTCATAATTTTTATGGACAGGATTTCTAGGCGCAGCCAAGTGGCGGAGGGCTTTCGCTTTGGTGGCCTCAGAATCTCAGCTCTGATTTTTGCGGATGATGTGGTTCTGTTGGCTTCATCGGGTGAGGGCCTCCAGCTCGCACTGGAACGGTTCGCAGCCGAGTGTGAAGCAGCGGGAATGAGGATCAGCACCTCCAAATCTGAGGCCATGGTTCTCAGCCGGAAAAGGGTGGAGTGCCCTCTCCGGGTCGGGGATGAGTTCCTGCCCCAAGTGGAGGAGTTCAAGTATCTCGGGGTCTTGTTCGCGAGTGATGGGAGAAGGGAGCCGGAGATTGACAGACGGATTGGGGCTGCAGCTGCAGTAATGCGGACGCTGCACCGGTCCGTCGTGGTGAAGAGGGAGCTGAGTGTAAAAGCGAAGCTCTCAATTTACCGGTCGATCTACGTCCCTACCCTCACCTATGGCCACGAGCTGTGGGTAGTGACCGAAAGAACGAGATCGCGGATACAAGCGGCAGAAATGAGCTTCCTCCGAAGGGTGGCTGGCCTCTCCCTTAGAGATAGGGTGAGAAGTTCGGCCATCCGGGAGGGGCTCAGAGTAGAGCTGCTGCTGCTCCACATCGAAACGAGTCAGTTGAGGTGGTTTGGGCATCTGACAAGGATGCCCCCTGGGCGCCTCCTGGGTGAGGTGTTCCAGGCATGTCCCACCGGGAGGAGGCCCCGGGGCAGACCCAGGACACGCTGGAGAGATTATATCTCTCGGCTGGCCTGGGAACGCCTTGGTATTCCCCCGGATAAGCTGGAGGAGGTGGCTGGGGAGAGGGAGGTCTGGGCCTCTTTGCTTAGGCTGCTGCCCCCGCGACCCGGCCTCGGATAAAGCGGATGAAGATGGATGGATGGACTTCTATTCATTTTACATCAAATTAAAACTTTGGGTGTCAGATAATTATTTATTAAAAGCTCGACATTTTAAATGAGAATAAGAAAGAAAAGTATGGCTTTGTGCCCCCTTTTTCCTGTTCATGCCCTATCGGCCCCCCTGGCTAAACTTTGCTAAATCCGCCCCTGCACAGTTACCAACGTCAGCTACGTAGAAAAAGATCCTGGTGTAGAAAGTAATATTAAATAAATTCTAACAACAGCTTATCAACCTTAAACGTTCTGCTGTTGTTCAGCCGCTGGTTTCCTCTTTCTGGTGCAAAGTGGGCCAAAAACAAACGAGAGGCGGACTCGCGGCAGAAAAGCCGATCAGCTGATCATTAAGCAATTTCACGATTGAAGTGGCAGTGAGAAGAGGCAGTCGCTTGTTAAGCTTAACGTGGGAATGCTTTACAAACATTCAGAGATGGACTTACACACTTGCTTTACTTCTCTCGGGGATAACTTTGTCGGAGATGAAATGCCAGGTTGCTAGTGAAGCTCCACATGCTACCACCGACAGATCCCGCATGCCACAGCCGCTCTATCACGTGATGCATACTGCTCCGACGTGCTAACGTTCTGAGGCGAGTTACGGCGTGTTGCAAGTTTTGCGAGGTGCTTTCGTGATATTTATTGGATCGGATTACATTTTTTATTTTTCTCCGATATCCGATCCAGTAATTTAGGTCAGTATCGGACCGATACCGATACGTAATATCGGATCGGTCCATCTCTAGACTAAGAACACCAGGTACCGGTAGAGCTTCTTCCCCACAGCTGTCAGACTCCTGAACTCTGCCTCCTGACATCTGACCCACGTTAAACTCATGGACTGAACATACACACACCCACAACCACCTACACACACACACAATGGACAACTATACCCTCAAACACACAATAATAACATGGACTGAACCACCACTCACAACCACTAGCACTTTATATAGCCTCTGTAGAAACTATCTACAACCTCACTTATCTTAACTGCACTACTGTATAGCTCTGTGTAAATAATCATTCTGTAAATTCGATAATCTTTAATCCTACAACTGTTTACAACTTGCCGCTCTATCACATGAGCACACTGCTCCGATGTGCTACGGTTATGTCCGAGTTACACTGTGTCGCAAGTTTTGTGAGGTGCTTTTTTGATATTTAATGGATCGGATTACATTTTTTATTTCTCTCTGATATCCGATCCAGTAATTTACGTCAGTATCGGACCGATACCGATACGTAATATCAGATCGGCCCATCTCTAGTTCCCTGTTCTTTTGTCTAATTAGGTTCTTGGAATAGTTTTTCATTTCATACTGGAAAATTATTAATGGGTTTTTAGCAGGTGCGGAAACATCTGGCTGAGGAGAGAGAGAGCTCACAGCTGGATCTGGATGCTGTGGTTACAGATCAGGGAACTGAACAAGAGACTTACTTGGAGACTGAATAGCAGGAGGCTGGACTACAGACTGGACTGACTGGACTGCAGGAGACTGGGCTACAGGCTGGACTGACTGGAGGAAGGGAGCCTGAGCTACGGGTGACTGGAGGACGGGAGCCCGAGCCTGAACAGCAGGTGACTGAACTGAAGATGGTGATGACTGCAGCCTGAGACAATAAACCGGGAGTATGAGATGAAAACAGATCTGCTAATTTACTGAGGGAGTGAACTAGGGCCTGAAAATTAATTTTAATTAGGTTGTTCGAATAGTTGTTCTGTCACAACTCGGCTGGTAGTCGTGTGGAGGTGAGAAAGGAGGGTCCAAACGCAGACAGTGGCGGAGATGCAAGTGGGTTTATTTACAGTGGACAGTAACCAAGGAGTGGGCAGTACCAAACAAAAACCTAAACTGTTGAATACACGGAAGGTTCACAGAGAAACACAGACGACGTGACGAGGAGCACAGGCAGACACGCAGTATAAATACACACACCAGGTAATTAGGAAATGGTAAACAGGTCACACAGGACACAGCAAACAGGACACAGCTGGAACTACTGAACATAACGAGACACAAACCTACAAAGTAAAACAGGAAACACACAGACTGTTTCACAACACAAAACTCGGGACCCGAAGAGACCACAGAGGGAAGACACAGGTAGGGATGATGGAGACACAAAGAACAAATACAAACAGAATAAACTAGAAAATAATAATAGTAACACAAAGGGCTGGGTCACCGACCCAGGACCATGACATGTTCATTTCATACTAGAAAATTATTATTGGGTTTTAAGTGCATTACATAACACTCTCTGAATAAAAAGTAAATTTTTGCTTGGGTTTGTGTGAAAATGCTATGCAAAAGTTAAAGTAAGGACATCATAGCCAGATAAATTAGGTCATACACACAATTGAGGAGCTTTTACGGAAGACAGAGAGTTAAAAACAAACCTTTGAGTACACGATTTCAAAGTGATAAATGATCACTTCGAGTCCAAATAGGGACAGTTCAGGAGGGCGGCCAGATGGCCAGTGGCTAATGTGAAACAGTTCTGGTGGGTGGCTACGTGGCCAGCGGCTGAGGTGAGACAGTTCTGGTGGGGGGCCAGGAGGAAGACAGCAGCTGCCACTGACCAGGTCCAGAGGCTGCTGGTGGCGAATGAGCAGTGGCCTGGAAGGTGGCCGCTGACACCAAACCCGTCGTGGACCAGGTGCTGGACCAGGCGCTGGACCAGGCGCTGGACCAGGTGCTAGACCAGGCGACTGTGTGGGAGCTGCTGGTGGCAGAGCAGCCGCTGGTGGCAGAGCAGCTGCAGGCGATGTGCTTGGGAGCCATCTGATCAGATGAGGCAGGACCAGATGAAGGGGGACCAGACAGCGGAGGAGCAGCTCCAGGTGACGGCTTGGGAGCTGCCGATGGCAGAGCAGCTGCAGGCAACAAGGCAGGGCCAGCAGGTGCGAAAACCTCTGGCTGGGAAGAGGCAGGGCCAGCAGGTGCAGAAACCTCTGGCTGGGGAGAGGCAGGGCCAGAACATGCAGAGGACGGGAGCCCGAACTACAGGTGACTGGAGGACCAGTCGGAAGGTTGCCGGTTTGAGCCCCGGCTCCGACAGTCTCGGTCGTTGTGTCCTTGGGCAAGACACTTCACCCGTTGCCTACTGGTGGTGGTCAGAGGGCCCGGTGGCACCAGTGTCCGGCAGCCTCGCCTCTGTCAGTTCGCCCCAGGGTGGCTGTGGCTACAATGTTGCTTGCCATCACCAGTGTGTGAATGTGTGTGTGGATGACTGATTATGTAAAGTGCTTTGGGGTCCTTAGGGACTAGTAAAGCGCTATAGAAATACAGGCCATTTACGGGTGACTGGAGGACCAGAGACTGAGCCGCAGCTGAGTGGACAGGAGACTGGACTGCGGGTGAGTGGACGGGAGACTGGACTGCGGGTGAGTGGATGGGAGACTGGACTGGGGTTTAGTGGATGGGAGGCTGAATAGCAGGTGACTGAACTGAGGATGGTGACAGTGCCGTAGCCCGAGAAAATAAACCGGGAGCATAAGATGGAAACAGATCTGCTAATTTACTGAAGGAATGAGCTAGTGCCTGAAAAGCTGGTGAACGGGTAGGTGGACAAGCTAGCTCTTCCAATCCTCCAGAGCGTGAGGGCAATGGCTGTAGAGCCTCATCTGAGCCTCTAGGGAGGTCAGGTTGGATCCTGGTTGCCCTCATCCCGGGCACTGGGACAGGCATGGGAGCTAGCTGGACACCAGTCACCCCCACCCAAGGAACAGGAACAGGTGCAGGAGTGGACTGGGTCTTAGCTGCCCTCGCCCTAGGAGCTAGCACAGGAGTTGGTGCTGGCTGGGTATCAGTTGCATCGTCCCGAGGGACTGGTGCGGGTGCGGGGACGTGCTGAGCCCTAGCTGCCCGAGGAGGTGCGAGAAGAACAGGCTGAGCCTTAGCTGCCTTCACCTGAGAAGGTGAAACAGGTGAAGGCCAATTCTGAACCGCTCTGCTAGCGGGAAGAGGCTCAACAATGGGTGAGGAGAAAATGATTGACTGGGAGAGATTATCAGGTTTAGTGGTGTGAAAATCTTTAATAATGGCCTGGGATGGAGGAACTCGGACAGGCTGACAGGTAGGTGAAAAAATAGCGATATGAGGAAAATAATCAGTCTGAGCGGCATTAATGTCTTTAATGGGAGCCTCTGAGGGCAGGACAGTTTTTTTAATGAGTAGTAATTGGATAATCCAGAATGTAATCGCAGTAAACAGTCTTTGCTTTAGATGAATAGAGAGCAGTCCCTGAGTTGTGGTGAGAAGAAAAATGGTTGATTTTGCTCACCACCGGATTCTTGCTGCTCCAAACAGGAAATGCAATGGCGGAGTGAGCCTCGCCTCCGCTTAGCTGTGGCAGCAGACGGAGCCTCCATCGAGCCGAGATGGGAGGCGGAGGTGGAAGGTCCGGTGAATGAGGCGGGCGGTGTGTGAGCGAGGAGCGGAGCGGCGATAGAGAGAGCAGCCGAAGCGCGGCGAGGGATGCCCACTCTCCACAGCGAATGCTCTGGTGCAGGTGAGGGAGCAGGTGGGAGAACGCGGCATCTCCAAACGCGCCCAGAGCCAGGCGACTCCCCTCAAAGACGTGCCCCCTCTATGAAAAGAGTCACTGTTTCCCCCTGAGCTCCTCCACCCAACGGGAGAGCGCTGCCTCATGCCGCTCATAAAGATCCGAGTCTGCTGCTTCCACAACACTGGGTCGTGCCACTCCGTCAGGGGTTGTGTGGATGAGGAAAGGAGGACCCAAACGGTTGATGCACAGGGAGGTCAAGGCTGGCGTTTATTGTGATTAACGGGGTGAACAGAACATAAGATGGCTAGCTGGCTGAGTGAATAGCTGGCTGACTGAAACAAACACACTTGCGGGACTAAGGACAACAACATCAATGACACAAAAATGAACTGACGGAAACCGAGGACAAAAATACAAAGACAGATGAGAGACCGGTGAGTACACAGCTTAACGTAATCTGAGTAAAGACACACGGAGGTAACTGAAACACAATACACAGGCAATGAGTAAGGGAGTCCTTATTCCTAGAAGAAAAGAAAAACACTTAAATAAAATAAAAGGAAGGTACATATCATCTTGCCTTGGTGGGGGGTACTATTGTATAGGAATTTCTTTTATTTATGTATAGTCATATTATTTTATTGTATAATGCCTTGGTGCCACTGGATTTTAACATGTCTCACACTCATACAGTAAGACAAATGGTGGGGGTCTAGTAAGGAAGTTGGGGGAAGCAGACAACTCCACAGGAAGAATCTTTTGTCTCTTTGAGGAATCTGGGAGGTAGCAAGGCAGTGTGAACCTTAAGGTGTGAAACAGCTGTGTACTGCCTTTTATTCCTGAAGAAGGTATTTAACGGAGAGCCATTTTAGGCTCGGGAGACTCTGCTGACCATCTGCCCTGCGGTCATGCAGGCTCTCCACCAAGCTTGGTTTATCTGTTCTTTGTGTTTTGATTAAAGAATGTTAGCTACCGCTCACCGCTCGTCTGTAGGCTTTATTTAAATGGAAAACCTCCACAACAAAATGGCGACACGAACAGGTTGGCCCATGTGGTCGCTGAACAACGGTTCCGTGGACGGGCTGATCACCCCTAAGGAAAAAGGTACCTTTGTCCTACCGGCTGTTGAAGCAAAGGAAATGGAGGGGTCACAGAGCCATGTGTTTCAGCCACCACTGAGACCATTGACTTTGAGGGGACTCCTGCAGATGGGTGAGTTGTTGCTAACTTGTATACAGTCATGAAGAGTTTTGTTTGGCCGAGGGGGGGGGGGGGGGGGGGGGGGACGCTTGCTGACTCCGGAGTTTCTGAGTCTCCGGGGGGAAAATCCTGGCGGTTTGAGACCCCAGGCCTGTGTTTGGTTCAGTCCAGTACAGGGACAGTAATTAAAATCTACTGTTGGTAAAAATCCTGCCGGTTTGAGACCCCAGGCTTGTGTTGAGAGCGGCCCATCACAAGGACAGTGGCTTTAGCACGTTGTTGGGGAGAAGCCGGCCTAGGCCTGTGTTTGGTCCAAGTACGCCACAAGAATGGCGGTTCGGGTACACTGTCGGGAATCATTTCTGCGTATTACAGTGCGTGGGGTGACGGTATTTTAGCACTTTTCTGCCGGTAACGGAAGAAGGCCATTGCAGAGGACACTCTGAATGTAAAGGGAAGCTGGATCCAGTAAGGCGGCAGGCCTTCCACCAGGCAGCCAGGGACCAAACTCAATGTGTGACTTTATGGTAAGAACTGAGTAAATGTGTGGTGTGTAAGATTGCAGAGAATGGTTGTGTGGGAAAAGCTGATGTGTGTGTAAAAACAGTGAAAATGGGGTTAAAAATGTTGAAAATGGGGAACAAAAACAAGGAAAAAAAAAAAGAGGAGTGTAGAAATGTGTGTAAAAGTAATCGTCTCCAACTAGCGGAAGGTGGTGCTACAGTAGGCCACCAGCTCCCCTAGGGTGGACAAACAAAATTTATCGTTTTTAGCAGACTTGTTGATGAAAATAAGCAATAAAATAGGAAGAGGGTTTGGTGGTTTCAACGTAGAACAATTACAATCTCTCTGGGTTTTCAAGAAAGGGGAGTTCAGAACCAGAAAGTGGAGACGTGTTGTTTTAAGCAGTGAGAAGAATGATCAAAATGTCTCAGTGTGTCACTTGTAGGTGAAAAGCAGACCTGGATCAATTTTCCACGTGCAGCAGTCAGAAGAAAATTATAGGTTAACACCATTAGAAAAACTCAAGCCAAGTTTTGGCTGAATTGTTTTACAACTTAACTTCCATGTGTTTGTCACCCTGAGAACACAAGCTCCAAGAATCTCTCCCTGAAGACAAGAAATGCAGTTCTAGAACAACGAGATGGATATCAAGAGCTCACAGCAGGTCAAGAGAAAGCAGTATCCTGAGCAGTGAAAGAAGAGGTCCAGCAGCAGCTGTGCAAGACAGTGGCAGCAAAGAGGAAAATGGCATCATCATGACTGGATGGATGGAGAGGTGCATTTCGAATGAGCTGCAACTTCACTGTGTGTGGATGGACATTTGAAAAGACTGCCTGAGATGGACATTTGTCACTTTTGGAGCAAAATGGCAAGATGAGACAGTGGAAAACACAGGACAAAGCTGAAAGACAACTGACTCACACTGGACTGCTGCAAGGGGGGAGATGAGATGAGATCACAGTGAAAGGAGCAGGAGAGAACATGGAGGAAGGCTGTTTTAGTGTGGGAATGAAATTTGAGTTTAGGAAACTGGGAAGAAAAAAAAATAAAAATGACTGCCTTGCGTGGAGAATTGAAAAGTGTATTGAGCACCGCAAAGAGGAGAGGTACACAAAAAGTACACAAACAGAAAAATGCATTAATTAATTAATTATTGAACCACTAACAGCAGCAATTAGACAGAATACAGTAATTAAGGGCATAAAATGCAAGAACGCAGAACATTATGGATCCTGTTTGTGGACTTCAGCTCTGCCTTCAACACCATCCTTCCAGACCATCTCCGAGGCAAGCTTTCCCAGATGAATGTGCCTGATCCCATCTGCCGGTGGATCACTGACTTCCTGACGGACAGGAAGCAGCACGTGAGGCTGGGAAAGAATGTCTCGGACTCCCGGACCATCAGCACCGGCTCCCCTCAGGGCTGTGTTCTTTCTCCTCTGCTCTTCTCCCTGTACACCAACTGCTGCACCTCCACCCACCAGTCTGTCAAGCTAATCAAGTTCGCAGATGACACCACCGTCATTGGGCTCATCTCTGACGGGGATGAGTCTGCCTACAGGAGGGAGGTTGAACGTCTGGTGTCTTGGTGCAGCCACAACAACCTGGTGCTGAATGCCCAGAAGACAGTGGAGATTATTGTGGACTTCAGGAAGCACACAGCCCCACTCCCCCCCATCATCCTGACTGACACCCCCATCACCTCTGTGGACTCATTCCGCTTCCTGGGTACCACCATCACCCAGGACCTGAAGTGGGAGCCCACCATCACCTCCGTCATCAAGAAAGCCCAGCAGAGGATGTACTTCCTGAGGCAGCTGAAGAAATTCAACCTGCCAACACGGACGATGATGCAGTTCTACACTGCAATCATCGAGTCCATCCTCACCTCCTCCATCACCGTGTGGTACGCTGGAGCCACTATCAGGGACAAACAGAGACTGCAGCGTGTTGTGCGCTCTGCTGAGAAGGTGATTGGCTGCAGACTCCCATCTCTGCAGGACCTGTACACCTCCAGGACTCTGCGGCGTGCAGCCCGGATCTCAGCTGACCCTTCTCACCCTGGACACAGTCTGTTTGACCTGCTCCCCTCAGGCAGGAGGCTCCGGTCCATTCGCACCAGAACCTCTCACCACAAGAACAGTTTCTTCCCCTCTGCTGTTGGACACATGAACAATAACCACATGACTGTCCCCGCCACTAACACATGACCCTACGCTGTGTCACTGCATCATTTCATGTCTGGCACTGATCACCACCTGCACTCATGTATATATCTTTCTACGTAGCACTCATAATTCTTACTCTCATGTATATATGTTTGGCACTGATCACCACCTGCACTCATGTATATATCTTTCTACGTAGCACTCATAATTCTTATTCTCATGTATATATCTCATGTATATCTCATGCACATATCTTTCTTTCTACATAGCACTTTAATTCTTATTGTCTGCACTGAAGCACCGCAGCAATTTCCTAATGTTGTAAACCTCAACATCTGGCAATAAACCCATTCTGATTCTGATTCTGATTCTGATTAAACCAGCCTTTATGCAGATGATGTGTTACTTTTTCTCCAAAACTCACAAACCAATATCTCTGGGGTCATTGAAATGATAAACTCTTTTTTGAATTTCAGATTACTCAATTAACTCGTCAAAATCTATAGTCCTCCCGATTAATTGCTTCTTCCATAATTCTTCTTCTACACCACTGCAATCGGGAAATATAAAATATTTAGGTATCAATGTTTCTCCTAAGCTTGCAGATCTGACTAAATTAAACCATATCCCACTGTTAAAGAAGGTAGAAGGCGATCTGGCTAGGTGGAAATGTCTACCCATATCACTCATGGGAAGGGTTGCCGCTATAAAAATGATGGTCTTACCAAAAATAAATTATGTATTCTCAATGATCCCAACTAAACCGCCACAAGATTGGTTCAGATCTCTAGATTCATATATGTCCAAATTCCTTTGGAAAAATAAACCCCCACGTATAAGCTTAAAAACACTACAAAAGACCAAGGATAAAGGAGGATTAGAACTACCTAACTTTCAGCACTACTTCTTAGCCAACAAGCTTCAATTTATCTCAGCATGGCTAAAACATACATTCTTAGATGAACCTTGGCTAGCTGTAGAACAAGCACTTTGCAATAATTTAGAGATTTCAGACCTACCATTTATCAGCTCAAACATCCAACGACATGAATGCTTCAAAAGCGTCAGTATCAGCTCTTCTCTGACAGCATGGTGGGAGTTTCTAAAATTGACGGAGTCTTCATTAGTTCCATGCAAACGTACACCTATCTGGAACAACCCTGACATATTACAAAACAATAATATGATAAACTTTCCAGATTGGAGTGGTAAAGGAATCAAATACTTACAACATATATTAGAAGGAACAGAATTTATTCCATTTGACAGACTACAGGGTGGGCCATTTATATGGATACACCATAATAAAATGGGAATGGTTGGTGATATTAAAGTCCTGTTTGTGACACATTAGTATATGTGAGGGACAAACTCCTCAAGGTGGGTGGTGATCATGGTGACCATTTAGAAGTCGGCCATCTTGGATAGAACTTTTGTTTTTTCAATAGGAAGAGGGCCATGTGACACATCAAACTTATTGGTAATGTCACAAGAAAAAACAATGATGTGCTTGGTTTCAATGTAACTTTATTCTTTCATGAGTTATTTACAAGTTTCTGACCACTTATAAAATGTGTTCAATCTGCTGCCCATTGTTTTGGATTGTCAGTGCAACCCTCTTCTCCCACTCTTCACATACTGATAGCACCACTGCTAACACTAACCCACATTGGATGGATCCCTCCAAGACTGTTGGAAGAACAAAAGTGATGGTTTGGTGTGGGATATGGGTATATGGAAACCTCAAGGCCACTGGATATTTGAAATTGCTACATGATGATGTTTTTCCCTCTTTATGCACTGAAGCTGGCACGTTCCCTGAGTTTTTCCAGCAAGATGGTGCACCACCACATTATGGGTGCCAGGTCCGAGCATTCCTAGATGAACAGTTTTCTGGAAAGTGGATTGGTCATCGTGGGCCAGCTGAATGGCCCGCAAGGTGTACACCAACATGGCGAATGCATACAGAGCCCAGGCTTATCCCCACCTGGGTCTGTCAGACCATCTCTCCCTTCTGCTACACCCAATATACACACAGAAGATCAAGAGCAGTGGGATTATAACCAAAACTGTGAGAACATGGCCGCAGGATGCTATTCCGATGCTTCAGGACTGTTTCCACTGCACAGACTGGGATGTATTCAAGGTGCAGGACACTGACAATCGTGTCGCATTGGACAGTTACACCTCCACTGTCTTGGACTACATCTGTTTCTGTGTGGACAATGTAACAACTTGGAAACGACTCCGTGTGTTCCCTAATAATCCACCCTGGATGACACACGGAGTTCAACAACTTATTCGAACGAGGAACAACGCTTTCAAATCCGGGGACCAGGAGGCATACAGTGCTGCCAGGGCCAACCTGAGAAGAGGCATCAAGACTGCCAAGCAGCAGCACAGGAGGCGTATCGAGGCCAGGTTTGAGAACAACACAAACCCAAGGCAGGTCTGGGAGGGCATCAGGGCTATCACGGACTACAAAAGGAGAACACCATCACCCTCAGCCGACAGTTCTACTCTGGCTGAGGATTTAAATCTCTTTTATGCCCGTTTTGATAGGGAGAACACCGACCCTGTCCTGTCCCCTCTCCCCTCAACCGACCCTGCTCCAGTCCTGAGCACTCATGAGCTGAGGCATGTGTTCCGGAGCATTAACACCAGGAAGGCGGCCGGGCCAGATGGAGTGCTGGGCCGGGTGCTAAAAGGCCGTGCTGCGGAACTGGCGGACGTCTTCACCTCTATATATAACACCTCGTTGTCCTGTTCACTGGTACCATCCTGTTTCAAAGCAGCAACCATCGTTCCCATCCCAAAACAGTCAAATGTCACATGTCTGAACGATTTCAGACCTGTGGCACTCACCCCCATTCCCCCCAAATGCCTGGAGAGACTGGTCATTAAACACATCAGAGCTGCTTTTCCACCATCCCTGGACTCGCACCAGTTTGCATACAGGGAGAACCGGTCAACCGAGGATGCGATCGCCATACTGCTGCACACATTACTGGAGCACCTGGAACACAGGAACACCTATGCACAGCTCCTCTTTGTAGACTACAGCTTGGCTTTTAATACCATCCGGCCATACAAACTCCGTCCCAAACTCCACCAACTGGGACTTAACTCCTCTCTGTGCAACTAGATTGTGGACTTCCTCACTAACCGTAGACAGAGTGTCAGAGTGGGTAAGAACACCTCTTCCACCCTTGTGGTCAACACCGGTGCCCCTCAGGGGTGTGTCCTGAGCCCTCTGCTATACACTCTCTTCACCCATGACTGTATTTCCTCCTGCGCATCCAATCTCATTGTTAAGTTTGCCGATGACACCACAGTGCTCGGACTTATATCCAACAACGATGACACAAACTACAGGACAGAGGTGCAACAACTAGAGTCATGGTGCCACGACAATAACTTGGTCTTAAACACCAAAAAGACCAAGGAGATCATTGTAGATTTCCGGAGGAAGGGTCATAACAACCATCTGCATCTCTTCATCGGCAGTGAGGCGGTGGAGAGGGTGAGCAGTTTTAAATTCTTGGGGGTAACTGTGACCAAGGACCTGTCCTGGGGCAACCATATCACCTCAGTTGTACGGAAAGCCCAACAGCGCCTCTACTACCTGAGGAGACTGCGGAGCGCACACATTCCCAGATCTCTGATGTTGAACTTCTACAACTGTGCCATCAGCAGCGTTCTGACGTATGGATTTCTAGTGTGGTTCCCCAGCTGCACCAAGGCCGATCAGCAAGCACTCCAGCGGGTGGTGAAAGAAGCTGGCAGATCTATTGGAACAAGTCTGCCAGAGATTAGTAACATCTTCCCCACTCGCTGTCTGAGGAGGGTGCACAGTATCCTGCGGGACCAACATCACCCTGCGCGCCACCTTTTCCACCTGCTGCCCTCAGGGAGAAGGTACAGGTCTACACGGGCCAGAACATCCAGACTGGCCAACAGCCTGTATCCACAGGCTGTGAGGCTCCTGAACTCTCTGCCCCCCTCTCACGGACAATAACCATATCCAACTTCTTAATAGCACTGAACTTACTTGTCAGGTTCTCATGTTTACTTGTCATGTTCTCATGTTGTTGCTAAGGATCGTCTTATTGCACTGGAGTCACACTGGGTTAAATATTTACACTTGGGTTTTAAGGGGTATTTATTATTTTCTTCATTATTTTATTTACGGGTTGTACGGAAGCCCCAAATGCAATTTCATTGTTCTCTGACAATGACAATAAATAAATAAATACTAAATACTCCCGATCTGACCCCCTTAGACTTTTATCTTTGGGGTCATCTGAAGGCAATTGTCTATGGCGTGAAGATACGAGATGTGCAGCACCTGAAACTATGGATACTGGATGCCCGTTGTTAAGAAATATACTCTAAAACACTTCTTCAGTAAAGACTCAGAGAAGAGAAACACACAGAACTTCTTGCTAGCAAGGGCAGTCTCCAGAACTGAGACCCGCTTGATCTCCTCCATACCTGCTTCAAGCCCTGGAGGGCGGGACTATGGCTCCCCACACTCTCTAGCAGATCATTACATTAAGGAACCTTTTAAATACAAGCACGCTCATGCTCACAGGTGTACACATGGGTGCTCACAGACACAAACTACACCCTTTTTGGCTCCTACCTCAAAACACACTGTGTGCTGTCGATCTTACGTGCTGCACAATAATGTTTAACATTTAGTATTTACTGTTATATTCCCATAGATCATTGTAATGATGTTGTTTATTATGTTGTTCTTTTTTTCTGCTTGTTCTCTCTTTTTTCTTTCTCAACAGATGATCCAGGTGATTGATATATGTATTTTTTGTCTGCTTATTTTGTTGGTTTTTGGTTTTTTGCCCTTTATCGCCATTCCTCTTCCCCGCTGTTTTTCTTTCCCTCTTTCTTTATCCCCTTTCTTTTCCTCAGTCAAGTCTGTCCCGTATTTAGCAGGTTAAAATGAAATAAACAATAAAAGGCGAATCAAATAGACCAATACGGCAAGGCTGGGTTGGTCCATGTGGTAAAGTAAATCCGGTGGGCATCTTTGTTTGCCTTTAGACAATAATTCTGATGGCAAAAGAGCCAAATGGGACAGGCAAAAAAAAAAATGCATTAATCCTACTAACACATACACACATGCAATGAAGCTCATGAAGATCAAATAGTATTTTTAGCATGCATTTCGGTTAGCGTCATCTTGTTCGGTTCACTTAGTAGGCTAAGAAGTGATACATAGACTTAGGTTAAGATTTCTTCTTATTTTCTTGTTTCTGATGTGTGGGGGAGGTCTTATCATGACACACATCTGGGTACATTGGAAAACAAAACTCATTATCTAACAGAATATTGCTGTTGTGTGTGTGACTGGTGGATGAAAGTTTGGGAGGTTTACTTGGCTGATGCATTTTCTTTGAATTTTCTTTTGGTACCACTTTGAACCTGCCATTTAGTTTTGTTTTGATCTATCATTCTAAGAGAATATGCTTAGACAAGTCCTAAAACTAGGCCTTCACATTTTTTGATTTTTAACAGTGCACTGAGATTTTTTGTTTGGCAATTTTCTTTTTCAAGCAGGCCTGCAAGATTGGAATTGAAAGCGCAACACAACACGTTGAACAATCGCAAGTGAGCTTCTCCAAAATTAAAATGGGCTCAGGAGAAAGCCACTTATTTGGGAAAATCACAAAGCAAGTCCCTGGCAAAAAGGATTCAGCAAGGTAATCCAGTCTAAATTTTCTTTCTTTTTTGAAATGGCGTCATTGCTGGCAGTAGAAACTTATTGCATCACGAGAGGTTCTACTGTCAGCAAATAAAAAATGGCATAAGTGCAGACAATGATCAGGACCTTTTCCCCATCCCAGAGTCGCAGGGAACAAACCCTCTCGTATACTGGGACATGTCACCAGGGGCAACTCTACACTAAGCCCAACTTTATCTAGCCAGTACTTCTTAACCTCACGCACTAATTCAGGCTCCTTCCCACACAGAGGTGACATTCCATGTCTCAATTGCCAGTCTTGGTAACCGGGGATCAGTCCACCAGGACCTCCATTCCTTGCCACCGCCTGGCGTTACCTACTGTGGTTGGTGGGCTTGCAGGAAGATGGGTCCATGTCCCTCTTTCAGGCTAGACTAAATCCCGGCCACCAGACGCTTGCCCTCGAGTATCCTCCCTGGGCCTGCTCCAGGGCGGGGCCCCAGTAACCTTATACAATACAATAAAATACAACTTTATTTGTGTACCGCATTTAAAACCACTAAGAGCAGTTGGCCCGTTGATTTCAGTGCTCTCCTAGGAGTGTACAAGCTGAGAAGTTCAGTAAGATAGCTAGGAGCAATGTTATTTATAATTTTAAAGGTGAGCAACAGAATTTTGAAATCAACGCGGTATTTGATGGGAAGCCAGTGGAGGTCAGCAAGGATAGGGGTGATAGGATCAAACCTGCCAGTTCCCACTAAAAAGCGTGCCGCCGCATTTTGAACAAGCTGCAGTCTGCTAAGAAGGGTTGATTGGAGGCCAATATAGAGGAAGTTACAGTAGTCTCATCTAGAGGCAATAAAGGCATAGATAAGTTTCACACGGTCCTTACAGAGCATATAAGGCTTGGCCTTGGCAATTTGGCGTAGCTGGTAAAAGCTATATTTAATTACAGTGGAGACTTGTTTGTCAAGTTTCAATCCAATTCAATTAAATTTTATTTATATAGCGCTATATATAGTGCTTTTTAAAATGGATGTTAAAATCACCAATAATAAGAACACGTTGAAAGTTTAAGAAGAAGGTCAAAGAAATTCATGAATAAAAGACTTGTCATATGTCTGTGGTCGATAGACTGTGACACAGAGAGTCAGAGAAGGACCAGCACGCTCCAGAAGTTGTACTTCAAAGCTAGTATACACGGGAGAGGGTAGATGTTGCACTCAGAATTTATTTTTAAATACTGAGGCTAGCCCTCCACCCCTACCCAAGGATCTAGGTAAGAAAGAAAACACAGTCCAGGTGAAGGAGCTCCAAAAAGGGAAAGGACTCACCAGTGCGAATCCAGGTTTCCATTAAAAACAAAGCATCCAGCCTTGAGGTAAGGAAAAAGTCATTTACAATGAAGATCTTGTTCACCAACGACCTGACATTTAGCAGGGCCATCCGAGTCGTAGCTGCCAAATCAAAGTTAGAAGCACGTCTCAATCGGATTAGGTTGCTGTGACCAGAGATGGGCAGTAACGCGTTACTGTAATCTGATTACTTTTTTCAAGTAACGAGTAAAGTAAGGGATTACTATTGCAAAAACGGTAATTAGATTACCGTTACTTTCCCGTAGGAACGCTGCGTTACTGCGTTACTAAAACCGTGATTTTTTGCAAGAATGTCTCATGACAGTGACGGAAGCAAGTGTGCCATTAGTGACAACAGCTGTGTGCAGATCAACAATGGATCACATATCGATTGTGGGAGAGAGTATGAGCGTGCAGCATTTAAAGCGTGGAAGTACTGACCTTACTTTGAGTTTGATTCCATAAAAAGTGACAAAAACATTAGTGTCCATCGTGCATGGGAAGAAAACTTCTTTTTACAGCGAAAAAACTCCTAAACTTCCAAGCAAGCACCGAGTGCGCAACGACGTAATGGAAACTCACAGAGAAACTCGCGGATTCTTCCACTGACCGCGGCACACCTGCACCAGGGTAAACCTCCGCCTACCCTACTCCTGCTTTACAGGTGAAAATAGAGCAACAGGACCGCTGAGTCTTTGACTTTATTTATTTTCTGCTGTGTTTTACTTGCATCTATTTGAAAGAGTGAGTGTAAAAACCAAAAGTAGTTTATTTTATGTGCTGGAATGTGTAGAAAATAGGTTTAAATGTTAAACTAATTTATTCGAGTCAGACAATGTTGCATATAATTAAATCTTTGCTTGATGCATAAAGTTAAAAGATTAAAACTGATAAAACAAGTTTAAAAAAAAGAGACATTTTTCATTTTGATTACATTTTGTATGATGGATTATTTAGAAAAAGTAGAATTGGGCAGAAAGATCTATCGCTTTATCACCTCTTCAGGTTGTAAATCGTGTTTTTAAAAAGTAACTAGGTAACTAAGTAATTAATTACTTTTGAAAATAAGTAATCAGTAAAATAACGGGATTCCTTTTTGGGGAAGTAATCAGTAATTAGTTACTGATTACTTTTTTCAAGTAACTTGACCAACACTGGCTGTGACATACACCACCTCTAGGAGTCCTAATCAAGCTCCGAGCTGGCAAACAAACTGGAAGGGCCTGGTAGGTTTGTTGTTCAACATAATGAATCCATCGATGACTAAGCAATCTGGGGGTGAGGTAATCCTAGCAAATGGCAGAAGGTTGCGGAAAGTCCATAGTAGAGTTGGAATTAGCTTCAGCCTGTGCTTTTAAATAAGCTTTAAAGCAGACATGAACACCACTGTTCCCTTGATGGTCTTCTCATAAGGGTCTTCTGAATCACTCTTTGTCTGGTCCCTCACCCAGGACCAATTTGCCATGGGAGTCCCTACCAGGGGGCAAAAGCCCCCAGGCAACATAGCCCCTGGGATCTCTGGAGCACACAAACCCCTCCACCACGTTAAGGTGCAGGGACTTTTTTCACCCTCTCACTATGAGGGATTGTGCATTTTGGTGTAAAAAATATAATTTAATTTCTTTTTGAGTAAGACATCGCAAAATGTGGAACAAATGAAGTGAAAGGCTGTGAGCATTCCTTGATTCACTGCATTTAATTTGCTCTCATTCATGACCTAGTCTCTAGTAAATTGCTATCTTAGGATTCTCACCTTACGTAACAAACCTCCACTGTGGCTTCCTGTCAGGTCTGCGCTTGCAGGCCCCCACTGGTTCATACACTTATCACCGTGAACAAAGCTAGAAAAAACAGAGATAGATCCATTTCAACTTGCAAGGGAAGCCGATCGGGTCAGGGTCTTGGAGCTAAGAGCCCATCACCTGATCCCAGACAACTCCAACCCCGGCCTCCACTCACAGCTTTTTTATTCAGTGACAAACAGCCCCTGTGGTGTGTCATAAAAGCTAAGACACTGTGTGTGTGTGTGTGTGTGTGTGTGTGTGTGTGTGTGTGTGTGTGTGTGTGTGTGTGTGTACATGCAATGTCTGCAGTTAACACTATAGCCATTGCCTTCACCATTGTACACATAGGGGAGGAGAACAGAAACAAAAGAATGTCTTTGATCATACAGTTTGAAACAAGGCAACAAATTTAACAACAGTGACAGCTATTATCAATATCAACCTAACACTTCCATTCGATTTCAGCCTGCCTTCCAACAAACACAAATCTCTCCCTCCTGACTACATGTAAGAGATCCACACTTCCCACTAGCTATGAGTCATGGGATGGTATCGTCTTGATGCATGCTCAATCATTCAGGTAAGTAAATCTCCAAAAATCGATTCTGTTGATCTGGACATAGCGTTTTCAGTAGGCCACTGATCAATGGCCATGAGTACCACTCACAGAGAGTTGGGGAATGGCTGCAATCACAGAATTGCAAGATGGTGAGATATGTACCCTTAGGCCCCTTCCTCGATTCAGAGATGGTCTTCTCTGAATTCCCTGTAACTCTTCATGCACTTGTGGCAGGACGAGGTAGAAATAAAGTAAATACTCTTTGCAGTTTTTTAAAAAGACAACGCCACCCTGGGAATTTCACCCAGAGAATACTGAAAGTGACACTAAATCACCAGAAAGGCACTTAGGTTCGCTATACTCAGTCCAGAGACGAGGTTCAATGATAAACAAATTGACAATTTATTAATAATTATTTAAAACACCATATAAAAGCACAATCATAAATATTCAAATACAAATATGCTTAAAAAGGTATTCAGAGCTGAGGCTTACCAGTGGAGGGGCAGGGATGCCACACACAAACTAAAGAAAGAAAACACACCCAAAACACAAGTGCAGTACACTATCACACACTCACACTAATAAACTAAACAAGGCAGGTGTGTACACTCAAGGGATCCCACCACCAAGGCACCCTAGTCTCCTCCACGTTGGCACTCCGCATCTGAATAAAAGAAACAAAGAAAATTTTAATATATTACAACAAACTAATGTGTAGCACCGGGGGATAACCCAACTGCAGGACCACACTGGTGATCTACAGCTAGAAAAAGGGCCTCCCACCAGTGGTGTAACGAAAATCCAAACTACAAATCAAAAACAATAAAACAACATACAATCTGGATAAAACTCTAAAATCTGGAGCAAACGGAATCGCCGTACTGCTCCAACTTGCCGTCCACACGACGAAAAGTTAACAGTCAATCAATATGCACGCCAGCTGACTCTGATAACCGGCATGCATATGGCCGTTGTCCACGCCGACTTCCACTGTAAAAGCTGACAGCAGCAGGGAAAGCAATCTCGCAACGGGAACAGACGATAAAAGCACAGCAAGGCAAAACAGCAGCACTTCAGTTCGCGTAGCTTGGCGCAAAACTAAGGCCCACACTTCCTGCGAAACATAATAAATAATTACTATAAAAGAACAATAGAAGGCAGAGAGCGTAACAAAAGTTGATTACATACCAAGTAAGCCGTGTCATAGAACACAAGCAGAATAGCTCAGAGGAGGCTTCTATAGCTACGACCAGCTGCGATGGAGGCTTCAGAAGAGTAACCCGCAAATGATCTCTACCACACCAAAGGGAAGTCAGGTGACCAAAAAGAAGATCACAGTCAAGCGATGCAGAGACACTCAAATGGCCACTATTTATACCAGCGCCCCCTAATGGGCTAGGCTGAAAGTGGGTTGGACCGAGGGATAACATTCATCTTGCCACACACTGTTTTTGAGATAATCTGAAGACCACATAAAGATTGGAGTTCTGTGGTGATTGACAGAAAGTTGGTGACCTCTGTGCACTATACACCTCAGCATTCGATGGCACCACTATGTGATATTAAGTGGACTACTACTTCACGGCTGAGGTGCTATTATTACCAATCGGCTCAACTTTATTACAAGCCAACTGACTGGTGACTTAAAAAAAAAATTTATTAGTGAGGAATATTTAAGTTGCTGAACTTGTTGTATGTATGGAATTCACTGGAATCCACTAACCTCCTGAGACCAACTACAAATGTTTGTGGAAGCATTCTTCATGCGTAGGTGCTTAATGTTATACACCTGTGACCATGGCAGTGGATATAACACCTGAATTCAATGATTTGGATGGGTAATTAAATGCTTTTCACAGTATTGTTTATGTTCTGGACCTGTGGCTATTCAGAGATTTATATGAATCAATGTTGGAGTGAAAAGGTGAAGAAAGGTTGTCATCAGTAATCACATTACCTTATATGATCAAGCACTTTGGCGACAATGGAGAAGAAAGAATAAATAACTTCTTTTTAAACACGAACTAACCTCTGGCAGATCCAGAAAAGGGTTGCCACAACCATTTAGGGTGAGGGGAGAAAGACAGTTCAAAAGACACACAGTGGAAGACAGCCAGAGATTAATAATGCCTTATGATTGAACGCAGAGAGGTGTAGAAACACACAATGAATGAAAAGAGGTGAATAAAGGGATAAACATTTTTGTCATGTCTGCATGGAACAAACAAGGATTAAAGGAGTAAATTACTTAAAGGAAATCTTTCAAGCTCTTCCTCCTGTATCAGACATTCTCACCATACCTGAGCGTGTCCAGTTTCCAATTTGGATCCTTCAGTCCAGCTGAAAGGAGCTCCATGCCGAAACCTCCTGGATGATTGTAGCTCAGGTCCAGCTCTCTCAGATGGGAGGGGTTGGAGCTCAGAGCTGAGGCCAGAGAAGTACAGCCTTCCTCTGTGATCAGACAGCCTGACAGACTGCAGACACATAAAACAACAATCCAGCTGTGAATATTGCACGTAAGGTATGATTTATTTTGTTTTTCTTATTTCCAAATACAGGGCCATCCATAAATTTAACTAGATAACCCTATTGTTTTAAGTTTAATTATCTAAATCCCTTTTGGAAACATCTCAAGTAAGCCTGTATTCCTAAAGTGAATGCACTATTGTGCTTTCTTTATAGTCTGATCATTGAGGACTTTTTGAGAAAAGGATTTTAATTAAACTCTGAATTTAAAAGGAAGCCACTTAATAGAAGCTATTATGGGAGAAGTACAATCTCTCTTTTACTACCCCTGTTTCTGTAATCTCACTGCAGAATTTTGGAGCAACTGAAGACTTCTGTGGGAACATTCAGAAAATTAGCAATTACAGTCAAGCCAAACATCAAAGTAACAAATGCTCAAACCATTTTTTCAGGATCACACTGAGAGAGAATGTTTTCAACTTTAGCACTATTGGTCAGATGCAAGAATGAACCAGCCACAACTCTGCTGTGCTTGGCACCACTGTATTGTAGTGCTGATACCAATTCTGGAGATCTAGAGAGATTTTACATCAAGAAGGTCATCTGGTTCAAAGTTTTTGCCAAATCAAAATATGCAGAGGATTAAGATTTGGACCAGGTTTCCACAAAAGACTCTCAATTACAGTGAGGAACACCCTGCAATTTTGTATGTTCTCCCACTTAGAATTCAAAGAGTGGTTTGAAATTGACATTGTAGGTGGATTCCCGCTGTGAGAGACAGAATTTAAAAAGAAATTCAAGAATGTCACTTCTTGAAGTAACATTCCGCGCCGGATGTTACTTGCGGCGCCGCTCCGAGCTGGCAGCCAGTATCAGCAGCTCCGACCTGACAGAGTTCTTTTTTTTTCTCTTTTTTTGTTGTTATTGTGTTTCTTGTCTGTACTCCACAATGGAGCTAAGAATTCTATGGACAATCGTGTTTCTTATAACATTTTTTACGGCATCTGTGTCCAGTGTTGAAATCTCCCAATTCTTTGAATCTTTGGGCTGAAGGAAGGACAGTACTTGGTGTATAAATGCTCAATCAACAATCATTTATTTCCATACAATTCAATACTTATGAGCATTAGAACCATCATGATGGGGAGACCTGCCTGCAGAGGGTCACAGCAAGTCTCAAAATGGTGACGGGTTACTCAGCTTTTTATACTCTCTAGTGGCCCCCACCTGGTCGTAAAAGCCTAAACATTCACATTCTTTCTCTCTTACGGCGCCTAAGTTATGACCTCGGCTCCCTGTCTTTCTGCTCTTCTGAAAAGGAATGTGGTCTGTTTCTTCTATTATCTGCACAAGGTCCTCTGCACACCACATTCTCTTCATGATTCAGCAGTATAACATGTCAAGAACACAGTGTAACACATTCAACAGTGTCCAGTAATACAGGTCAATCCAATAGATCTAATGATTTTCACACTCTTTTAAGTCAGAAGTATAATGCAAACTAAAACTACATACTGATCACACACTCTACGTTAAAGGGTATAATATGATCTATAGCAGTATCATACTTCAACTACTTTGATTACATATATAAGGTAACATATGATAACAGAATAATATCACACCAGAGAGTGAGTGGAGGTCCAACCTCCCATTGCCACTGGGCATTGCAGTAAAGTTAGGAGGTACCGGCCAGATATTCCATCTGTTTTTATGGGGAATTTGAGATCTCTCCCCAATAAAGTAGACAAGCTCTTACCCGACATCAGAGGAGCTACAGGGAGTGCAGCCTGATGTGTTTCACTGAGTCGTGGCCACACCAAAGACAATAAAACATTGGACTTATTGTATGCTAACACGAAGGAGGCATACAGCTCATCACCTCTCCCTCCACTGGGGGGCTCAGATCACAACCTGGTTCATCTTCAGCCTGTGTATAAACCTCTGGTACACAGAGAACCAGTAGTGAAACGCACAGTAAGGAAATGGTCGGCACGTAGACATTGAGGGCTAGCAGGAGGGACCATGCGCTTACCTGCTGCTCTCTGGCAGGTAGCTCCAAGCCCTCCTGGGTTTTAAATGCACCTTAGAACACACATGCATCAACATTACAATGAGCGGGTGGAGGGAGGTTTGGAGTCTTCTCTCACCCCCGTTCTCTGCAACCTGCTGGAGCAGGGGGGCTAGGACTAGGAGGAGGAGTTGGCCGTCCGACTGCGGTCTGGAGTGTGGAGCCTTCCTGCTGCTGCGGAGTCGGGGCGGTCTGCCTCCCCCCACCGCAGGGAAAAGGGAAACACCACCTGGGTCTGGGTGCAGTTCCCCCCTCCAGGGGCGGGGGCACCTAGACCCGGTTTGTAGAGTACGCTTGGGGAGTGTGATCGTGTGTACAACGTCTCTTTATGTCTGTCTCCACGTTGGTTGAGTGTGGAGTAAGTGCATATGAGAGCATGAGGGTGGGAATGGATGTTTGTATCTGTGTGTGCCTGTATGTCTGTGTCTATATGTCAGGTTGGGTGTCAGGCGCCACCTCTCTGGGGACATCTCAGGCCCTCCAAGGTTTGGAGGCCTATCTCCCCCCACCACCACTTCCCCTGCCAGTGGCGGACCCCCTCAGACATCGGTGCGTTGGTGGTTCTTTGTGTCCGGGGATGGGCGTCCAGGTACACACCGGCTCACTCCTTGGCGGCCGCTTATCGGGGCCTGGAGCCTGGGGCTCGCTCGGGCCACTTTGGAGGTGGGGTGCCCCCGGCCTCTCGGCCTGGGGCTCGGTCACTCAGGCGCAGCTGGCTGCCGGCGGAGCTCACGGGCGCGTCACTGCAACTCCCCCTGGCTTCTGCTCCGCGGCTGCTGAGTGAGCCCTCATCTGGGACTCTCCTCAGCTCTTTCCGGGACAGTGGCGCAGCTGCCCCTCTGTTGGTCTTCCTTGGTCTCTTGTGTTCTGGGGGCCTCTGGATGTCTGGAGTTTTGATCTCCTCCACACCTGCTTCACGCCCTGGAGGACGGGGCTGTGGCCCCCCCACACCCTCTAGCAGATTATTACATGAAGGAACCTTTTAAAAAAACAAAAAACAAGCGCGTCCATACTCACAGGTGTACACACGGGTGATCACACCCACAAACTACACCCTTTTTGGCTCCTACCTCAAAGCACACTGTGTTCTGTTGATCTTATGTGCTGCACAATAATGTTTAACATTTAGTATTTACTGTCATATTCCCATATATCATTGTGATGTTGTTTATTCTATTACTCTTGTTCTCTTCTGCTTGCTTTCTTTTTTCTTTCTCAGCAGGTGATCCAGGTGATTGATATATGCATTTTTTTTCTCTGTCCGTTCTGTTGGTTTTTGTCTTTTGCCCTTCTCCCCCGTCCCTCTTCTCAGCTGTTTCTCTTTCCCTCTTTCTTTCTCCCCTTCTTTCCCCCAGTCAAGTCTGTCCCGTATTCAGTAAGTGAAAATAAAATAAACAAAAGGTGAATCAAATGGACCATTACGGCAAGGCTGGGATGGTCAGTTTGGTAAAGTAAATCCGTTGGGCATCTTTCTTTGCCTTTAGACAACAATTCTGATGGCAAAAGAGCCAAACGGGACAGGCCAAAAAAGAAAAGAAAAGAAAAAAAAAAAAAAAAAAAAAAGGAAATGGTCGGCAGAGACCGAAGAGGCTCTGGGGGACTGTTTCCCTTCTACTGTGTGAGACAACCTCTGCAGCCCCCTGGAGGATGACCTCAACAGCATCACAGACTGCATTACGGATTACATGAACTTCTGTGTGGACAACACCGTACCCATCAAAAAGGTACGATGTTTTTCTAACAACAAGCCATGGATAAATCCTGAAATTAAGGCTCTCCTCAAGGAGAAGAAGAGTCTTTAGATCTGGAGACAAACAGGAGCTGAGAGTTGTCCAGAAGAAGCAGAAATGGAAGATAAGGCAAGGAAAGGAAAACTACAGGAGGAAGATGGAAGAGCAGCTGCTACAGGACAACATCAGAGGGGTTTGGAACAGCCTGAAGACAATCTCAGGACAAAAACCAACCCCCCAGGCTACAGGAGACTTGGGGTGGGTGAATGACCTAAATAAATATTTAATAGGTTTGATCAACCACCCACCCCACCCCCAGCTTCGCCCCCCTGCTGCAATCTCCCTCATCTTCAGAGCCTTCCTGTCTTTCATCACAGGTCTTCACACCTCTCAGCTCCCAGCCATCACACCCACCCCCGGCTTCTGTGGACTCCAACATACACCCCCATCCCCCGAAATCCCCTCTCTCCATCTTAGCACTTCAAGTGAGGAACAAGCTTCGCAAGATCAAGGTGCGGAAGGCTGCTGGTCCAGATGGGATCAGCTCCAGGCTCCTGAGGTGCTGCACAGATGAACTGTGTGGCATCCTAGGATATTTGTTCAACCTGAGCCTGTCACTGGGGAAAGTACCACAGCTGTGGAAGACATCCTGTGTGGTACCGGTACCAAAGACCTCCCATCCCAAGGACCCCAGAAGCTACAGGCCAGTATCCCTGACATCACATGAAGACCCTCGAGAGGTTGGTTCTAAACCATCTGTGCCCCCTGGTGAGGTCTTCATTGGATCCGCTGCAGTTTGCTTACCAGCCTGGCATCGGGGTGGAGGACGCCATCATCTACCTCCCGCACCGAGCTCTGACTCACCTGGAGAAGCCTGGAAGCACTGTGAGGATCACGTGCTTTGATTTCTCCAGGTCTTTCAACACCATCCAGCCACGAATCCTGAGAGACAAGCTGGAGCTATCGGGAGTGGACCACCACATGTCCCAGTGGATATTGGACTACCTCACAGAACATCCACAGTATGTGAGGTCACAGGGCTGTGTCTCTGACATGCTGGTCTGCAGTATGGGGGCCCCACAGGGAACTGTGCTGTCACCGTTCCTCTTCACCCTCTACACTGCAGACTTCTCCATCGCTGCCGCCTACAGAAGTTCTCTGATGACTCTGCCATAGTCGGCCTCATCACAGGTGAGGACGACTCAGAGTACAGACAGTGGACTCTGGACTTTGTGGACTGGTGCAAACAGAACCACCTGCTGATCAACGCCGGGAAAATCGAAGGAGTCGGTGGTGGATTTCCGGAGACGTAGACCCACCACACTGACACCGGTGAACATCCAGGGAGTGGACATTGAGATAGTGGACTGGAGCCACAACACTGATGCTCTTTGCAGGAAGGGTCAGAGCAGACTCTACCCGCTGAAGCGGCTGAGGTCATTTGGAGTAGAGGGAGCGCTTTTAAAGACCTTCTATGACTCTGTGGTGGCATCTGTCATTTTTTACAGTGATGTATTTCGGAGCAGCAGTTTATCAGTAGCTGAGAGGAAGAGGTTGGATAAACTCATTAGGAAGGCCAGCTCTGTTCTGGGATGCACCCTGGACCCAGTACAGGTGGTGGGACACATAAGGACTCTGGCCAAAATAACATCTCCCACCCCATGCATGGAAATGTTGCTGAACTGCAGAGCTGCTTCAGTGACAGACTGCTGCATCCTAGATGCATGAGGGAGCGTTTCCACAGGTCCTTGGTGTGGCTGTGGCTCAGGTGGTAGAGCAGATCAACTATTGATTGGAAGGTTGATGGTTCAAATCCTGGCATCCCCAGTCTGCATGCAAAATATCCTTGGGCAAAATACTAACCCCAAGTTGCCCCGATGCATTCATCGGAGTGTCTGTGAATACTTATTAGTTGCACTTGAGTTTAGAAGTGCTTGTATGAGTGGGTGTAAATGGGCGAATAAGGGATGTTGTATACAGCGCTTTGACTACTCTGTGAAAGTAGAAAAGCCCTATATAAGAATCAGTCCATTTACCATTACCATTTACCTGCAGCTGTCAGACTGTACAAACAGAACTGCTCCCAAAAAACATAGATGTTTACATCAGCGCTGTAACTTGCACTATTTTATCAACCGAGTCACACTATAACCAGGCTTGCGTCTTATCTGCATTTAATTTTATTTAATTTAATAACAGTATGGTACTCAGTTCTTGGTAACCACTGGTCTTCATGTAAATATGTAAAAATTGTGTATGTTTCTGTTCTGTGTCTTGTGTACTGTTTGTTTGTATATGTAATTTCTGGCTGCTGTTACACCCAAATTTCCCCTTTTGGGACAATTAAAGGATTGTTCTATTCTATTCTGAATCACATTGTATGATTTTTAAAGAATTTATTTATATAGTACTGCTGCACATAAGTATTTGAACACCTTAGAAAATCAGTGTTAATATTTGTTAGACAAGCCATTTGCAATCACAGAGGTCAAATGTTTCCTGTAGTTCTTGACCAGTAGCTCTCCTCTAGATTCAATTCAATTTCAATTAAATTTTATTTATATAGCTCCAAATCACAACAAAAGTCGCCTCAAGTCGCTTTATATTGTAAAGTAGATAGTAAAATATTAGATTCATAGAAAACCCGACAATCATATGACCCCCTATGAGCAAGCACTTTGGCGACAGCGGGAAGGAAAAACTCCCTTTTAACAGTAAGAAGCCTCCGGCAGAACCAGGCTCAAGGAGGAGCAGCCATCTGCTGCGACCAGTTGGGGTGAGAGAAGGAAAACAGGATAAAGATAAAGACATGCTGTGGAAGAGAGACAGAGATTGTCTCTCTTCCACAGCCCGGCACACAATGCACGCGACCCCTACGGTGCCTCCTGTGGCTGGTGGGCCTGCAGGGAGATGGGCCCATGTCTTCCTTTTGGGTTGTGCCCGGCTGGGCCGCTTGGACTAAGTCCCGGCCACTAGACGCTCTCCCTCGGGAATCCTCACCGAGCCTGGCTGCAAGGCGGGATCCTGGTAACCCTATCCCGGCCAGGGTGAACTGTTTTCTCGATGTTTTCCGCATAAGGGTCTTCTGAAACACTCTTTGTCTGGTCCCTCACCCAAGACCAATTTGCCATGGGAGACCCTAGCACGTGGCAGAAGCCCCCGGACAACATAGCCCCTGGGATCCCTGGGACGCACGAACCCCCTCCACCACAATAAGGTAGCAACTTGTGGAGGGAGTTTGCCCAATCATTCCTCATGTGTTTTGTGGCCTTGGAGAAGGCATTTGACTGTGTCCCTTGGGGTGTTCTGTGAGAGGTGCTGTGAGAGTATGGGATGTGTGAATGTGTGTGTGAATGGGTGGATGACTGGATATGTAAAGCGCTTTGGGGTCCTTAGGGACTAGTAAAGCGCTATATAAATACAGGCCATTTACCATTTACCATGGGGTGTCTGGCCCATTGTTACGAGGCATTTGATCCCTATACAACTGTTGCAAGAACTTAGTCTGCATAGCCAGCAATAAGTAGGACTCATTCCCGGTGGGTGATGGGCTCCGTCAGGGCTGTCCTTTTTCACCGATTCTGTTTGTAATATTTATGCACAGAATTTCTAGGCGGAGCCAAGTGGCGGACCTCAATTTAAAGGTCGATCTACGTACCTACCCTCACCCATGATCACGAGCTGTGGGTAGTGACCGAAAGAACGAGATCGCGGATACAAGCGGCAGAAATGAGCTTCCTCCGAAGGGTGGTTGCCTCTACCTTAGGGATAGGGTGAGGAGTTCAACCATCTGGGAGGGGCTCAGAGTAGAGTTGCCACTCCTCCACGCTTTAGAGGAGAGAGCAAGGTTCTCTTGAATTGGCTTCCCTTTATTGGCCCTTTGCTCTCGCCCTGACCTTACTTGTTGTTCCTAGAGTATTTAAAAGTAAAATGGGAGGGAGAGTCTTCAGTTTTCATGCCCCTCTTCTGTGGAACCAGCTTCCAGTTTGGATTCAGAGAACAGATACTTTCTCTACTTTTAAGATTAAGCTTCAAACTTAGCATATAATTTGGGCTGTATCAACTTTTAAATATAAATGTATTTTACCAGAAACGCCAGAATTTCAGGTTAAAGGTCACAAAACATTTTCAACAACACCAAACAATAAATGAAACGGTAAACGGATTCCACACAAAGATGTAAACACAGAGTGCAGACCCGACGCACCAGAATCAGCTTTCTCTTTCTCGGCTGTCTCACCCGCAGGTGAAAGCTGACAGCTCACTGATTCTGACACGTCAGGTCCACGCTTTGTGTTTACGTCTGTTTTGTGCTAGATTCTTGGCTGCAGGTTTTTTCTCTCTCCAACCAAAATTCACTGAACCAGCAGCAAAAGAAGATCCAAACTACGCTTCACATTTGATAAACATTGTCATGAATTCCCTCTTACCGAAGAAATTTAAACTTTAAAATTATGCAAAATTGCAGAATATTTTTAAGGTTATCCGCTATAAAAAGCCAAGCCAGGAAAATCTCCTTCATGTTTTTCTGTGTTTTATTCACAGTTACTTTCACACAAAGGCACCTGCTGTGATGCTCACAATTCTGATGAAGTCTCACATGTGTCAGTACTCATAAATGATTGGAATTATAATATTTCTGACTGTCTGAGGCAAAATTTAATTGAATCGGTACCTTGTGAATCGAATGGATTATACAAATCAGTGATGATACCCAGCCCTAGTGAGTAGCCTAGGCACGACAGAAGTGGACGTAGTTGCGGGTAATAAGAAAAGATGAAAAGAACTATTGATAACTTTTTTGTTGAGGTCTGATCCGTCTGAAATTCATAGCCAGTGCTCTGACACAGAGCCATCAACCTCTGACGTTGAAAAAGCACAGTGTATTCAGAAAACACATTATATGCCGCGATAAATGCACTGCCCAAGTGTCCCCTCTCCCCACTGTCTTTCAGCGGCAGGCAGCAGCAAACAGGTCGTCAGAGGAGGCCGAGATGATGATGTAAGGCAAGGCAAGGCAAGTTTATTCATAACTTTAATAATTTCCATCCTATCTCCAATCTACCATTCCTCTAACCCTTTCCTCACTCCTCATGCCACTACCATTCTCGTGCATAATCTTGTTATCTCTCGAATTGACTACTGTAACTCACTATTATTTGGCCTCACACAAAACTCTATTAACAAGCTCCAATGTGTCCAGAACTCTGCTGCCCGTATTATTACTAGGACTTCCTCTACCCACCACATCTCCCCAATCCTGAAGCAGCTTCACTGGCTCCCGGTTAAAATTCGCATCCATTTTAAAATAATCCTTTATACTTTTAAGGCTATTCATTCTCTCTCTCCACCATACCTCTCTGATTTAGTACAGATGAACTTCCCATCCCGGTGCCTCAGATCTTCATCTTCTCTTTCTATCTCTGTTCCTTCCGCTCGTCTGATTACAATGCTTTTTACAACTAAAAGCAGGGCTTTTAGTTGCTCTGCCCCTAGACTTTGGAATTCCTTACCCCACGACCTCAGAAATATTAGTTAATTCCCTCTTTTTAAGTCCACCCTCAAAACTCATCTGTTTAAAATTGCTTATGTTTAAACCTCTGTATGCTCTAACTTTTATCTGTTATTCTTATTATTGTGTATATTTCCAGTTTCTGTGTTTTTATCTGTTGTACAGTGTCCTTGGGTGCTTTGAAAGGCGCTATTTTTTAAAATAAAATGTATTATTATTATTATTATTATTATTATTGCACAATTAAACAACAAGGTGATTCAAAGTGCTTTACAGAAACATTAAAAAACAAAAAAACAAATAAAAAGCATGATTTAAAATGGAAAAAAAGAGAGGAATAGTAGTTAAAATCAGTAGTTAAAATGTAAGTTTTGAAATTCAAGCTTAAAAGTAAATCAATGTGAATTTGGTGTTTTATTCAAATGCAGCTGAGAATAGGTGAGTCTTCAACCTGTCTTTACATAAACTGAGTGTTTCAGCTGATCTGAGGCTTTCTGAGAGTTTGTTCCAGATATATGGAGCATAAAAGCTGAATACAGCTTCTCCATGTGTCATGTAATTAAATTATTTTCTGATTATATTGTTTTATGTATTTTAATAAGAGAGGCCTTTAGAAACTAAGCTCAGACGAGACAAAACTAGGGCAGAGGTTGACAGGTTGCCCTGGCAACAGACTTTAGAAAGGGGAAGTTTAGTGCAGAGCTGCACAGGAAGTAAGATACAAAGAAAGAGGAACTAGGAACATATAAGCACTTATTTTTGTCTAAACTTAATGTGTGACCTAGCAGAACTATATATATATATATACACATTCACTGTGTGATTTTTTCAGAACTGTGAATGCGTGCTCGCCTCTGCAGTTTTCCGTTCTCGGGAATGTAAAATAAAGATCATTTTTTGAGTTTTGACCACTCTGAGTCCAGTCTTTCTCTTCCGCCAAAGAATAGAAAAGAACGGGATTTAATACATGTCTGGTTGTGACTCTGGGAACTGATAAAAAACAGGATCCAGGTGACCTGAGGGATCTGGAAGGTTCATACTAGGTCAGGAGGTCACTGAAATATTTTGGTCCTAAACCATTCAGAGCTTTATAGACCAGCATCAGAACTTTAAAGTCTATCCTCTGACGGACAGGCAGCCAGTGTAAAGACCTCAGAGCTGGACTGATGTGGTCCACTTTTTTGGTCTTAGTGAGGAGTCGAGCAGCAGAGTTCTGAATGAGCTGTAGTTGTCTGACTGATTTTTTAAGTAGTCTTGTAAAGATGCTGTTACAGTATTCAAGCTTACTAAAGATGAATGCATGGACTAGTTTTTCCAGGTACTGTTGAGACATCAGATCTTTTATCCTTGAAATATTCTTGATGTGATAGTAAGCTGACTTTGTTATTGTCTTTATGTGTTTTTCTAAGTTTAGGTCTGCATCCATCACTACACCCAAATTTCTCTACAGGTTGGTGGTTTTTAGGTGTATAGATTGAAGTTCTCTGGTGACCTGTAATCGTTTTTCTTTGGCGCCAAAGACTATTACTTCAGTTTTGTTTTTGTTTAGCTGGAGAAAATTGTGGCACAACCAGTCATTGATTTCCTCAATGCATTTACCAAGAGCCTGTACAGGGCTTCGGTCTCCTGGTGAGATTGTGATATATATTTGTGTATTATCTGCATAGCTGTGGTAGTTTATTTTGTTGTTCTTTATAATCTGTGCCAGTGGGGGCATGTAGATGTTAAACAGAAAGGGTCCCAAGATGGAAACTTGGGGAACTCAACATGTGATACTTGTCTGCTCAGATGTGAAGTTACCTATTGATACAAAGTGTTTCCTGTGTTCTAAGTATGTTTGAAACCAGTTTAGTACAGTTCCTGAAAGACCTGCCCAGTTCTCCAGTCGTTTTAGTAATATGTTGTGGTGAACTGTATCAAATGCTGCACTGAGATCCAGTAAAACTAAGACTGACATTTTTCCACTGTCTGTATTCAGACATATGTCATTAAACACTTTGGTCAAAGCGGTTTCAGTGCTGTGGTTCTGTCTAAAACCTGACTGGAAGGCATCGTAGCAGTTATTCTGTGTTAAGAAGTAATTGAGGTTTTGAGAAACTGCTTTTTCAATGATCTTACTTAAAAATGAGAGATTTGACATCGGCCTGTAGTTGTTCATTTGTGTCTCGTCAAGATTGTCCTCTTTCAGTATAGGTTTTATTACAGCAGTTTTTAGTGGTTCTGGAAACACACGTGATATTAAAGAAAGGTTGATTATCTGTAACAGGTCTGACTCCAAAGTCTGTGAGACCTTTTTGAAAAAACTTGTTTGCAGGACATCTAAACAGCAAGAGGAGTTGTTCAGTTGACCTAAGATGTCCTCCAGGTCTTTTATTGTTTGCTATGCATAGGCTTGTTTTACAAGAAAATCCTGGCAGAATCAGTGTTATGCGTGATAGGTACCACCGACAAAATTTATTCCCCCTGCATCGTGAGCATTCGCTTGGCACAGAGTACAGCCTCCATTACAGACACGTAGATGTGGAAGTTGCGATGCTTTATTTTTGTGAAAAAGTGAAAAATGAGTGTTGTTACATTACCATTTAGTTTGAGAGTTACATCAGAAAATTATATATTTATTGTTTATCTTTATTATAAATAAATAAATTTATTATAAATATATTACTAAATAATAATATTTATTATTGTTTATTTGACGGGATTATTTTAACAAACGAAGGGCATTTTGCCTGATAATTATTTTTATCGTCCTGTAACTTAACTGTATAAAGAGCTAAAACATCGAAGGTTTCAGGAGTAGTTAGTGGTTATAAGAAGTTTTTGTGAACTAAAAATCAAAAATGTCGGATACTGTTTGTCTGTGATTTGGAGAACCCAGCGCGTGCTCCCAATGCAGGGAAAAGGAATTCTGTTGGGGAGATCAGTAGCGGTTTTTGAAAAGGGGCGACATGGGCATGGACAAGGACGGGATCATGGTGGGAGCGGTATCACGGGCATCGGTAAAAAAGAGAAAGTTGCTCATACTCATGCTGCTCCAACATCATGCCAGCGCATTTTGGGGATGGCATAGGCACCGATCGGTTTTCTATCGCCCATTTTCTGGGGAGGGTGGTGGGGGATTCTCGGACTGGCTGGAGCGGCATCTAGTAACCAACTCCCAAAATAAAACAAAATAAAAACAAACCAACAAACCCAAAAACACCAGACATTATGATACAGGCATAGAATTTGCAAAAACTTTTTGTTTTGTTTTTTATATGGAAAAAGTGACCACGAGAGCCCTCAGTGCGTCTGCTTGCTGCTGTGCTAAAGTGAAAGTAAACTTTGTCTTCTCTGCCATATACAGTACAGTATATAGAGAGACGAGACGACAAGGCTCCAGTTACAGCATTGCAAGTAAACGAACAATTAATATAAGAAGACTAGGAAAATAAATATACACTTTAGGAATAGGGGTAAAGGGATTAATAACAATTTAAAATATATAATTTACATCAATCCATTTTCTTCTGCTTATCCTACGCTGGCTTGCAGGGGCAGCAGCCCAAGCAGAGAAGCCCAGACCTCCCTCTCCCCAGCCCCCTCCTCAAGCTTGTCCGGGGGAACACCAAGGCGTTCCCAGGCCAGCCGAGAGATATAATCTCTCCAGCATGTCCTGGGTCGGCCCCTGGGCCTCCTCCTGGTGGCAAATGCCCGGAAAACCTCGCCCAGGAGGCATCCTTGTCAGATGCCTGAACCACCTCCACTGGCTCGTTTCGATGTGGAGGAGCAGCGGCTCAACTTTGAGCTCCCCCCCCCCCCCCCCCCCCCCGGATGGCCAAACTTTTCACCCTATCTCTAAGGGAGAGGCCAGCCACTGTTTGGAGGAAGCCCATTTCCGCCTCTTGTATTTGTGATCTATTTCTTTCAATCACTACCCACAGCTCGTGACCATAATGAGGGTAGGGACGTAGATTGACCGGTAAATTGAGAGCTTTGCTTTTACACTAAGCTCTCTCATCACCACAACAGACCGGTACAGCGTCCGCATCACTACAGCCGCTGCACCAGGCCGTCTGTCAATCTCCCGCTCCCTTCTCCCATCACTCGTGAACAAGACCCCAAGATACTTAAACTCCTCGTCCCTGACCCGGAGTGGGCACTCCACCCTTTCTGGCTGAGGGTCATGGCCTCAGATTTGAAGGTACTGATTCTCATTCCCACCGCTTCATACTCGGCTGTGAACTGTTCCAGAGATAAGATCCTGAGACCACCGAAGTGAAAGCCTTCCGCCACTTGGCTCTGCCTAGTAATTCTATCCATAAAAATTATGAACAGAATCGGTGACAAAGGGCAGCCCATCATCCACCAGAAACAAGTCCGACTTATTGCCGCCTATGCGGACCAAGCTCTTGCAATGGTCATATAAGGACTGAATGGCTCGTAGCAATGGGCCAGACACCCCATACTCCTGGAGCACCCCCCAGCTTTCCCCTCCTGAGTCGCCTGACCTTTTGCCAGAATCTCTTCGAGGTAGTCCGAAAGTCTTTTTCCAAGTCAAGTCAAGTCGGCTTTATTGTCATTTCAACCTTATACAGTTTAACAGTACATAGTGATGCGAAACAACGTTCCTCCAGGAACCAAGGTGCTACATGCAACATAAATTTACAACATAATTTAACAGAAAACTCTAAACTAGTTAACTAAGAGGCTAGTTAGCTGGCTAGCAGAGACAAGACAGACTGACCTAACATAAATTACAACATAAATTAACTGATTTTTAAATCAGACAGCAGACAACAAAGTGCACGTGCAAATGTGCAAACAAGAGCAGCAAGTGACAGTGTGACCAACGTAACATAATAGTAAGGTTTTGTGATGATGAGTTGAGGTAGTGGAGGAACAGTAAACATTCCTTAGTGTAGCAGAAAAAAATTAGTGTGTGTGCGTGTGTGTGTGCGTGTGTTTGTTTATCAGTCAGTCCCTTTTTGCTGAGGAGACGGATGGCTTGTGGAAAAAAGCTGTTGCACATTCTGGATGTGTGTGCCCGAATGCTTCGGTACCTTTTTCCAGATGGCAGGAGTGTGAAGAGTGTGTGAGAGGGGTGTGTCCGATCAGCCACAATGCTGGTGGCTTTGCGAATGCAGCGTATGGTGTAGATGTACTCAATAGAGGGAAGAGAGACCCCGATGATCTTCTCTGCTGTTCCCACTATCCACTGTAGGGTCTTGAGGTCCGATATGGCACAGTTCCCAAACCAGACAGTGATGCAGCCGCTCAGGATGCTCTCGATGGTTCCTCTATAGAAGGTGGTCAGGATCGGTGGTGGAAGCTGGGCCTTTCTCAGTTATCTCAGAAAGAAGAGACGCTGTTGGGCTTTCTTGTGCAGGGAGCTGGTGTTGAGGGACCAGCCGAGGTCCTTCTCCAGGTGGACGCCCAGGAATTTGGTGCTGTCAACGATCTCCACAGAGGAGCCGTTGATGCTCAGCTGTGAGTGGTCGCCTTGTGTCCTCCTAAAGTCAACAACCATCTCTTTTGTCTTGTCAACATTCAGAGACAGGTTGTTGTCTTTACACCAGTCCGTTAGTCTCTGCACTTCCTCTCTGTATGCTGACTCGTCGTTCTTGCTAATGAGACCCACCACGGTCGTGTCATCAGCGAACTTAATGATGTGATTTGAACTGTGTGTTGCTACACAGTCATGAGTCAGCAGTGTGAACAGCAGAGGACTGAGCCAGAGCGTTCTCACTCCCGAGGCGTAACATGTCGACGTTTTGTCACGTCCCGCGGCGTTCCTGAGGAACGCGAAAGGAGACCTTCGGCGTTCTTATGGTACGCGGCGGGTTATGGCTGGAATCCAGTGCAATGACGCTCCCGCGGTAATAGACGTTCCAGCCCTGTATTCCAGCCCTAAACCTAACCTTATCCCTAGCCCTGACCATAACCTTATTCCTGACCTTAACCAGGACTTTAATGATGTTAAATAGCGTGTTTCTAAGCGATTTGAAGAAAAAGAGCGAACATGTGTAGGTTCAGTCCAGACGGTTCTCATATTTCCTCTTTTTCCGAGGTCGTCATTTAGGAACGTGGTGGGTAGCCGAAAACGTAATATGGTGACGATTTGTCACCTAGCGTAAAATGTTACGCTTTGGGAGTGAGAACGGGTTGACTGAGCACACAGCCTTGTGGGGCCCCAGTGCTCAGTGTAGTGGTGCTGGAGGTGCAGTTCCCGATCCGTACTGACTGAAGCTTCCGGTCAGAAAGTCCAGGATCCAGTTGCAGAGGGAGGTGTTCAGGCCCAACAGGCTCAGCTTTCCGATCAGTTGTTGGGGGATGATTGTGTTGAATGCTGAGCTGAAATCTATGTACAGCATTCGGACGTGTGAGTCCTTCTTGTCCAAGTGTGTCAGGGCAAGATGGAGTGCAGTGGAGATGGCGTCGTCCGTTGAGCGGTTATGGCGGTATGCAAATTGCAGTGGGTCCAGAGAGGGGGGCAGCAGGGTCTTGATGTGTCTCATGACAAGCCGTTCGAAGCACTTCATGATGGTGGGTGTAAGTGCAACAGGACGGTAGTCGTTGAGACAGGACAGAGAAGACTTCTTGGGCACGGTGACGATGGTGGTGGCCTTGAGGCACGTGGGAACGACGGCACTGCTCAGAGAGATGTTGAAGATGTCGGTGAGAACATCTGCCAGCTGATCAGCACATTCTCTGAGCACTCTGCTTGGGATGTTGTCTGGTCCAGCAGCTTTACGTGGATTGACTCTGTGTAGAGTTTTCCTCACCTCAGCTGTAGTGAGACATAGGACCTGGTCGTTCGGAGGAGAGGTGGTCTTCCTCGCCGCCACGTCGTTCTGCCTGTCGAACCGAGCGTAGAAGTTGTTCAGCGCATCTGGGAGGGAGCCGTCACTGTCACAGGCAGGTGATGTCGTCCTGTAGTTAGCGATGGCTTGTAAGCCCTGCCACATGTGTCGTGTGTCACCGCTGTCCTTGAAGTGGTTGTGGATTCTCTGGACGTGTGCGCGCTTCGCCTCTTTGATGGCCCGAGAAAGTTCGGCCCTAGCTCTTCTAAGCGCCACCTTATCTCCCTCTTTGAAGGCAGAGTCTCGGGTCCTTAGAAGTGCACGCACTTCCGCAGTAATCCACGGTTTTTGGTTGGGTCGTGAGATGATGGTCTTGGAGACAGTGACGTCATCGGTGCACTTGTTGATGTAGCCGGACACTGATGATGTGTACTCCTCCAAGTCAGTAAAGTCGCCGTAAGTTGCAGCCTCCCTAATCATGTTCCAGTCAGTGCTCTCGAAACAGTCCTGAAGAGCAGAGATGGCTCCTGCTGGCCAGGTTTTCACCTGCTTCAGAACCGGTTTTGATTGCCTGACGAGTGGTCTGTATGCTGGAATTAGCATAACCATGGCCTCTACGAACTCCTCCGACACCCAAGTTTTTGCTTCCTGCATTCCACTAGACCTGTCGGTACCTATCAGCTGCCTCCGGAGTCCCACAGGCAAACCAAGCCCGGTAGGACTCCTTCGTCAGTTTGGTGGCTCCCCTAACCTCTCGTGTCCACCATTTGGTTCGGGGATTACCACCACGACAGGCACCAACTACCTTGCGGCCGCAGCTCAGTGCAGCGGCTTTGGCAATGGAGGTGCTGAACATGGTCCATTCAGACTCAATGTCCCCAGTCTCCCTTGGAATGCTGTTGAAGCTCTGCCGGAGGTGTGAGTTGAACATCTCGCTGACCGGGGCCTCTGCTAGACGTTCCCAGCACACCCTCACTGTACGTTTGGGTCTGTCCAGTGTCCTCCCTTGCCACCTTATCCAACTCACCACCAACTCGCCATGGGCGATCGTGGCTCAAGAGTTGGGAGTTCGCCTTCTAACTGGAAGGTTGCCGATTCGAGCCACTTCAAGACACTTCACCCGTTGCCTACTGGTGGTGGTCAGAGGGCCCGGTGGCGCCAGTGTCAGGCAGCCTCGCCTCTGTCAGTGCGCCCCAGGGTGGCTGTGGCTACAATGTAGCTTGCCATCACCAGTGTGTGAATGTGTGTGTGAATGGGTGGATGACTGGTTGTGTAAAGCGCTTTGGGGTCCATTGTTGTTCATTCATTCATTCATTCGCACATTCACACCTAGTGACAATTTGGATTATCCAATTAACCTATCCCCACAAGCTGCATATCTTTGGACGGTGGGAGGAAGCCGGAGTACCCGGAGGGAACCCACGCAAACACGGGGAGAACATGCAAACTCCACACACAAAGACCCCGGCCTGATGTTGGAATTGAACTCAGGACCTTCTTGCTGTACGGCAACAGTGCTAACCACCAATAAAACTAAATATGAATAAATGGTCAATTTAGATTTTAACAATGTTTTTTTGTTTTTTTAGCAAAAGGATAATCCAGATTATGAATATAAAGTAATGAAAAAATCTTTAATCCTCACCTGAGAGTTGTCAATGAACAGTTTGGACTCCTCAATCCAGCAGACATCAGCTTTACTCCTGAGTCTTCCAGGTCATTGTTACTCAGGTCCAGTTCTCCCAGACTAAAAGACTTAGAGGTGAGAACTGAGCACAGAGATTCATAGCTTCTCTCTGAGAGATTACAGCCAGACAGTCTGAAAATATATACATATACATAAATACATATACACACACACACACACACACACACACACACACACACACACACACACACACACACACACACACACACATACAGTGGGGCAAAAAAGTATTTAGTCAGCCACCGATTCTGCAAGTTCCCCCACTTAAAATGATGACAGAGGTCAGTAATTTGCACCAGAGGTACACTTCAACTGTGAGAGACAGAATGTGAAAAAAAAATCCATGAATCCACATGGTAGGATTTGTAAAGAATTTATTCGTAAATTAGGGTGGAAAATAAGTATTTGGTCACCTCAAACAAGGAAAATCTCTGGCTCTCACAGACCTGTAACGTCTTCTGTAAGAAGCTTTTCTGTCCCCCACTCGTTACCTGTATGAATGGCACCTGTTTGAACTCATCATCTGTATAAAAGACACCTGTCCACAGCCTCAAACAGTCAGACTCCAAACGCCGCCATGGCCAAGACCAAAGAGCTTTCGAAGGACACCAGGAAAAGTATTGTAGACCTGCACCAGACTGGGAAGAGTGAATCTACAATAGGCAAGCAGCTTGGTGTGAAAAAATCAACTGTGGGAGCAATCATCAGAAAATGGAAGACATACAAGACCACTGATAATCTCCCTCGATCTGGGGCTCCACGCAAGATCTCATCCCGTGGGGTCAAAATGATCATGAGAACGGTGAGCAAAGATCCCAGAACCACACGGGGGGACCTGGTGAATGACCTGCAGAGAGCTGGGACCAAAGTAACAAAGGTCACCATCAGTAACACACTACAACGGCAGGGAATCAAATCCCGCAGTGCCAGACGTGTTCCCCTGCTGAAGCCAGTGCATGTCCAGGCCCGTCTGAAGTTTGCCAGAGAGCACATGGATGATACAGCAGAGGATTGGGAGAATGTCATGTGGTCAGATGAAACCAAAGTAGAACTTTGTGGTATAAACTCAACTCGTCGTGTTTGGAGGAAGAAGAATACTGAGTTGCATCCCAAGAACACCATACCTACTGTGAAGCATGGGGGTGGAAACATCATGCTATGGGGCTGTTTTTCTGTCAAGGGGACAGGACGACTGATCCGTGTTAAGGACAGAATGAATGGGGCCATGTATCGTGAGATTTTGAGCCAAAACCTCCTTCCATCAGTGAGAACTTTGAAGATGAAACGAGGCTGGGTCTTCCAACATGACAATGATCCAAAACACACCGCCCGGGCAACAAAGGAGTGGCTCCGTAAGAAGCATTTGAAAGTCTTGGAGTGGCCTAGCCAGTCTCCAGACCTCAACCCCATAGAAAATCTGTGGCGGGAGTTGAAAGTCCGTGTTGCTCGGCGACAGCCCCAAAACATCACTGCTCTCGAGAAGATCTGCATGGAGGAATGGGCCAAAATACCAGCTACTGTGTGTGCAAACCTGGTAAAGACCTATAGTAAACGTTTGACCTCTGTTATTGCCAACAACGGTTATGTTACAAAGTACTGAGTTGTATTTTTGTTATTGACCAAATACTTATTTTCCACCCTGATTTACGAATAAATTCTTTACAAATCCTACCATGTGGATTCATGGATTTTTTTCTTCACATTCTGTCTCTCACAGTTGAAGTGCACCTCTGGTGCAAATTACTGACCTCTGTCATCATTCTAAGTGGGGGAACTTGCAGAATCGGTGGCTGACTAAATACTTTTTTGCCCCACTGTATATATATATATATATATATATATATATATATAAAACACCCAGCACGCCCCTGCGGGCGGTTTATCCTTCAAGCTCGGGTCCTCTACCAGAGGCCTGGGAGTATATATATATATATATATATATATATATATATATATATATATATATATATATATATATATATATAGACGGAGCAATACTGGAGGAGCATATGGGAGAAGGATGCAACCCATAACGGCAATGCTCAGTGGCTAGAGGATCTGAGGGCAGACCACAGCGACCTCCCTGAACAGGGTCCAGTAACCATCACAGTGGCAGATATCCAAGAAAGGGTCTCCAGTATGAAGAGTTGGACAGCACCAGGGCCCGACATGGTTCACGCCTACTGGCTGAAGAAGCTGACTGCACTCCACGAGCGTCTGGCAGCACAAATGAACCAGCTGCTAGTTAACGAGAGACACCCGGAATGGCTAACCAAAGGCCGGACGGTCCTGATCCCCAAGGACCCCAAGCAGGGACCGGTCCCCTCCAACTACCGACCAATAACCTGCCTCAGTACTACATGGAAGCTCCTGTCAGGCATCATAGCGGCTAAGATGAACAGGCACATGGGTCAATACATGAGCGGGACACAGAAAGGAATTGGCAAGAATACCAGAGGCGCAAAACACCAGCTACTGGTAGACAGAACAATCAGCCGAGACTGCAAGACCAGACTGACCAACCTGTGCACTGCCTGGATTGATTACAAGAAGGCCTATGACTCAATGCCCCACAGCTGGATACTGGAATGCCTAGAATTGTACAAGATCAATTGGACCCTAAGAGCCTTCATCAGGAACTCAATGGGGATGTGGCGTACAACACTAGAGGCCAACTCCAAGCCCATAGCACAAGTCACCATCAAGTGCGGGATCTACCAAGGAGATGCTCTGTCCCCACTGCTGTTCTGCATAGGCCTGAACCCCCTCAGTGAGATCATTAACAAGACTGGCTACGGATACTGGCTACGGATACCGGCTACGGATACCGACTAGGGAACGGAGCAGTTGTCAGCCACCTCCTGTACATGGATGACATCAAGCTGTATGCCAAGAGTGAACGAGACATCGATTCACTGATCCACACTACCAGGCTATACAGCAATGACATTGGAATGTCGTTCGGACTGGAGAAGTGTAGTCGGATGGTAACAAAGAGAGGGAAGGTAGTCAGAACTGAGGGGATTGAACTACCAGAAGGCAACATTGCAGACATAGAGGACAGTTACAAGTACTTGGGGATCCCGCAGGCGAATGGGAACCATGAAGAGGCCGCTAGAAAAGCTGCAACCACCAAGTACCTGCAGAGGGTCAGGCAAGTCGTGAGGAGTCAGCTGAATGGTAAGAACAAGATCCGGGCCATCAACACCTGTGCCCTGCCCGTGATCAGGTACCCTGCTGGGGTAATAGGCTGGCCAAAGGAGGAGATAGAAGCCACTGACATAAAGACAAGAAAGCTCCTTACCATGCATGGAGGGTTTCACCCCAAGTCCAGCACCCTGAGGCTGTACGCTAAGCAGAAGGAAGGGGGCCGGGGACTGGTGAGTGTCAGCACCACAGTCCAGGATTAGACAACGAACATCCAAGAATATAATCATGGCAGCACAAGAATAATCATGGCAGCACAAGAACAAGCTCTGAGCACAAGATCCATAGAGGCTGGGGTCTATCACACCAGGCAAGACCCCAGGTGCAGGCTGTATAAAGATGCCCCAGAGACAATCCAGCACATAACAGCAGGGAGCAAGATGCTAGCAGGCAAGGCATACATGGAACGCCATAACCAATTGGCCGGCATAGTGTACAGGAACATCTGTGCAGAGTATAACCTGGAAGTCCCGAGGTCAAAATGGGAGATGCCCCCAAGGGTGGTGGAGAATGACCGAGCTAAGATCCTGTGGGACTTCCAGATACAGACGGACAAAATGGTGGTGGCTAACCAACCGGACATAGTGGTGGTAGACAAACAGAAGAAGACGGCCGTAGTGATCGATGTAGCGGTTCCGAATGACAGCAATATCAGGAAGAAGGAACACGAGAAGCTGGAGAAATACCAAGGGCTCAGAGGAGAGCTCGAGAGGATGTGGAGGGTGAAGGTAACGGTGGTCCCCATGGTAATCGGAGCACTAGGTGCGGTGACTCCCAAGCTAGGCGAGTGGCTCCAGCAGATCCCGGGAACAACATCGGAGATCTCTGTCCAGAAGAGCGCAGTCCTGGGAACAGCTAAGATACTGAACAGGACCCTCAAGCTCCCAGGCCTCTGGTAGAGGACCCGAGCTTGAAGGATAAACCACCCGCAGGGGAGTGCTGGGTGTTTTATATATATATATATATATATATATATATATATATATACTACACGCCTTTGGAACCCAGGATCACAAGTTTGATTCCTGCCTGGGGCGTCTGTATCCAGTAAGAGTCCTAAGGCTAGACTCCTTATGCTAAGCGAGCCTACCGCAGACATGAGCGAGACAGATAAATATGAAGGCATGCCGGCTCGGACGTCGCCCGGATCAACAAGGTCCGCGTCAGGTGTTGAGGAACCAGGGCACCCTGACGAAAAGTGGGCTACTGGAACATGAAGGCATCGGTGGGCAAGAGATGAAAACAGGGCGTTGTTGGAATGCTACTACGCAAGTAACCCCGGCGGAAGGGGCTACATGAATAGGATGGCGGACCTATGGATTCTTCGATACCCAACATCCACAATGACGGCGAAACAGTGTTCCAACATTCGAAAAAAGGGACTGCTCTCACAGCTAGAGATTGACGAGGTACAACACAAATGCTACGGCAAGGAGGAGTCAGGACACCAGGTCAGGGGGAAGATATCATCACCCCCACCCGAGATTGGGTACATAGCCCCAAGTGCGATAGGAGAAGGATCGTTGAGTGTGAGAGGAATTGACCTGAAAAATAGGATCATGGCCAAGCTTGAAACCTGGATCCCCCGTAGCCGGTTACCAAGATTACGTGAAGTACCCTCAGAAGGTCTGCTAGATGATGTTAATGCAGCACTACGGACAATACCTACAACCACCATTACTGACACTAACAAGCTGATCTACAATACGGCAGCAGTGATCACGGAGATGCTTGGCTACAAGTTGAACAGCCACAATGGGCAGTACCCTCCATGGAGAAGGCCTGGAACCGCACATTGCATTAATATTTCAACAATAAAAGAGTGCATACATACAAAGCTTTGTTAGAGGCTTTGACCACTGGTAGCAGCCTCAGAAGAGCCTCCTCTGAAGCAGAGTATTTCTTCAGGTCAAACACATCCAGATTGTTTTCAGATGACAGTAAAGTGAAGACCAGAGCTGACCACTGGGCAGGAGACAGTTTGTCTGTGGAGAGAATTCCTGATCTCAGGTACTGTTGGATCTCCTCCACTAGAGAACGGTCATTCAGTTCATTCAGACAGTGGAACAGATTGATGCTTTTCTCTGCAGACAGATGCTCACCGAGCTTCTTCTTGATATATTGGACTGTTTCCTGATTTGTCTGTGAGCTACTTCCTGTCTGTGTCAGCAGACCTTGTAGGTGAGTCCGATTGGTCTTCAGTGAAAGACCCAAAAGGAAGCGGAGGAATAAGTCCAGGTGACCATTTGGACTCCGTAAGGCCTTGTCCACTGCCCTCTGGTAGAAGTGTTTCTCTATAGATTCTTCTCTTCTTTGAGACATCTGGGGTGTAATGACTTGTTCTTCCAGCAGATTGAGTCCAGAGTTGATGAAGGTCAGATGGACATGAAGAGCAGCCAGAAACTCCTGAACACTCAGATGGATGAAGCAGAACACCTTGTCCTGGTACAGTCCTCTCTCCTCTTTAAAGATCTGTGTGAACACTCCTGAGTACACTGAGGCTGCTCTGATATCGATGCCACACTCTGTCAGGTCTGATTCATAGAAGATCAGGTTTCCTTTCTGCAGCTGATCAAAAGCCAGTTTTCCCAGCGACTCAATCATCTTCCTGCTCTCTGGACTCCAGTGTGGATCTGTCTCAGCTCCTCCATCATACTTGACCTTCTTCACTTTGGCCTGAACCACCAGGAAGTGGATGTACATCTCAGTCAGGGTCTTGGGCAGCTGTCCTCCCTCTCTGGTTTCCAGCGCATCCTCTAGAACTGTAGCAGTGATCCAGCAGAAGACTGGGATGTGGCACATAATGTGGAGGCTTCGTGATATCTTAATGTGGGAGACGATCCTGTTGGCCTTCTTCTTATCTCGGAATCTTTTCCTAAAGTACTCCTCCTTTTGTGGGTCAGTGAACCCTCTAACCTCTGTCACCATGCCAACACAGTCAGGAGGGATCTGATTAGCTGCTGCAGGTCGTGTGGTTATCCAGAGGCGAGCAGAGGGAAGCAGTTTCCCCCTGATGATGTTTATCAGCAGCACATCCACTGAGGTCGACTTTCTAGGGTCAGTTAAGATTGTAGTTTTGTGGAAGTCCAGAGGAAGTCGACACTCATCCAGACCATCAAAGATGAACACAACCTGGAAGTCTTCAAAGCTGCAGATTCCTGCTTCTTTGATTTCAGTAAAGAAGTGATGAACAAGTCCCACCAAGCTGAACTTTTCCTCTTTCAGCACATTCAGCTCTCTGAAAGTGAATGGAAATATGAACTGGATGTCCTGGTTGGCTTTGTCTTCAGCCCAGTCCAGGCTGTATTTCTGTGTTAAGACTGTTTTCCCAATGCCAGCCACTCCCTTTGTCAGCACTGTTCTGATTGGTTCGTCTCTTCCAGGTGAGGCTTTAAAGATGTCTTCTTGTCTGATTGTTGTTTCTGCTCTGTCTGGTTTAGTGGATGCTGTTTCAATCTGTCTGACCTCATGTTCATCATTGACCTCTGCAGTCCCTCCCTCTGTGATGTAGAGCTCTGTGTAGATCTGATTCAGAAGGGTTGGGTTTCCTGCTTTAGCGATTCCCTCAAACACACACTGGAACTTCTTCTTCAGAGTAGATTTAAATTCAGGCTGACACCACTTGAAGTTTCTAGTGCAGGTACCTGAGTGACTCGAAAGACACACAAATGAAGGATTTATCAAGTTCACATATTTTGCATGCATTTTTGACTATTTTTAAGACATTGTTTTTGCAGTGTAAATATTTAAAGACTAATTCTCACTTCTCAGTAAACGCTCAGCAAACTTATTCTGCTTCATTCTCTTCAGGAAGTCCACTGTAATCATCACAAATGCTTCTCTGCTGCTCTTACTCTGTTCTTCATCCACACCCTGTAATACATCCTCATCCTCACATTGACTTTTAAAACACTGTAGCTCATCTGGACTCAGATCTGTCTGAATCTTCTTCAGCTCGTTTTTCACGAAAGAAATTATTTTGTCCTCCAGTATCTGCAACAGAATATTATATGAATGACCCAAAAAGCCTTTCTCACACAGGAGAGAAAAGAACAACATAGGATGAGGTATGTTTCTGAGAATCAGTTTAATTAGACGCAATATACACAATCCCTCAATGAAATTGAGAAGTGGGAAAAGGTAAAATCCACATTTCTTCATAATATTTTCCACATCTAATTTCCATCTAATTCTTTCTATTGCCCTTAAATCTAAATGTTGTCTCTAAAAGTTATTAGTCATGTTGTTCATAAGAACATGTATCACACAAACACACACAACTATAAGGATGCTCTATCTGCAGCTAAATCTTGAGATTATGGAACATTTATCAAATCTGGTGAAGCTAACAGTACAACTCTTTTCTCTACTATAGTGGGTCATCATCACCTTTATTTATAAAGCACTTTAAAACAGCCACAGCTGACACAACGTGCTGTACATTGGAGCCATATAATAAAATTACACAAGATATAAATAAAAGCCAAATAAAAGAAAAAGTAAAATAATTAATAAATAAGTATTTTCATTACAAGAGAAAAGTAAGTGTTGCTGAGGTTAAAAGCCAAAGAATAAAAGTGAAATTTAAGATGCAATTTAAAGTGGACAATTAAGGGGCCTCTCCAGGATTTAAGGATTTAAAAACAAACATAAGAATTTTTAAATGAACTCTAAAAGACACAGGCAGCCAGTGCAGTGAGGCGAGGACATGGGTTATATGCTCTCTTTTAGGAGTTCCTGTTAGGAATCGTGCAACCGCATTTTGAGCCAGCTGCAGACGTGAGAGCAACGAATGACTAACCCCCACATGATGTGCATTACAGTAGTCCGCACGGGAAGAAATAAAAGCATGGATCACTGTTTCAAAGTTCTGCCTAGAAAGAAAATATTTCACTCTTGCCAGTCCGCCTAAATCAGGGGTGGGCAATTCCAGGCCTCGAGGGCCAGTTTCCTGCAGGTTTTAGATCTCACCTTGGGTCAACACACCTGAATCACATGATTAGTTCGTTACTAGGCCTCTGGAGAGCTTCAGGACATGTTGAGGAGCTAATTTAGCCATTTAAAACAGCTGTGTTGGTTCAAGGACACATCTAAAACCTGCAGGGACACCGGCGCTCGAGGCCTGGAGTTGTCCACCCCTGCCCTAAATGATAAAAACTAGACTTCACTACTGCTCTGATTTGGTTGTCCAATTTAAAATCACTGTCCAACTTAAAACAAAGGTCAGTAACAACAGGCTTAAAATAAACTTCCAGGGGTCCAAAATCTACAAAGGAGGACTCACAGGGACCACTGGGTCCAAACACCAACCACTCTGTTTTCTTTTCATTAAAATTTTGAAAGTTTAGAGCCAACCAATCTTTAATGTGATCTAGGCATGTCATGAGAGGTTTTATGGAGATGCCACCCTTCTGCTTCAGTGGCAAATAAATTTGGCAGTAATCGACAAAACAGTGAAAAGAGATCCCATGCCTTCTAAGGATGGAACCCAGAGGCAATAAATACAGTAAAAACAGCAGTGGCCCTAAAACTGAGCCCTGTGGGATGCCGCATGACAGCGTAGCAGAAGATGATTCGGAACCGAGAAGGCAGACAGAGAAAGTTCTATCTGACAAATATGACTTAAACCATTTGAGCGTAGTGCCACCAATGCCTACTACATCACTTAATTGAGAAATTAGAATATTGTGGTCTATGGTATCAAAGGCAGATGGTACAGTATCAAAGACAAGAACAACATGGTTACCATAATTACATGCCAGAAGGATGTCATTAAAAACCCTTAAAAATGCAGATTCTGTGCTGTGAAGGGTTTTAAAACCTGACTGAAAAACCTCAAGGGTGCCATTATCATCTAAAAAATCTTTCAGTTGATTAAAAACAATTTTCTCTAAAACCTTGGAGACTAAAGGCAGCTTGGAAATAGGCCTATAGTTCGCTAAAATTGTGTGATCAAGGCCAGGTTTCTTAAGCAGTGGCTGTACTACTGCATGTTTGAAATTGGGAGGAACCACACCAGAAGACAGACTGCTGTTAATAATGTCAAGGACATACTGTCCTGTACTAGGAAAAATTTCTTTAAAGAATTGTGGAGGGAAAGGACCACGAGGGGAACCTGTGGGCTTAATATGGCGAACCACATCCTCTAAAGTGGAAAAGTCACGTCAAGTTCAAACTGAGTAAAAACAGCAGTGCGAGGGACCTAGACAGAGTCAGTAGTTGCAATAAGAGGTGGTGACAACCTTTTCATTAAAAACATTATTAAGTTAAAAGAAAATCATTGCAAATATCAGGAGAAACTTCCAAACAGACACTCAATTAGTAGTATTGAAGATTAAGTATTAAGAACAGTGTCAATGGTCCTAAATAACACACATGGGTTATGACAGTTGGAAGAAATAATATTTGCAAAATATTCCCTTTTTGCCTCTTTAACAGTGTTCTGGTAGCGATGCCAGCAGTCTTTGGGAATTTAACATGATACATGCAGTTTATCTTTTTTCCACCTCCATTCTGCTCGACGACATTCCCTCTTAACAGCACGAGTATTCTCATAAATCAAGGTTTAGCCTTGGGCTACCTGGTTTTTAAGGGAGCCACAGAGTCCATGATTGTTTGACAGCAAGAATAAAACCAGGAATTAACCTTCTGTGTCAGAGGAGACAAAGTCAGAAGGAGCTGATTAAAAGCAGTAAAAAACTGCGCAGCAATGGAGGGGTTAATAACCTGACAGCGCGGAGCAGCAGTGCCAGATTTAACTGCAGTATGTGTAACACCAACGTTGAATAACACAGGCATATGATCTGAGAGTGCACAATCACAAATCTCCATCTTAGTGACAGGCAGACCATATGACAGAACAAGGTCCAGTGTATGTCCGTGCTCATGTGTAGGGCCAGGCACAGACTGTACCAGGCTAAAAGAGTCAATAAGGCTTAAAAAGTCCTTTACCAGTGGCTTATCAGGACAACATACATGTTTATTAAAATCTCCAACAATATGAAAACCATCATAGTTGGGCATAATCCCAGCTAAAAAAAAAATTAAATGAGTCATTTATGAAGTTCTTATTGTTGTTCAGGGGGCCATAGATGACAGCACAGAAAACCGGGTTTGTGCGACTCACCTCAAACGAGGTAATTTCGAAGCTGGAGAATGAAGACTGTAGAAAACACTGCTTATATTTGTAATCCGTTTTGTAAACAGTCGCTGTGCCTCCACCTCTGCCTGATGTTCGTGGCGAATTAAAATAGCAAAAATCCACAGGTAAAAGTTCAGATAGAGCACTGGACTCACCAACACTCAGCCAAGTCTCAGTCACACACAGAAAATCCAGATCACGGGAACTGAAAAAGTCCCGAAGAATAAAAGTTTTGTTTAATAAGCGATCTGGCATTCACCAGGCCAATCCTAGCAGGAGCTGGAGCACCAGTTTCAGTAAGTCAAGAAACCCGACGGAGACATCTCAGGTTTTGATGATGTTGACGGCGGAGGTTTAGCATGGGAAGGCATGGGCAGACTTTTCAGAATGAGTACCACCTCATAAAATATATGGCTCTTAAAGTACCATCCTTATGACCGACATTAAAGCATAGTAATATAGGCCTATTTAACACCATATACGGTTTACATGAGACAATTTCATTTCTTATATGAATGTTATTTATTTTAACTGTCATAAACAGGATGGGACAAGTGATAATAATAACACCTGTACAACATTAAAACAGCAGTACACAGCTTCACTGTGCTAATCATAGCTTTCTGATGGAAGGAAGTTTTCACTCAAAATGTCACAACACATGGCTCCATTCATTGTTTGCTTTACATAGATCAGTCTTCCTGGTCCCTTTGAAGAAAAGCAGCCCGAAAGCATGATGTTTCCACCCCCATGCTTCACAGTAGGTATGGTGTTCTTTGGATGCAACTCAGCATTCTTTCTCCTCCAAACACAACAAGTATAATCTTTACCAAAAAATTCTATTTTGGTTTCATCTGACCATATGACATTTTCATAATCCTCTTCTGGATCATCCAAATGCTCTCTAGCAAACTTCACACGGGCCTGGACATGTACTGGCTTAAGCAGGGTGACACGTCTGGCACTGCGGAATTTGAGTTCCTGGCAGTGTAGTGTGTTACTGATGGAGGCCTTTGTTACTTTGGTCCCAGCTCTCTGCAGGTCATTCACAAGGTCTCCCCGTGTGATTCTGGGATTTTTGCTCACCATTTTTGTGATCATTTTGACCCCACAGCGTGAGATCTTGCGTCGAGGGAGATTATCGGTGGTCTTGAATGTCTTCCATTTTCTAATAATTGCTCTCACATTTGATTTCTTCACACCAAGCAGCTTACCTATTGCAAATTCCGTCTTCCCAGCCTGGTGCAGGTCTACAATTTTTTTTTCTGGTGTCCTTTGATAGCTCTTTGGCCTTGGCCATAGTGGAGTTTGTAGTGTGACTATTTAAGGTTGTGGACAGGTCTTTTATACTGATAACAAGTTCAAACATGTGCCTTTAATACAGGTAACGAGTGGAGGACAGAGGAGCCTCTGACACAAGAAGTTACAGGTCTGTGAGAACTAGAAACCTTACTTGTTTGTAGGTGACCAAATACTTATTTTCCACCATAATTTGCAAATAAATTCTTTAAAAATCAGACAATGTGATTTTCTGGATTTTCTTTTCTCATTTTCAGAAGAAATTTTAAGTGTGCCTATGCCTCCGCTAATCAGTGTAGTTTGCCATTCAAACGGCTACAGAGAGCAAAACTCAGCAGAGCAGCCATTCTCCACCATGAACTATGGTTAAACCAAACACCACTCGCGCCTCACAGATGAAGGCTTACAGTTTTGTGTAAAGATGAGGTGACTTCGTACAGCCCCGATTTGCAGACGCTGTGCGCAGAGGTTCATAAGCAGACCCGGCAATGTTTGCATGAACACGCTTTGAAGCATTACGTTATGGACCACTTTTCACACATAGTTGCTGTACCCACACAGCCGGCTGTAGCTTTTCATCTTACAGCCCGACACATACCCAAAAAAACAAAAAACAAACAAACAAAAAAAAAACAGAAGAGAGAACACAGACTTTACGCCTGAGAGGCGTGATTGCAGATGCCGCTGAGGTGGGTCCACCTCCCCTGCAGCGGCACTGCAGACCACGCCCTGCCACACACATCAAACACGTAAAATAAATATTTATGCACTTTTGCATTCACTTTTTGTTTTTTGTTATTTTTACACAGTGTTCTGAATAAATCCAGCTTTGTGTCTTCTTCCATTCTACCTGAAGTACGGGACAAACTGTGTTCCTTTTCAGCTCAATACGAAACGTGTAATATTTTCTCTGAATGCGGGACGATTCCGTTTGCACGGGGCGGTTGGCAACCCAAAAACTAACCTTATGAATACAATAAAGTTCACCATCAGTAACACAGCACCCACCCAGCTGTACGACTTATTGGTCGTGTCCAAATTCATGGGCTGCATCCTCCTGAGGCCGCATTTGTAGACTGATTACGTCACAGCAACGCGCCGAAGGCAGTTCAAATTCGTAGACTGCTCCGAATGCAGCCGACAAATGCGTCCTCCTTTTCCCCGAATTTGAAGGATGGGTTGGGTGTGTCCTTCGTGGCCCACCATATCCCAGAACTCATAGAGCGGCCCAGCCAAATCAGAATCAGAGAGGGTTTTATTGCCAAATGTTGGGCAGGTTTACAACATTAGGAAATTGCTGCGGTGCTTCAGTGCAAACATACTGTCATAAATTACGCTTAAATAGACATGAAAATAAGAATAAGAATTAAATGTTAAAATTTAAAAGTGCTAAATAGATAGGTATATACATGAGTGCAGGTGGTGATCAGTGCCAAACATGGAATGATGCAGTGAACACAGCGTAGGGTCATGTGTTAGGGGTGGGAACAGTCATAAGGTTATTGTTGATGTGTCCAACAGCAGAGGGGAAGAAACTGTTCTTATGGCGAGAGGTTCTGGTGCGAATGGACCGGAGCCTCCTGCCTCCAGTTTCAAACTCCAGTTTCCAGCAATGGCGGCTGCTACTAAGTTTTAAAATTACTCTTACTAATCTTTCTGGGTCACAAAATAAACTTTTAACATATTTATTTTCAGGCGAGAAAGTAGCTGTGTAAACATCAAATATCTGCTCGGTTTATCAAGATATCGCATATTTGCCAAAGTGCTTCGACGTTTTCGGAGACGTCTGCTACCCACCAGCTTGACAGCTAGCCGGGAGCTCGAGGGTTACTGATGCGGCCGAGAACGGCACAACTCCCGGCACATCATTTTCAGATCATCGCGGACTTTCGCTACTCGGGTTAAATGTAATATATAATTCACTTAGACAACCTACAAATGTTATTGTTGGGCTTTTTTCAGTGTTTTGTTTGTTCGTGAGTAAATCGGTTTGGCTGAGATTAAAGTTATTAGATTAGATAAAATAAAACTTTATTAATCCCCCTCCTCCTTGGTTTTTACACAGCTGACTAAACGTCAAACAGAAACCTGATTAAACATAAGTATGAGACAGTCGAGAATTTATGCCAGTGTCCTGTTATATTTTAGATAGCAAGGAGCAGACGGCTGAGTTTATTAAAGTCCACCGAGACAGCGGCGACGCTAATCTGAAGGCTAGACCGTCCAATTTCACGGCCGTTTACTTCCGGCCTACCCGACCTCCTCAGGAGGATGCAGCCCATGAATTTGGACACGACCAGTTTAACTGATTGTAAAAAGTCAGCACAACGAAAATATACATAACATCTTACCTGACATTCAGTTCACCGGACACTCGTACCGGCGGCGTGAGGGTGAGGGTGAGGGGGGTGAAACCAGACAGAGAACCGCTCTCGGTGTAAGCCAGGGCCAGTCGCTTGGCAGCCGCCTCGCATCTCTCTTTTTCCCCATCTCCTTTCTGTCATACACCGCTGCCCTCCGTTGTAGCTCCGCGTTAGCCACCACCAAAAAACCGAGTTATTTTTTCCACATCGAACAGCATCTGGACAATCCACCACCTTTCACTGTTTTTACCGTTACTAAAATGAATCACCAGCCCATATAAATGAAAAATAAATCCAGCAGCCAACCAAGAGTCATAAAGAAAGACTAGGGGGTGGAACGAGAGCGTGAGCCGGCCTATGTGTGAGCCAGCCCGGCCTGGGTGTCACACAAGCCGCGCTAGCCAGCTAGCCGGCTAGCCGCCATGCGGCGCTAGCAGTAACATCGTGAGAGATATGGGACTTCTTGATAAAATATGGGACTCCTTGATAAAACGAGCAGATATTTGACGTTTACACACCTACATTCTCGCCTGAAAACCGGTCGATCAGCGGCCGCCTCGCATTTTCTTTCCCCACATACGAGGGGAAAGAGACACATACCGGTGGATAGCTAGCTCCGCGTTAGCCACCACCAAACAACTCAGTTAGTTTTTCCTCATCGACCAGCATCATCGGCCCATATAAACGAAAAATAAGTCCAGCTAAGACAAAGACTGTTTGCGGAGCGACCGGGGATGAAAGGAGTTAGAGACGCCAAGTCTGGGTGCTTTTGAGTGAAGCGGCGCTAGCCGGCTAGCTAGCCAACATCGTGAAAAATCTGTTGCCAATATGGGATGTTTTGACAAAACGAGCAAATATTTGACGTTTACACACCTACATTCTCGCCTGAAAATATCTTAAAAGTTTACTTTGTGACCTAGAAACACGAATAAGAGGAATATAGTAAACCAAGTGGCAGCCGCCATTGTTTGACTGGGTAGAGGCGTGCTATGAATTGTGGGATATGCAGTTTCCCACCAAGCATAAACCCTTGCCGTTACCGTAACTATTCAATGCTTCGCGCAACCTTAAGAATTCCAATGGTTCCTGAAAGCACTGACGCTGTGCGCGCTGTTGATATTGTCGTCATTATGGTAATCCAAATACGGGGACATACCACTAGAGTGAGCCAACACACCACAAATTAAGTTTGTGGTGTGTTGGCTCTAAGTTAAGTTTCACTTTGCTAAGTTTCACTTTGCTTGCCATTCATTTCAATGGGCAAAAACTTGCATTAAAATATTCATATTTAAAAAACTATAGAAGTAATAAACACCAAAAATCATAGCAACTCATTCCAGCTTCAGCCGCACAAAATGATATAACATATGTGAACCTTGTCTCAAAACTGTGGGGCGAGTTACGGTCCAAAATTTCAGGCGGAAAAAGGAAAATAATAATAACAATAATAACTAGAAAAATTTGCATTTCCTGCGAAAATGCAGTGTGGATGCTTTAAAGCTGAAGCTGTATGCAAAAAGTAGCTGAAAAAGCTGAAAAGTTGCAGAAATTGTAAAAACTTTGCAGAAGCAAAAGAAGTTTGCTAAAATGGAATAACTTAGCAGAACTGCAATATCTTAGAGGAAACATAATACTTGGCAGAGATACAATAGCATAGCAGAATTTAGCAGAAATATTGTAACTTACCAGAAACATGATAACTTCTCAAAAATACAAGAATTTAGGAGAAATAGTATAAGATAACAGAAAGAATATATTTAGCCAAAAATACTTAAACATTACAGAAACACTATGATTTAGAAAAATAGTACAACAGAGCAGAAATATTGTGATTTACCAGAGACACTGTGATGAACTATGAATATTGTAATTTTAAATTAAGACTATGTTTTAGCACAAATATTATAATTTGGCAGAAATACTATAATTTAGCAGAAATACTATATTAAGCACAAATCCTATAAAAAGCAGAAATGGTATGATTAAGCATAAATACTACATTTAGTAGAAATACTTTGTTTTAGCACAAATCCCATAAAAAGCAGAAATACTGTACTATGATTTAGTAGAAAAACTATAATTAATCAGAAATACTAAATTTAGCAGAAATACTATATTAAGCACAAATCCTATGAAAAGCAGAAATAATATGATTAAGCATAAATACTACATTTAGCAGAAATACTATATTAAGCACAAATCTTATAAAAAGCAGAAATACTATATTAAGCACAAATCCTATAAAAGCAGAAATAGTATATTAAGCACAAATCTTATAAAATAGCAGAAATAGTATGATTTAGCACAATAGTAATAAGTTAAACAGAAAAATTGGAAAAGCAAAATGGACAGCTGAAAAAATGCTGAACATGCTGAGGGTCCCTCAAATATACTTGTTAAATGACAAAAATCTGAAAAAAAATTTATGACAGCCACACAATTACAAATATGTACACATGAGGAAACACACATGCACAGAGAGACACACACACAAGATCCAATTCAGTCAACCAGTCTAACTATATTCAATTTAAATCCTACAATGACATGCTGCCAAATAAGGGCAGGGTCCTCTCTCTCCCACTAAACACACACACACACACACACACACACACACACACACACACACACACAGACAGACACAGAGGGAGAGAGCTGCCGAATTTAAATCCACCAATCAGAGTGGCTGTTTATGTTTTCCTGCCAAAACAGGTGCATCTTTTTACACACGCAGCACAGAGAGGCACAGGATTATTGCAGCCTATTTCTCATAGTGAGGACTCCCCACAAACAAATGACCATAATTTCCTAACCGTAGGGGCTAGAACGGTCATTCTTAAACCGTTTTGTTCAGAAGAGATGGGGGAATGTTCCAGTGTTAACAATTTATCATTAAAATGTGAATTTTTAGAGATATACGACATGGATGACTTGTTGACTTAGAAGCCACGAATTCCCCAATATGCAAATTTGAATGCCTGAGGCCACATATATGATTGGCTGCCTGGGAAGCCGTGCAGGCCCTGATTTGTGGATTTGAATTCCTCAGCCCTCAGATATGATTGGCTGGCTTAGAAGCCATGAAGGCCCCAATATGCAAATTTCAATGCCTCAGGACACATATATGATTGGCTGGGAAACCGTGCAGGCCCTGATTTGAAAATTTGAATGTCTAAGTCCTCACAGAGGATTGGCTGCCTGGGGACCTGGCAGAAATCTATAGAAATACTATGATTAAGCATAAATACTACATTTAGTAGAAATACTATGTTTTAGCACAAATACTATAAAAAGCAGAAATACTATAATTTAGCAGAAATACTATATTAAGCACAAATCCTATAAAAAGCAGAAATAGGATGATTAAGCATAAACACTACATTTAGTAGAAATATTATGTTTGAGCAAAAATCCTATAAAAAGCAGAAATACTATATTAGGCACAAATCCCATAAAAAGCAGAAATAGTATGATTAAGCATAAATACTACATTTAGTAGAAATACTATGTTTTAGCACAAATAGTATAAAAAGCAGAAATACTGTAATTTAGCAGAAATACTATATTAGGCACAAATCTTATAAAATAGCAGAAATAGTATGATTTAGCACAATAGTAATCAGTTAAACAGAAAAATTGGAAAAGCAAAATGGACAGCTGAAAAAATGCTGAACATGCTGAGGGTCCCTCAAATATACTTGTTAAATGACAAAAATCAGCAAAAAAATGCACAGGGAGAGAGAAGTAAGTTTCTAGGTCAGCCTGGGAGCTGCTGAATTTGAATCCACCAATCAGAGAGCCTGTGTACTTTTTCCCGCCAAAACAGGTGCCTCTTTTTACACACGCAGCACAGAGATGCACAGGATTATTGCAGCCTATTTCTCATAGTGAGGACTCCCCTCAAACAAATGACCATAATTTCCAAACCGTAGGGGCTAGAGCGGTCATTCTTACACCGTTTTGTTCAGAAGAGATGGGGGAATCTTCCAGTGTTTACAATTTATCATTAAAATATGAATTATTAAAGATATTTGACTTCTAATGCACCATAACTGAGTAGAGCGAAGCAAAAACTGCCTTGACTTGCCCTCAAACAACGCTTTGTAACTCGAAATCTATTTGGAGTATCGATATCATTCTTTCACCGTAAGAGACAGCAGGCTTTGGTGAACAGTCATGGAAATTTTCAGGTCTCTGTGGAAATCCAAAAAAAAGTTATGACGAGAGAAAAAAGTGGTTCATTTCCAGAGTTTTAAATCTGAAGAAATCTGAGCGAAGGACGAATTTCCTACCCTCAAACAAGTCCAACTCATTTCAGAACGGTAATAGGTGAGAAAGAAATTCTTGAATTGTGAGCGTCAGGGGTGTCTGAAGATATTCGGGGACAAGCCTCATGTCTTAAAGTCGCTTCGTTAAGGAGATATGACGATTCGAATATGCCTCTCATTACAGAAATCCAGCGATGATTTTGAACAAGCTCTCCATTGACTTTATATGGAGAGTTTTGAGACCTTGTGTTGGTCTGAGGAGATTTGCAAAAATTCTATAAATCACACAACAATGATAGTGACATTTTCTGAAAGCCAGCAAAAATACCTACGTTTTGATGTATAATTTGTGGAAGTTGAGTGAAAATTGAGCAAGTAGCAAGAAGTTGTTCGGACATGAAGTGAAAATTGCAAAACCTTCAGTGGCACACTGGAAGCCAAGAGCATAGCAACCATAACAACGCATGTATTTTGTGAAGAATCACAATTTTGCAACTCAAAACTTTAAGAGGCATAAAAGTAAAACAGTAAAAGATTTCAAAAAGCTGAATCATACCTGAATAGCCCAATAATTTATGAACATTTTAAAGTTTGAATGGTTGTTCTAGGTGAAAATATGAGGAAGTAGTTAAGTTTCAAAAACAAGCAAATTTTAGCAGAATTGCAGAAGTTTCCCATTCATTTCAATGGGACAAATTAAAGGAAAAAAGTGGAATATTTTAAAAAGTATAATAGTTAAAAATAGCAAAAATCGTAGCAAGAAAGAGCAAAAATAGCAGAATAGTTTAAAATTTGAACGGTGAAAATCGGCTGAAAATTGTGGAAGTAGTTAAGTGCCAAAAAGTGTACGGAAGCAACTAGAATAATAATAATAATAATAATAATAATAAAGAATAAAGAGAAACAGGAACTCAATAGTGTGGATGCTTAAAGCATCCACACAACTAGAAAAATTTGCATTTCCTGCGAAAATGCAGTGTGGATGCTTAAAGCTGAAGCTGTATGCAAAAAGTAGCTGAAAAAGCTGAAAAGTTGCAGAAATTGTAAAAACTTTGCAGAAGCAAAAGAAGTTTGCTAAAATGGAATAACTTAGCAGAACTGCAATATCTTAGAGGAAACATAATACTTGGCAGAAATACAATAGCATAGCAGAATTTAGCAGAAATATTGTAACTTACCAGAAACATGATAACTTCTCAAAAATACAAGAATTTAGGAGAAATAGTATAAGATAACAGAAAGAATATATTTAGCCAAAAATACTTAAACATTACAGAAACACTATGATTTAGAAAAATAGTACAACAGAGCAGAAATATTGTGATTTACCAGAGACACTGTGATGAACTATGAATATTGTAATTTTAAATTGAGACTATGTTTTAGCACAAATATTATAATTTGGCAGAAATACTATAATTTAGCAGAAATACTATATTAAGCACAAATCCTATAAAAAGCAGAAATGGCATGATTAAGCACAAATACTACATTTAGTAGAAATACTTTGTTTTAGCACAAATCCCATAAAAAGCAGAAATACTGTACTATGATTTAGTAGAAAAACTATAATTAATCAGAAATACTAAATTTAGCAGAAATACTATATTAAGCACAAATACTATGAAAAGCAGAAATAGTATATTAAGCACAAATCTTATAAAATAGCAGAAATGCTATGATTTAGCACAATAGTAATAAGTTAAACAGAAAAATTGGAAAAGCAAAATGGACAGCTGAAAAAATGCTGAACATGCTGAGGGTCCCTCAAATATACTTGTTAAATGACAAAAATCTGCAAAAAAATTTATTACAGCCACACAATCACAAATATGTACACATGAGGAAACACACATGCACATAGAGACCCACACACAAGATCCAATTCAGTCAACCAGTCTAAATATATTGAATTTAAATCTTAGAATGAGATCATCCCATTAAAAGCCTCTCTCTCTCTCTCTCTCTCTCTGTCACAGACACACACACACACACACACACACACACACACACACACACACACACACGGGGAGAGAGGACTAAGTTTCTAGGTCAGCCTGGGAACTGCTGAATTTGAATCCACCAATCAGAGAGGCTGTGCACTTTTCCCCACCAAAACAGGTGCATCTGTTTACACACGCAGCAGCACAGAGAGACACAGGATTTTTGCAGTCTATTTCTCATAGTGACGACTCCCTCAAACAAATGACCGTAATTTCCTAACCGTAGGGGCTAGAACGGTCATTCTTACACCGTTTTGTTCAGAAGAGGTGGGGGAATCTTCAAGTGTTGACAATTTAATATTAAAATATGAATTTTTAGAGATATATGACATGGATGACTTGTTGACTTAGAAGCCACGAATTCCCCAATATGCAAATTTGAATGCCTGAGACCACATATGTGATTGGCTGGCTGGGAAGCCGTGCAGGCCCTGATTTGTGGATTTGAATTCCTCAGCCCTCAGATATGATTGGCTGGCTTAGAAGCCATGAAGTCCCCAATATGCAAATTTGAATGCCTCAGGACACATATATGATTGGCTGGGAAACCGTGCAGGACCTGATTTGAAAATTTGAATGTCTAAGTCCTCACAGAGGATTGGCTGCCTGGGGACCAGGCAGAAATATATAGAAATACTATGATTAAGCATAAATACTACATTTAGTAGAAATACTATGTTTTAGCACAAATCCTATAAAAAGCAGAAATACTATAATTTAGCAGAAATACTATATTAAGCACAAATCATATAAAAAGCAGAAATACTATATTAAGCACAAATCCTATAAAAAGCAGAAATACTATATTAAGCACAAATTCTATAAAAAGCAGAAATACTATATTAAGCACAAATTCTATAAAAAGCAGAAATACTATATTAAGCACAAATCCTATTAAAAGCAGAAATACTATATTAAGCACAAATCTTATAAAATAGCAGAAACAGTATGATTTAGCACAATAGTAATAAGTTAAACAGAAAAATTGGAAAAGCAAAATGGACAGCTGAAAAAATGCTGAACATGCTGAGGGTCCCTCAAATATACTTGTTAAATGAAAAAATCAGCAAAAAAATGCACAGGGAGAGAGAAGTGAGTTTCTAGGTCAGCCTGGGAGCTGCCGAATTTGAATCCACCAATCAGAGAGCCTGTGTACTTTTTCCCGCCAAAACATGTGCCTCTTTTTACACACGCAGCACAGAGAGGCACAGGATTATTGCAGCCTATTTCTCATAGTGAGGACTCCCCTCAAACAAATGACCATAATTTCCTAACCATAGGGGCTAGAGCGGTCATTCTTACACCGTTTTGTTCAGAAGAGATGGGGGAATCTTCAAGTGTTGACAATTTATCATTAAAATATGAATTTTTAGAGATATATGACATGGATGACTTGTTGACTTAGAAGCCACGAATTCCCCAATATGCAAATTTGAATACCTGGAGCCCACATACATGATTGGCTGGCTGGGAAGCTGTGCAGGCCCTGATTTGTGGATTTGAATTCCTCAGCCCTCAGATATGATTGGCTGGCTTAGAAGCCATGAAGGCCCCAATATGCAAATTTGAATGCCTCAGGACACATATATGATTGGCTGGGAAACCGTGCAGGCCCTGATTTGAAAATTTGAATGTCTAAGTCCTCACAGAGGATTGGCTGCCTGGGGACCTGGCAGAAATATATAGAAATACTATGATTAAGCATAAATACTACATTTAGTAGAAATACTATGTTTTAGCACAAATACTATAAAAAGCAGAAATACTATAATTTAGCAGAAATACTATATTAAGCACAAATCCTATAAAAAGCAGAAATAGGATGATTAAGCATAAACACTACATTTAGTAGAAATACTATGTTTGAGCAAAAATCCTATAAAAAGCAGAAATACTATATTAGGCACAAATCCCATAAAAAGCAGAAATAGTATGATTAAGCATAAATACTACATTTAGTAGAAATACTATGTTTTAGCACAAATACTATAAAAAGCAGAAATACTATAATTTAGCAGAAATACTATATTAAGCACAAATCCCATAAAAAGCAGAAATAGGATGATTAAGCATAAACATTACATTTAGCAGAAATACTATATTAGGCATAAATCCTATGAAAAGCAGAAATAGTATGATTTAGCAGAAATACTGTATTTAGCACAAGTACCGAAAAGTACCAGAAATACTATGATTTAGCAGAATAGTAATAACTTATTGAAACACAAATGCACAGAGGGACACACAAACACAGGCTCTAATCCAGTCAACCAGTCTAACTATGTTCAATTTAAATACTACAATGACATGCTGTCAAATAAGGGCAGGGTCCTCTCTCTCCCACTAAACACACACACACACACACACACACACACACACACACACACACACACACACACACACACACAGACACAGAGGGAGAGAGCTGCCGAATTTAAATCCACCAATCAGAGTGGCTGTTTACGTTTTCCCGCCAAAACAGGTGCATCTTTTTACACACGCAGCAGCACAGAGAGGCACAGGATTATTGCAGCCTATTTCTCATAGTGAGGACTCCCCTCAAACAAATGACCATAATTTCCTAACCGTAGGGGCTAGAGCGGTCATTCTTAAACCGTTTTGTTCAGAAGAGATGGGGGAATCTTCCAGTGTTAACAATTTATCATTAAAATGTGAATTTTTAGAGATATATGACATGGATGACTTGTTGACTTAGAAGCCACGAATTCCCCAATATGCAAATATGAATGCCTGAGACCACATATATGATTGGCTGGCTGGGAAGCCGTGCAGGCCCTGATTTGTGGATTTGAATTCCTCAGCCCTCAGATATGATTGGCTGGCTTAGAAGCCATGAAGGCCCCAATATGCAAATTTGAATGCCTCAGGACACATATATGATTGGCTGGGAAACCGTGCAGGCCCTGATTTGAAAATTTGAATTTCTCAGTCCTCACAGAGGATTGGCTGCCTGGGGACCTGGCAGAAATATATAGAAATACTATGATTAAGCATAAATACTACATTTAGTAGAAATACTATGTTTTAGCACAAATACTATAAAAAGCAGAAATACTATAATTTAGCAGAAATACTATATTAAGCACAAATCCTATAAAAAGCAGAAATAGGATGATTAAGCATAAACACTACATTTAGTAGAAATACTATGTTTGAGCAAAAATCCCATAAAAAGCAGAAATAGTATGATTAAGCATAAATACTACATTTAGTAGAAATACTATGTTTTAGCACAAATAGTATAAAAAGCAGAAATATTGTAATTTAGCAGAAATACTATATTAGGCACAAATCTTATAAAATAGCAGAAATAGTATTATTTAGCACAATAGTAATAAGTTAAACAGAAAAATTGGAAAAGCAAAATGGACAGCTGAAAAAATGCTGAACATGCTGAGGGTCCCTCAAATATACTTGTTAAATGAAAAAATCAGCAAAAAAATGCACAGGGAGAGAGAAGTAAGTTTCTAGGTCAGCCTGGGAGCTGCTGAATTTGAATCCACCAATCAGAGAGCCTGTGTACTTTTTCCCGCCAAAACATGTGCCTCTTTTTACACACGCAGCAGCACAGAGAGGCACAGGATTATTGCAGCCTATTTCTCATAGTGAGGACTCCCCTCAAACAAATGACCATAATTTCCAAACCGTAGGGGCTAGAGCGGTCATTCTTACACCGTTTTGTTCAGAAGAGATGGGGGAATCTTCCAGTGTTTACAATTTATCATTAAAATATGAATTATTAAAGATATTTGACTTGTAATGCACCATAACTGAGTAGAGCGAAGCAAAAACTGCCTTGACTTGCCCTCAAACAACGCTTTCTAACTCGAAATCTATTTGGAGTATCGATATCATTCTTTCACCGTAAGAGACAGCAGGCTTTGGTGAACAATCATGGAAATTTTCAGGTCTCTGTGGAAATCCAACAAAAAGTTATGACGAGAGAAAAAAGTGGTTCATTTCCACAGTTTGAAATCTGAAGAAATCTGAGCGAAGGACGAATTTCCTACCCTCAAACAAGTCCAACTCATTTCAGAACGGTAATAGGTGAGAAAGAAATTCTTGAATTGTGAGCGTCAGGGGTGTCTGAAGATATTCGGGGACAAGCCTCATGTCTTAACTTTGCTTCGTTAAGGAGATATGACGATTCGAATATGCCTCTCATTACAGAAATCCAGCGGTGATTTTGAACAAGCTCTCCATTCACTTTATATGGAGAGTTTTCTGACCTTGTGTTAGTCTGAGGAGATTTGCAAAAATTCTATAAATCCCACAACAATGATGGTGACATTTTCTGAAAGCCAGCAAAAATACCTACGTTTTGATGTATAATTTGTGGAAGTTGAGTGAAAATTGAGCAAGTAGCAGGAAGTTGTTCGGACATGAAGTGAAAATTGCAAAACCTTCAGTGGCACACTGGAAGCCAAGAGCATAGCAACCATAACAACACATGTATTTTGTGAAAAATCACAATTTTGCAACTCAAAACTTTAAGAGGCATAAAAGTAAAACAGTAAAAGATTTGAAAAAGCTGAATCATACCTGAATAGCCCAATAATTTGTGAACATTTTAAAGTTTGAATGGTTGTTCTAGGTGAAAATATGAGGAAGTAGTTAAGTTTCAAAAACAAGCAAATTTTAGCAGAATTGCTGAAGTTTCCCATTCATTTCAATGGGACAAATTAAAGGAAAAAAGCTTAATATTTTAAAAAGTATAATAGTTAAAAACAGCAAAAGTCATAGCGCACATTAGCAGAAATAGCAGAATAGTTTAAAATTTGAACGGTGAAAATCGGCTGAAAATTGTGGAAGTAGTTAAGTGCCAAAAAGTGTACGGAAGCAACTAGAATAATAATAAAGAATAAAGAGAAACAGGAACTCAATAGTGTGGATGCTTAAGCATCCACACAACTAGAAAGATTTGCATTTCCTGCGAAAATGCAGTGTGGATGCTTTAAAGCTGAAGCTGTATGCAAAAAGTAGCTGAAAAAGCTGAAAAGTTGCAGAAATTGTAAAAACTTTGCAGAAGCAAAGGAACTTTGCTAAAATGGAATAACTTAGCAGAACTGCAATATCTTAGAGGAAACATAATACTTGGCAGAAATACAATAGCATAGCAGAACTTAGCAGAAATATTGTAACTTACCAGAAACATGATAACTTCTCAAAAATACAAGAATTTAGGAGAAATAGTATAAGATAACAGAAAGAATATATTTAGCCAAAAATACTTAAGCATTACAGAAACACTATGATTTAGAAAAATAGTACAACAGAGCAGAAATACTGTGATTTACCAGAGACACTGTGATGAACTATGAATATTGTAATTTTAAATCAATACTATGTTTTAGCACAAATACTATAATTTGACAGAAATACTATATTTAGCACAAATCTTATAAAATAGCAGAAATAGTATGATTTAGCACAATAGTAATAACTTAAACAGAAAAATTGGAAAAGCAAAATGGACAGCTGAAAAAATGCTGAACATGCTAAGGGTCCCTCAAATATACTTGTTAAATGAAAAAAATTGGCAAAAAAAATATAACAGCCACACAATCACAAATATGGACACATATGGAAACACACATGCACAGAGAGAGACACACACAAGATCCAATTCAGTCAACCAGTCTAAATATATTGAATTTGAATCTTACAATGAGATCATCCCATGAAAAGGCTTCCTCTCTCTCTCTCTCTCTCTCTCTCTCTCTCACTCACACACACACACACACACACACACACACACACACACACACACACACACACACACACACACACACACACAGAGAAGTAAGTTTCTAGCTCAGTCAAGCAGCCTTGGAGCTGCTGAATTTGAATCCACCAATCAGAGAGCCTGTGCACTTTTTCCCGCCAAAACAGGTGCACAGAGAGACACAGGATTTTTGCAGTCTATTTCTCATAATGACGACTCCCCTCAAATAAATGACCATAATTTCCTAACCGTAGGGGCTAGAATGGTCATTCTTACACCGTTTTGTTCAGAAGAGATGGGGGAATCTTAAAGTGTTGACAATTTATCATTAAAATATGAATTATTAAAGATAATTGACTTCTAATGCACCATAACTGAGTAGAGCAAAGCAAAAACTGCCTTGACTTGCCCTCAAACAACGCTTTCTAACTCTAAATCTATTTGGAGTATCAATATCATTCTTTCACCGTAAGAGACAGCAGGCTTTGGTGAACAATCATGGAAATTTTCAGGTCTCTGTGGAAATCCATTAAAAAGATATGACGAGAGAAAAAAGTGGTTCATTTCCAGAGTTTGAAATCTGAAGAAATCTGAGCGAAGGACGAAGTTCCTACCCTCAAACAAGTCTAACTCATTTCAGAACGGTAATAGGTGAGAAAATAATTCTTGAATTGTGAGCGTCAGGAGTGTCTGAAGATATACTGGGACAAGCCTTATGTCTTAACTTTGCTTCGTTAAGGAGATATGACGATTCGAATATGCCTCTCATTACAGAAATCAAGCGGTGATTTTGAACAAGCTCTCCATTGACTTTCTATGGAGAGTTTTGCGACTTTGTGTTGGTCTGAGGAGATTTGCCAAAATTCTATAAATCCCACAACAATGATAGTGACATTTTCGGAAACCCATCAAAAATACCTACGTTTTGATGTATAATTTGTGGAAGTTGAGTGAAGATTGAGCAAGTAGCAAGAAGTTGTTCGGACATGAAGAGAAGACTGCAAAACCTTCAGTGGTACACTGGAAGCCAAGTGCACAGCAACCATAACAACGCATGTATTTTGTGAAAAATCACAATTTTGCAACTGAAAACTTTAAGAGGCATAAAGGTAAAACGGTAAAAGATTTGAAAAAGCTGAATCATACCTGAATAGCCCAATAATTTGAGAACATTTTAAAGTTTGAATGGTTGTTCTACGTGAAAATATGAGGAAGTAGTTAAGTTTCAGAAACAAGCAAATTTTAGCAGAATTGCAGAAGTTTCCCATTCATTTCAATGGGACAAATTAAGCTTAATATTTTAAAAAGTATAATAGTGAAAAATACCAAAAGACATAGCAGGAATTAGCAGAAATAGCAGAATATTTTAAAATTTGAACGGTGAAAATCGGCTGAAAATTGTGGAAGTAGTTAAGTGCCAAAAAGTGTACGGAAGTCCCAAGAGGAACTCAATAGTGTGGATGCTTAAAGCATCCACACAATAATAATAACTAGAAAAATTTGCATTTCCTGCAAAAATGCAGTGTGGATGTTCTCACCTGCATTTGAATAAAGCACCAAACCCACACTTTAAGCTTAAATTTCAAAACTTACATTTAACTACTGATTTTATCTACTGTTCTGATTTTATCTGTTTTGATTTTATATACTGTTGTTTGTTTGTTTGTTTGTTAATTAGTTAGTTAGTTTATTTGCTTGTTTTAATCAATTTTAAATCATGCTTTTTATTTGTTCTTGTTTCTAATGTCTCTGTAAAGCACTTTGAATCACATTGTTGTTGAATTGTGCTATACAAATAAACTTGCCTTGCCTTGCCTTAAAGCTGAAGCTGTATGCAAAAAGTAGCTGAAAAAGCTGAAAAGTTGCAGAAATTGCAGTAAAAACTTTGCAGAAGCAAAAGAAGTTTGCTAAAATGGAATAACTTAGCAGAACTGCAATATCTTAGAGGAAACATAATACTTGGCAGAAATACAATAGCATAGCAGAATTTAGCAGAAATATTGTAACTTACCAGAAACATGATAACTTCTCAAAAATACAAGAATTTAGGAAAATAGTATAAGATAACAGAAAGAATATATTTAGCCAAAAATACTTAAACATTACAGAAACACTATGATTTAGAAAAATAGTACAACAGAGCAGAAATATTATGATTTACCAGAGACACTGTGATGAACTATGAATATTGTAATTTTAAATTAAGACTATGTTTTAGCACAAATATTATAATTTGGCAGAAATACTATAATTTAGCAGAAATACTATATTAAACACAAATCCTATAAAAAGCAGAAATGGTATGATTAAGCATAGATACTACATTTAGTAGAAATACTTTGTTTTAGCACAAATCCCATAAAAAGCAGAAATACTGTACTATGATTTAGTAGAAAGACTATAATTAATCAGAAATACTAAATTTAGCAGAAATACTATATTAAGCACAAATCCTATGAAAAGCAGAAATAGTATGATTAAGCATAAATACTACATTTAGCAGAAATACTATATTAAGCACAAATCTTATAAAAAGCAGAAATACTATATTAAGCACAAATCCTATAAAGCAGAAATAGTATATTAAGCACAAATCTTATAAAATAGCAGAAATAGTATGATTTAGCACAATAGTAATAAGTTAAACAGAAAAACTGGAAAAGCAAAATGGACAGCTGAAAAAATGCTGAACATGCTGAGGTTCCCTCAAATATACTTGTTAAATGACAAAAATCTGAAAAAAATTTATGACAGCCACACAATTACAAATATGTACACATGAGGAAACACACATGCACAGAGACACACACACACAAGATCCAATTCAGTCAACCAGTCTAAATATATTGAATTTGAATCTTACAATGAGATCATCCCATTAAAAGGCTTTCTCTCTCTCTCTCTCTCTCTCTCTCTGTCACACACACACACACACACAAACACACACACACACACACACACACACACACACACACACGCACACACAAACACACAGAGGGAAAGAGCTGCTGAATTTGAATCCACCAATCAGAGTGGCTGTGTACTTTTTCCCGCCAAAACAGGTGCTTCTGTTTACACACGCAGCACAGAGAGACACAGGATTATTGCAGTCTATTTCTCATAGTGAGGACTCCCCTCAAACAAATGACCATAATTTCCTAACTGTAGGGGCTAGAGCGGTCATTCTTACACCGTTTTGTTCAGAAGTGATTGGGGAATCTTCAAGTGTTGACAATTTATCATTAAAATATGAATTTTTAGAGATATATGACGTGGATGACTTATTGACTTAGAAGCCACGAATTCCCCAATATGCAAATTTGAATGGCTGAGGCCACATATATGATTGGCTGGCTGGGAAGCCGTGCAGGCCCTGATTTGTGGATTTGAATTCCTCAGCCCTCAGATATGATTGGCTGGCTTAGAAGCCATGAAGGCCCCAATATGCAAATTTGAATGTGTTAAGTCTAATTGTTGAATGTTGCCATTGTGTTTCTTAAATTTGTATACATTTACATACAGTGCCTTGTCTTTGTAACCAAAGGGGGGTTGCAAGGGGAGGTGCTTTGTAAACTATTGTTTGAAGTTTGTCAATAAAAGGCAGCGAGAGGAGGCCACCATTTTGGGGTTCTTTGTCGTGCTGGACACAGACGAGGCCTCCCTTGTGCAAGTAATGGATCGATCGCGAGCCGGAGCCTAACACATTGCATCCACCGAGGAGAGGGAGAGGACGCCACCGCAACGTCTGGGATGATTGACGTAAAGCCCTGGTGTTTTTGGCTTGCCACCAGGCCGGGAAGTTTGCGCCTGACCTCCCCTCGGGATGGATGACGATTGACGGGATCCAGAGACTCTTCCCATGAACGTAAACAAACAGTGAGTACAGAAGGCCTTAGAGAGCGTCTCTATAACCGCGTGAATGAATGTGGGATCCTAGAAACGCGTCACCGTGATTCTGCGTGAAACGTTTGAGTCCCGGGGAGCGCTGGTCACGAGAGCGCACGTGGACCCAAAACAATAGAGAGCGGCTACGGGCTGTGCGTTAAACGTGAGTCCGGGAGCGCGCTAGCCGTGTGAGAGAGACACAGGCTTCTCCGCCGTTTGGGGCGTAGAGAGTTCTCCGCCATTTGGGGCGTGGAGAGAACCTAGGTTCAGAGTCCGGAATCTCCGCCATTTGGGGCGTTGGAGAGTGTCCGAAGGTTGAATTCTCCGCCATATGGGGCGTTTGAGAGTTTTCAACAGAGAGCGCTAGCTGTGCGTGCAGACGCAAGCGATAGGCCTATGTTGTGTGTGTGCGGGCCAGACGTGGTCTGCGTGAGTGTGGCTGATTGTTGTCTTGTAATGGAGAATAAAATGTGTAAGTCTGCCTTAGAAGGAGATGTAAAATTTATGCAGAAAGTTTTACCAGGCAGCACGCAGTATGTAGGTTGTTGGTATAAGAAATGTGGATTTGAAGGGACATTAGTGGAAGTTAAGTGTAAAATGCTGGTAGAAAGAATAGCTGTAAGTGTAGCAGGTAAAACAGGTAAAGTGAAGCAGAGGAAGGAATTGCAGTTAGCAGTTGCTAAGTTGTGGCTGGAGCAGGCTCAGAAGAGGAGAGAAGCACAGAATGTTAAAAGAGCAATATTGCAAGAAGTAGTTGTGAAACCTGAGGATGAAACTACAGCTCAATCCACTGCAACTACTCTAGAACAACACCGTAGAAAAGCATTAGGAAGAGCAAGAATGTTAGCAGAAAGTAGAGTCAGAGAAGAGCGTGAGAGAGCAGAGGTAGAAGTGGAGGAGAGATTAGAGGCATATTAGGAGCAGCATTGAGTCCAAGACAGACTAGGCAAGAGAGGAGACAGAAAAGATGAAGAAAGTTTTTCTCCTGATCAATTCCGCGAGTGTGAGAGTGTCTGACGTCATGGTGTGTGTGAAAGGTATCCAGCTGGGGCAGACGTGATTCTGCAGGTCACCTGCCCAGTGGACAAAAAGAAATAAAATAGTTGTGTGGATGAATGATGGCACGAAGAGTGTTTGGTGTTTCTCAGTCTGAAACAGCTGTAATGCTATTTTCTGTTTTGGAGAAAAGTACAGTTAAAGAAAAAAAACAGAGAGAGATGTGTGTTGTTTTAAGCAGTGATGAGAATAATGGAAGTGTGGTGAGAGATGAACACAAAAACATACTGAAAATGCATTAACTATACTAACCCCACATGCATATACACATACAATGATACTCATGAGACCAGACAGCATCTTAAGCATGAGATTCTGTTTGTCATCTTGTCCAAGTCACTAGTAAGATGAAAGTGATACATAGACTAGTGGACTGAATATTATAGGAGGACAGATGGTTGCATCATAGAGGAGGAAACAGAATGCTGATGAGAGGTCTTAAATGAGTGAGTTGAGTGAGCTGATTGTGAGTTTCTGGTGTGTGAAGAAGTTTTACCATGGCACACATTTAGTTACATGAGAACTAAAACTTATTATGTGCTAAGACAACAGGGTTATGCTGTATGTTGTGTGTATGGCTGATTGGATGAATGTTTGAGATTAAACTGGCTGTTTGATTTGTCTTTTATTACTAAAGTTGAACCTGCCAATTGGGTTGTTACGATTTATCCCCCTGGCATGAAGAACACGTGTCATGATTTAAACAAGGCCTATCTTTCCTTTATTTTCTTTGATTTCTTTTATTTTCTTTCTTTTATTTTGTTACTTTCATGGTGCACTGAAAGTTTTGTTTGATGATCTCTGTTTGAGCAGATCTGCACGATTAGAATCGAAGCGTCGTCAAGAAAACTGTTGCAAAGTGAGCTTCTCCAAAATTAAAATGGGCTCTTATTTGGGACAATCAGGAAACAAATTCCTGTCCAAAAGGATTCAACGAGGAAATCCAGTCTAAATTATTTTTCTTTTTGAAATGACGTTGTTTTGCTGAGCGTGGAAACGAATGCGACGATAATTTCCACAATTAGCAAAAGAAGGAATCACTGAGTGAATGAGTAAGAATTTTAAAATAAATGGGGAACTGACTGACTGACAAAAGCTGACAAGACTGACTGACTTAACACCATTGTGTGAAGTTAACCCCCACCTGACAAAGGTGTGGATGTATCTCTGTGTGTGTCTCTGTTGCAGGAGCAGGAGACCACAGGAGGAAACTTGGGTCACATGACTATGTGAACTCTGAAAATTTAACCTTTTAGTTTATATTTTTCTGTGTCTGTGAATTTACCATGTGTGTGTTATTCATAGGCTTGTGTTGCTCACAGAGATAACTGTGACAAAGTATGCACACACCTGCGCAGCGCTAATATTTGCATTTTCTTTTCTTACAGCATGCCAGTTCTTCATGTGAATTGATGATGCGATTTATACCAGGACAACTGGTTGATGTTCTTTCCCACTACAGGATTTCTGGGTTTATATGTGAATGACATTCTTTCCACGGCTAGGGTTAGCTAACTTTATGGTGTTTTTATGGCACCTCTGGAACCTGTTGACCTGTGTCTGACCTCCGTCTGACCACAGTCAATGGGTATTGCTAATGTTTGTTTCTCTGAGAATGCTGTGGAGGATTCGGCAGAAGCGGACAAGTGACATGAGTAAAACAAATAAGAGATTACGATATTTATGGAATAGTTTATTATGGGCTCATTTGCTGGCCACTTTTGGACCCATAATAAATATATGAGTGGAGTGACTTTGCTTAAGAGAAGTCACCGATTACATTAATGTTAACTGAGCACATGGGATGATCCATGTTTGAGGCGAATTATGGTAATGATAGTGATTTAATGATTTGAGAAAACCTGCACATGACACTTGTCTCGCCCGTGCTGAATGCGTATTACTTTTTTGATATAATTGTTTATACGTGTGAAGTTTGATTTTATTCCAGATTTTGTGTATGCAGGCTCCTGGTGGAGCCAGTTTTTAAGACAGGGATCCAGGTTTGGTGAGTTGACGCATGAGAAGTGTCCATGCGTCAAGAGGTGGGGTCCAGAATTAATATTAAACAATGTTTACTATTATTGTTGCAGTGATTTGTGTGATTAGCTGTTTATTTACAAGTATTAAACCTATGCAAGTGGTGCATCCATGTTCAGATGAGGCTTTGATGGCCTATAAGTGAAGTTCACTGATTATAATGTGGAATGACGTTGAGATGTTAAATAATTTGGAACAAATTATGGGAAAAAGTAGAAGTTTAATGAGTTTAGAATAAACCCGCAATGATACTTGTCTCTGTGATGCTGAATACTTTATTACTCTTATGATCTACAGTTGGTTGCAAATGTGAAGTTGTTTAAATTTAAGACTTTGTCTTCTGTGATACAGGAGCTGGGAGTTAAACAAGCTGAACATTTAAGTGCTGATTAATGTTCTTACACAGGGTTACAGCTTGGAGTGAAGCTGCTCCAAGGGACAAACCCTGGAGATTGTTTTAGGGAGACTGTGCAACACTCTTGTACATGTCTCATTGGGGAGTTGACACATGGCGAAAGCCGTGTGGCGAGAGGAGTGTCATTTTTTCAATTTGTAGATGTCATGAGGTGCCATGATGAGAAGGAGTGACTGAGAGGATCGCCCACAAAATGGAACCTGAGGGAGCGTGCCAAGCTCCAAAAAGTGACAGCGCAGAGGAGGTCCAGCGATGGACTTGTGGTTCTGTGAACAGCACAAATGCCAGGTGACTGTAAAATAACTAACAGCACTTTTTCCACAAGTGAAGCCAGTAACTTACTATCCTAAAAGATTAGCTCTAGTTGCTCGTGCTTTACCTCCATGCGTGAGACCAGTATGTGCAGCAGCTTAAGCTGTACAATGTTTCAATAGTTTATTTCACCCTTTGACACTGTTAGTTCCACACGAGGTAGATGTTTACTATTGCAGACTAAACTTACATTTCTGTCACCTACAAGACACTTGTCTTTAATGTTACTGTTACTCTCACAACCACACATATTACCATAAAGTGGTGCAGAATTCTGAATCTGCCAAACCCTTTTTGCCAACGGAGGAGGGCACTTCTCATGAGAGTAGAGAGCGCGAGGAGAAGATGTGTAAGCTGAGGGATGACTTAATAGATGTGCCACTCGTTGAGGGAAAGGTTTGGTTTGTTGATGATTTGAGTTTTACAACAGCAGAGGGACAGACTAGAACACGTTTTACTGTAGCTGACAGTGAGAGAGAGTTATCTATGTAGGACAACTAGCATGTTTCATGTTTGCTTGAGCAGCAGAGATGCTAGCTTTAACGGAAGCGTGTAAAGCTGTAGAGAGACAATATACACTGATAGGCAGTATACATTTGCTACTGTACATTTCTTTGTAGTGCAGTGAGTGAGACGAGGGGTGACAACCTCTACAGGGAAACCTGCAGAACACACCAAACTCTTGCAAAATCTGCTGGAGGCAGCGTTATTAACCAGTGGAATTGCCGTTTGTAAATGTGCAGCACACATGTGAGGGAAAGATCCGGTTGCATTAGGGAAAGTTTTTGCAGATAAGATCGCAAAAGAGGCAGCTTTAGTTAAACATGGTGTTAACCTTTTATCAGTACAGCATTAGCAGACATGCAGGCCCACTCACCTACTGCAGGACAATAGTTGTGACTTACAGAGGGAGCAAGCTTGCAGGATGATTTTTTATCTGTGTGATAAACCAGTACTGCCTAATAATTTGTATAAGACTGCTGCTATTTTGAGCCATTGGCTATACCATGTCTCAAACAGGAGGGAGATGAGCAGTCGTTATACTCACTCTAGGATTATTAAATACTTTTAAAAAAAAACTTTTTTGCAGAGAGAACTAATGGAACAGTAAAGTTAAGATTTAGGAAGACAGGCAGGACATGGTTAGACTGTATAGAATAAGTACACGAGGATTACTCCAACAGAGAATGGTCTGACTCTTTGAGATTACACATGTTAGAGCATTTAGAGTTCCAGTCTTCTGTAGTGATGATAGAAGAGCAGAAGAGAGAGCATATTAGCAGATTAGATGCTTGAAAATGTTTAAAAGTAAAGTAGTCATGAGAACAAATGATCTGCCAGATGATTCTGTTTCTTCGCAGGAGCAGAGCCTGAAGTCTGGAGATTGGATGATGATAAGGCCATGGAGAGGAAGTGCTGGTCCAGTCCACGATGGGAAGGTCCATATCGGATGCTGCTGACGACGACCACAGCAGTGAAGATTGCTGGAAGGAACACTTGGATATATCAAGCGCACTGCAAGAAGGTGACACACATCCAGGCCAGCTCGGAGTAAGTGGCAGGAAGACCGGGAACAAAGGGGGGGGGAAAGCCTCCAGGGCCCCTCGTCTCAATCCGGTGAAGAAACCAACTGAGCCACAGGTACTCATCAGAATGGCTGGGAATGTGCTGTGCATCTTCTTGTGCCTGTGGACCCTGAGTGGGATGACAGGGAGCGCACTGGGACAGAGCGAACCACACCAGGTACCCGCATGGGTTTTCAACAACTACTGGTGGCAGTTTAAGAACACAACCGCTCACATAAACAACGAGACCAATGGTTATGCTTGTGATGCCACTGGCTACACATTCTTCTGGACTGTGGCCCTGTAGCATCACTGAGAGCGAGACAGTTTGTTTGGTTGCTTTAGCAACACATCCAGGAACACTGCCAACTTTTCAACTGCTCTGAACCTGAATGGAAGGTTGATTCACCAGTAGCTGGGAAGGTGAACTGCTCTGGTACGACAGACCTGCTCGTCTGACTCCAAGTATCTGACTCGCTGCAGGACATTATACAGCTAAATGAACTGGAAACAGGCCAATTGCCTATGTGTATGAAGGACAATGGATTAGCCCAAGTTGGAGATTTACCATGGAACATGGCAACATCACCTATTCTTTTGTCTTCTGCAAGAAGGATGTAAACAGAGAAGCCTTTTGTCTACATTTACATCATGAACACTTGAGGTTTTGAGCCAAGAAGATCAAAACACCTTGATCCAATTTCCTTTACAAAGCTTTTTCTGCGGTGACAACAGGACAGGAGAAGAGTTGTAAATGCAGATAATTCACAAGTTGACTCTAACCCCCACAGGATGCCTACAGTGAGAAGATTTGGGGGGTTGATAGGAGTCATAAAGAAGGGTGTTGACTTGCTGCAGCTTTGAAGTTAGCTGAGAGCCACATGGACAAACAATGAAGTCAACTGATGCATTTAAATACCTATGTCTATATACAGTTGGATTGTAGTGACACATGATTTTTGAGAATGATGATTCTTCTTGTTTGACCTTTGACATTCAGTTGTTTACTTGAAGAAATACATAATGAATTGCACGACAGGATTAGATCCGCCACAAGGCTGGATAGCTTGGTTACCGTCTGGTCCTTGGTGGCATCTTCTTTTGAAAATATTAATTCCTGTTTTTGAACTGTTGACATTGATTTGCTTATGTACAGGATGTAGTTTACTGTGTATGAATGAAATCTATACTGACACTGTCCAAACAAAGGGTGCATAAGTTGAAATTTAAGAACAATGACAAAAAGGAGGGAAATGTTAAGTCTAATTGTTGAATGTTGCCATTGTGTTTCTTAAATTTGTACAGTCTTAGTTTAAGCAGTAGGATCAAAGCCATTCCTTTGATTCTGATCACCTCTCCAGCCACTCTGTGCTGGGGGAGGTTTTATTGTAGATACATCCTATCTGAAAGATCTGTTTCTTTTGATGTAAGCTTCCTGGGTTTATGACCCTTTGGTCAGCAGGAGGTCTCACACACACACACACACACACACACACACACACACACACACACACACACACACACACACACACTCAGTGTATACATTTACATACAGTGCCTTGTCTTTGTAACCAAAGGGGGGTTGCAAGGGGAGGTGCTTTGTAAACTATTGTTTGAAGTTTGTCAATAAAAGGCAGCGAGAGGAGGCCACCATTTTGGGGTTCTTTGTCGTGCTGGACACAGACGAGGCCTCCCTTGTGCAAGTAATGGATCGATCGACTGTCTTGTTTTCTTCATGATGAATAAGTCTCTAGAATTAGCGGGGTTTGTGGAAACACAGACCCAACATAATGCCTCAGGACACATATATGATTGGCTGGGAAGCCGTGCAGGCCCTGATTTGAAAATTTGAATTTCTCAGTCCTCACAGAGGATTGGCTGCCTGGGGACCTGGCAGAAATATATAGAAATACTATGATTAAGCATAAATACTACATTTAGTAGAAATACTATGTTTTAGCACAAATACTATAAAAAGCAGAAATACTATAATTTAGCAGAAATACTATATTAAGCACAAATCCTATAAAAAGCAGAAATACTATATCAGGCACAAATCCTGTAAAAAGCAGAAATAGTATGATTAAGCATAAATACTACATTTAGTAGAAATATTATGTTTTAGCACAAATCCTATAAAAAGCAGAAATACTGTACTGTGATTTAGTAGAAAAACTATAATTAATCAGAAATACTATATTTTGCACAAATCTTATAAAATAGTAGAAATACTATGATTTAGCAGAATAGTAATAACTTACAAAATTACAAATATGGAGGCATATTGAAACACAAATGCACAGAGGGACACACAAACACAGGCTCTAATCCAGTCAACCAGTCTAACTATATTCAATTTAAATCCTACAATGACATGCTGCCAAATAAGGGCAGGGTCCTCTCTCTCCCACTAAACACACACACACACACACACACACACACACACACACACACACACACACACACACACACACACACACACACAGAGGGAGAGAGCTGCCGAATTTAAATCCACCAATCAGAGTAGCTGTTTACGTTTTCCCGCCAAAACAGGTGCATCTTTTTACACACGCAGCACAGAGAGGCACAGGATTATTGCAGCCTATTTCTCATAGTGACGACTCCCCTCAAACAAATGACCGTAATTTCCTAACCGTAGGGGCTAGAGCGGTCATTCTTACACCGTTTTGTTCAGAAGAGATGGGGGAATCTTCCAGTGTTAACAATTTATCATTAAAATATGAATTTTTAGAGATATATGACATGGATGACTTGTTGACTTAGAAGCCACGAATTCCCCAATATGCAAAATTTGAATGCCTGGAGCCCACATACATGATTGGCTGGCTGGGAAGCTGTGCAGGCCCTGATTTGTGGATTTGAATTCCTCAGCCCTCAGATATGATTGGCTGGCTTAGAAGCCATGAAGGCCCCAATATGCAAATTTGAATGCCTCAGGACACATATATGATTGGCTGGGAAGCCGTGCAGGCCCTGATTTGAAAATTTGAATGTCTAAGTCCTCACAGAGGATTGGCTGCCTGGGGACCTGGCAGAAATATATAGAAATACTATGATTAAGCATAAATACTACATTTAGTAGAAATACTATGTTTTAGCACAAATACTATAAAAAGCAGAAATACTATAATTTAGCAGAAATACTATATTAAGCACAAATCCTATAAAAAACAGACATACTATATCAGGCACAAATCCTATAAAAAGCAGAAATAGTATGATTAAGCATAAATACTACATTTAGTAGAAATATTATGTTTTAGCACAAATCCTATAAAAAGCAGAAATACTGTACTGTGATATAGTAGAAAAACTACAATTAATCAGAAATACTATATTTTGCACAAATCTTATAAAATAGCAGAAATACTATGATTTAGCAGAATAGTAATAACTTACAAAATTACAAATATGGAGGCATATTGAAACACAAATGCATAGAGGGACACACAAACACAGGCTCTAATCCAGTCAACCAGTCTAACTATATTCAATTTAAATCCTACAATGACATGCTGCCAAATAAGGGCAGGGTCCTCTCTCTCCCACTAAACACACACACACACACACACACACACACACACACACACACACACACAGAGGGAGAGAGCTGCCGAATTTAAATCCACCAATCAGAGTGGCTGTTTACGTTTTCCCGCCAAAACATGTGCATCTTTTTACACACGCAGCACAGAGAGGCACAGGATCATTGCAGCCTATTTCTCATAGTGACGACTCCCCTCAAACAAATGACCATAATTTCCTAACCGTAGGGGCTAGAGCGGTCATTCTTACACCGTTTTGTTCAGAAGAGATGGGGGAATCTTCCAGTGTTAACAATTTATCATTAAAATATGAATTATTAAAGATATTTGACTTGTAATGCACCATAACTGAGTAGAGCGAAGCAAAAACTGCCTTGACTTGCCCTCAAACAATGCTTTCTAACTCAAAATCTATTTGGAGTATCGATATCATTCTTTCACCGTAAGAGACAGCAGGCTTTGGTGAACAATCATGGAAATTTTCAGGTCTCTGTGGAAATCCAACAAAAAGTTATGAGGAGAGAAAAAAGTGGTTCATTTCCAGAGTTTGAAATCTGAAGAAATCTGAGCGAGGGACAAATTTCCTACCCTCAAACAAACATAATTCATGGCCAAATGGTAATAGGTGAGAAAACAATTCTTGAATTGTGAGCGTCAGGAGTGTCTGAAGATATACCAGGACAAGCCTCATGTCTTAACTTTGCTTCGTTAAGGAGATATGACGATTCGAATATGCCTCTCATTACAGAAATCCAGCGATGATTTTGAACAAACTCTCCATTGACTTTGTATGGAGAGTTTTCTGACCTTGTGTTGGTCTGAGGAGATTTGCCAAAATTCTATAAATCCCACAACAATGATAGTGACATTTTCTGAAAGCCAGCAAAAATACCTACGTTTTGATGTATAATTTGTGGAAGTTGAGTGAAAATTGAGCAAGTAGCAAGAAGTTGTTCGGACATGAAGTGAAAATTGCAAAACCTTCAGTGACACACTGGAAGCCAAGAGCATAGCAACCATAACAACGCATGTATTTTGTGAAAAATCACAATTGTGCAACTCAAAACTTTAAGAGGCATAAAAGTAAAATGGTAAAACATTTGAAAAAGCTGAATCATACATGAATAGCCCAATAATTTGTGAACATTTTAAAGTTTGAATGGTTGTTCTAGGTGAAAGTATGAGGAAGTAGTTAAGTTTCAAAAACAAGCAAAATTTAGCAGAATTTTGGAAGTTTCCCATTCATTTCAATGGGACAAATTAAAGGAAAAAAGCTTAATATTTGAAAAAGTATAATAGCAAAAAAATAGCAAAAGTCATAGCGATCATTAGCAGAAATAGCAGAATAGTTTAAAATTTGAACGGTGAAAATCGGCTGAAAATTGTGGAAGTAGTTAAGTGCCAAAAAGTGTACGGAAGCAACTGGAACTAGAAAAATTTGCATTTCCTGCGAAAATGCAGTGTGGATGCTTTAAAGCTGAAGCTGTATGCAAAAAGTAGCTGAAAAAGCTGAAAAGTTGCAGAAATTGTAAAAACTTTGCAGAAGCAAAAGAACTTTGCTAAAATGGAATAACTTAGCAGAACTGCAATATCTTAGAGGAAACATAATACTTGGCAGAAATACAATAGCATAGCAGAACTTAGCAGAAATATTGTAACTTACCAGAAACATAACTTCTCAAAAATACAAGAATTTAGGAGAAATAGTATAAGATAACAGAAAGAATATATTTAGACAAAAATACTTAAGCATTACAGAAACACTATGATTTAGAAAAATAGTACAACATAGCAGAAATACTGTGATTTACCAGAGACACTGTGATGAACTATGAATATTGTAATTTTAAATTAAGACTATGTTTTAGCACAAATATTATAATTTGGCAGAAATACTATGATACAGCACAAATACTCTGGTTTAGCACAAATATTATAACATAGCAGAAATACAATTATATAGCAGAAATGCTATATTTAGAAAGAAAAATATAATATAGTAGAAATAGTATGATTGAGCAGAAATACTACAATATGGCATAATAACAATGATTTAGCAGAAATACTATGATTGAGCAGAAGTACTAAGAATTAGTAAAAGTACTTTGATTTAACAGAAATACAATTATGGAGGAGTAATACTTTAAAATGGGAGAAATATTGATACACACACACACATACACAGAGCCTAAAGGTAAGAGTATTTGTGCCATGGAGTGTTAAGAATGTGAGGTCCATATTAGAAAAGCTGGTAAAATCATAAAAGTTTGCAGAATTGTAATAAATGATGAATATGAATTACTGGTCTGTGACAGTGTATTAATTTGTAGGGAAAAAAACATGTTGACCAAGGTGGAATCGAACCCACGATCTTTGGCTTGCAGACCCGTGTCATTACCAACTGCGCCACTGGGAAAGAGAGGAGCCGTTTTGAAAAACAGGGTGATGAGCAGTCAGAATTAGATCCCGGTGAGAGGCGAAAAACGCCGTTTTTTGGAGTTACAAAACGTTGTGTAACTCAAAAACTAGGTGGACTAGAGGCATAATTCTTGTACTGGGTGAATCAGCGGACTTTGGTGTACTTTGACTGCGATTTTCATTGCTCTTTGTACAACCGTCGCTGAGATATGACGAGAGAGGAAACGGAAGACCTCAGACATGATTGGCTGGCTGGGAAGCCGTGCAGGCCCTGATATGTGATATGTGTCTGAGTCCGCACAGAGGATTGGCTGCCTGGCAGAAATATATAGAAATAGTATGATTAAGCATAAATACTACATTTAGCAGAAATAGTATATTAAGCACAAATCCTATAAAAAGCAGAAATAGTATATTAAGCACAAATCCTATAAAAAGCAGAAATACTATATTAAGCACAAATCCTATTAAAAGCAGAAATAGTATATTAAGCACAAATCTTATAAAATAGCAGAAATAGTATGATTTAGCACAATAGTAATAAGTTAAACAGAAAAATTGGAAAAGCAAAATGGACAGCTGAAGAAATGCTGAACATGCTGAGGGTCCCTCAAATATACTTGTTAAATGAAAAAAATCAGCAAAAAAATCTATAACAGCCACACAATCAGAAATATGTACACATAAGGAAACACACATGCACAGAGAGACACACACACAAGATCCAATTCAGTCAACCAGTCTAAATATATTGAATTTGAATCTGAGAATGAGATCATCCCATTAAAAGGCCTTCTCTCTCTCTCTCTCTCTCTCTTTCTCTCTCTCTCTCTCTCTCTGTCACACACACACACACACTGCTGAATTTGAATCCACCAATCAGAGAGCCTGTGCACTTTTTCCCGCCAAAACAGGTGCATCTATTTACACACGCAGCACAGAGAGACACAGGATTATCCGGTTGTTCAGTCTGACGTCACTAGCCGTGTCTGGGTCTAAACTCCGCTGCAGGTCCATATATCAAACGATCACTATGGCATTACTGTGAGTTGAAAAACTGTCTAAAGTCTTTCATCTTTAATAAAATGATCAGCGTTCTGCTCTACCAGGTGTAACAATTGAGTTTAACATCCAGGCATCCATGAAAATAGAATTTATGACATTTAACGGAGTTAGAAGTTAGCAGGGAGTTAGCTCGCTAGCTTCTATCTAAATACAATATAGCATGTCCTGACTGCGGGGTTTTGGAAACAAATTAAAACGTACAGCTCTGTTATCACTTCCAACATAAATGAAGACAGAAAGCTAAACAGCAGTGACGTTTGTAGGGTTACTGAAGTTTGGCTAGCTGGTATATAATGATGTGCTACGTGACCGCTAGCGACACAGCTATGTTAGCATAATATAAACAAGCTAACTTTTTTTCCACTTGATAAAAGTTACCGTGAGTGTTCTCGGTGGTCAGGAACAAATGTAATTGCATGGCAGGATGCTGTAAACGGACCAAACTTCAGCCAGGAGAACAACTGAGATAATCCATCCACAATACGAGGTTAGTCATTCATATACTGCTGCATGGGCTGGGCTGTAGTTACATCCTAAGGTTTTAAAAACTGAGCTTAAATAAATGATTAGCGGTAATAAAAGCCGAGGGAGGTCAACAGTGATCGCTGACTGTTTTAGGAGCTTTTTGAGATCAAATAGAAGAAAATACATAACATTAAACATGTTAACAACACAAATGCCATATTAAACGCAGACTACTTTAGACCCGGAAGTAGGATTCGTCGCGTCATCACTGAACAACCGGATTGCAGTCTATTTCTCATAATGACGACTCCCCTCAAACAAATGACCATAATTTCCTAACCGTAGGGGCTAGAGCGGTCATTCTTACACCGTTTTGTTCAGAAGAGATGGGGGGATCTTCAAGTGTTGACAATTTATCATTAAAATATGAATTTTTAGAGATATATGACATGGATGACTTGTTGACTTAGAAGCCACGAATTCCCCAATATGCAAATTTGAATGCCTCAGACCACATATATGATTGGCTGGCTGGGAAGCCGTGCAGGCTCTGATTTGTGGATTTGAATTCCTCAGCCCTCAGATATGATTGGCTGGCTTAGAAGCCATGAAGGCCCCAATATGCAAATTTGAATGCCTCAGGACACATATATGATTGGCTGGGAAGCCGTGCAGGCCCTGATTTGAAAATTTGAATGTCTCAGTCCTCACAGAGGATTGGCTGCCTGGGGACCTGGCAGAAATATATAGAAATACTATGATTAAGCATAAATACTACATTTAGTAGAAATACAATGTTTTAGCACAAATACTATAAAAAGCAGAAATACTATAATTTAGCAGAAATACTACATTAAGCACAAATCCTATAAAAAGCAGAAATAGTATGATTAAGCATAAACACTACATTTAGTAGAAATACTATGTTTTAGCAAAAATCCTATAAAAAGCAGAAATAGTATGATTAAGCATAAATACTACATTTAGTAGAAATACTATGTTTTAGCACAAATAGTATAAAGAGCATAAATACTGTAATTTAGCAGAAATACTATATTAGGCACAAATTCTATGAAAAGCAGAAATAGTATGATTAAGCATAAATACTACATTTAGTAGAAATACTATGTTTTAGCACAAATCCTATAAAAAGCAGAAATACTGTACTATGATTTAGTAGAAAAACTATAAATAATCAGAAATACTATATTTGGCAGAAATACTATATTTTGCACAAATCTTATAAAATAGCAGAAATAGTATGATTTAGCACAATAGTAATAAGTTAAACAGAAAAATTGGAAAAGCAAAATGGACAGCTGAAAAAATGCTGAACATGCTGAGGGTCCCTCAAATATACTTGTTAAATGAAAAAATCAGCAAAAAGATGCACAGGGAGAGAGAAGTAAGTTTCTAGGTCAGCCTGGGAGCTGCTGAATTTGAATCCACCAATCAGAGAGCCTGTGTACTTTTTCCTGCCAAAACAGGTGCATCTATTTACACACGCAGCACAGAGAGGCACAGGATTATTGCAGCCTATTTCTCATAATGACGACTCCCCTCAAACAAATGACCATAATTTCCTAACCATAGGGGCTAGAGCGGTCATTCTTACACCGTTTTGTTCAGAAGAGATGGGGGAATCTTCCAGTGTTGACAATTTATCATTAAAATGTGAATTATTAAAGATATTTGACTTCTAGTGCACCATAACTGAGTAGAGCGAAGCAAAAACTGGCTTGACTTGCCCTCAAACAACGCTTTGTAACTCGAAATCTATTTGGAGTATCGATATCATTCTTTCACCGTAAGAGACAGCAGGCTTTGGTGAACAATCATGGAAATTTTCAGGTCTCTGTGGAAATCCAACAAAAAGTTATGATGAGAGAAAAAAGTGGTTCATTTCCAGGGTTTGAAATTTGAAGAAATCTGAGCGACGGACGAATTTCCTACCCTCAAACAAGTCCAACTCATTTCAGAACGGTAATACGTGAGAAAGAAATTCTTGAATTGTGAGCGTCACGAGTGTCTGAAGATATACCGGGACAAGCCTCATGTCTTAACTTTGCTTCGTTAAGGAGATATGACGATTCGAATATGCCTCTCATTACAGAAATGCAGCGGTGATTTTGAACAAACTCTCCATTGACTTTATATGGAGAGTTTTTCGACATTGTGTTGGTCTGAGGAGATTTGCGAAAGTTCTATGAATACCACAACAATGATAGTGACATTTTCTGAAACCCAGCAAAAATACCTATGTTTTGATTTATAATTTGTGGAAGTTGAGTGAAGATTGAGCAAGTAGCAAGAAGTTGTTCGGACATGAAGAGAAGACTGCAAAACCTTCAGTGGCGCACTGGAAGCCAAGTGCATAGCAACCATAACAACGCATGTATTTTGTGAAAAATCACAATTTTGCAACTGAAAACTTTAAGAGGCATAAAGGTAAAACGGTAAAAGATTTGAAAAAGCTGAATCATACCTGAATAGCCCAATAATTTGAGAACATTTTAAAGTTTGAATGGTTGTTCTACGTGAAAATATGAGGAAGTAGTTAAGTTTCAGAAACAAGCAAATTTTAGCAGAATTGCAGAAGTTTCCCATTCATTTCAATGGGACAAATTAAGCTTAATATTTTAAAAAGTATAATAGTGAAAAATACCAAAAGACATAGCAGGAATTAGCAGAAATAGCAGAATATTTTAAAATTTGAACGGTGAAAATCGGCTGAAAATTGTGGAAGTAGTTAAGTGCCAAAAAGTGTACGGAAGTCCCAAGAGGAACTCAATAGTGTGGATGCTTAAAGCATCCACACAATAATAAAGTATAAAGAATAAAGAGAAACAGGAACTCAATAGTGTGGATGCTTAAAGCATCCACACAATAATAAATAATAATAAATCCAAATCCAAGCAATAGTAATAAGTGTGCCTTTTGGCATAGGCAAACTTAATTAAAGGCCTTCCTCATCTTTTTAAGTGGGAGAATTTGCACAATTGGTGCTGATTAAATACTTTTTTGCCCCACTGTAGGTGTTTCTCTTGATAGTGCCCTAAACTTTGAAATACTTAACAACAATATTAGTTGGTCATCATATTTCCAGCTAATAATATTAGTTATCATCAGTGTTGGGTAAGTTACTTTAAATTAGTAACTTAGTTACATTACTAGTTCTATCAAAAGTAACTCAGTTACTTCAAGTTACTCCTTACTTTCAGAGTAACTACTTACTAGGGAAAGTAACTTTGGTTTTACTCAGAATTCTCTTGTTAATGTGTTGCTTCCGTAACTGGATACCCAGCAAGATTTCCAGTCTTCTAGCTTGCTTACTTGCCACAAGTGCACTGTGCCACCTACCAATAGAAAGGAAAAAATAATGTGCACATTTCCACGAGATAAATCCCACGCCTGATTCTATCCTAGCCTGCTTTTTACATCCAACACAAAAACTGCAGTCGTGGTACTTTCTATTGTACTCAGAACTTGGAAATTCTTCCTTCTGAATAGGAAGATGTAGGTAACACCAGACTGCAGATGAGCTGCATACAGGGCTGGACTGGGACAAAAAAATCATCCCGGACATTTTGACTAGAGACCGGCCCACCATAATAGGAAAAATCATAAAGCCTTTGAATGAAAACAACCACTGTTGTGACAGTGATGTACACTGTTCTGATGGTCTATATGTATCAATCTATCAACTGTTTGTTGCAAGACTCAGATAATTATTTTTTTAAAAGTGAGACATTTTAAATGAGACTAAGAAAGTATTTCCTTGTGCCCCCCTTTCCCTTTTAATGCCCTACATGGACCCCTGGCAACACTTTGCTAGACCCGCCCCTGCACAGTTACCAGCTGTCAGCTACCTAAAAAAGGATCCTGGTGTTATTTGTCTCTCAGAAACAGTTCATAACTTCCCTGCAACTCATTCATGTTAACTAAAAGGTAAACCTGTTTCTCCATCACCTGCTCAGCTCTGATGATTCAGTAAGAACATCTCCTGGTTTCATCTTCATGTTTCCCTCTCACCACATATCCAAACCGACATCATGACCAGCAGGTTTACAGCTGTGGCTCCAGCAAACATCAGCTGATACTAGAAATTAATATTAAATAAATTCTAACAACAGCTGATCAAGCTTAAACGTGCTGCTGTTGTTTAGCGCGACATCCGCTGGTTTCCTCTTTCTGGCGCAAAGTGGGCGATAAACAAACAAGAGAGAAAAGCCGATCAGCTGATCATTGATCAGTTTCATGATTGAAGTAGAAACAGGAGAGGGAGGGTGAGAGGATGAGAGAAGAAGAGGCAGCTGTGCATCGTAAACACAGAATAACTCCAGCTTTGTGTCTTTTTCATTGTAGCTGAAGTCCGGGACAAACTGTGTTCCTTTTCACCTCAATACGAAACGCGTAATATTTTCTCTGAATACGAGACGATTCCGTTTTTTACGGGACGGTTGGAAACTCTAATAATTAACCTTATGAACAAAATAAAGTTCAACATCATTAACTTCATAGCACCCACCCAGCTGTATAAAAACTCCGTCATGCTAGCTAGCACGCAGTACGAAAAAGTCAGCATAACGAAAATTAACTCCACCTAAACTTGGTTCATATCTGACCCAGATGTACTGCAGGTTATAACTTCTTACCTGAAGTTCAGTTCACCTGACACTCTCGGACCAGCGGCCGCTTCGGGTCTCTCCTCTTGCCTCCCTTTTCCTTCATCCACCTGCTGGCTTCCACCACTTGCTAATGTTATTGAATCTGTGGAAGGTCCGTGATACCAACCACGGGAAGTAACGAATAACGAGCCTATCTAAATCCCAGTAACGACTAACGCGTTCCCGGTTTTGGCATAATAACTAGTTACCGTGCTCGTTACCACAATAATAACGTAGTTACTGTAACGCGTTACTTAATAACGCGTTAGTCCCAACACTGGTTATCATTCCCCACAGCTAACAATACTGCTATTCTTGTACAAGCTCTGGTTATATTCCGTATGGATTATTATAGTTTATCCTTTCTAGATTACCACACAAGTCTCTCCATAGACTTCTGCCAGTGCAAAATTCAGCTGCTTGTTTCATTAATGGAACCCATTACTACTGCCCTTCAATCACTTCACTGGCTTCCTTTGAAATATCACATGGATTTTAGATTCTGGTTCTTATTCAAAGACTCTCCATAAATTGTGTTGAAAGACACTTCTAAATAAGTTGTTTTTTTTTATTCCATTTATTATTTTTGGCCTGCTGAGGTGCCAAAGAGTATGGCTTGCTTTATTTCTAAAATTCTGAGACGTGATATTTGCCAATCTATTTGCAGTTTAGTGGAGACACAAATCTGACCAAAACATTCTGTTCAAATGAAAGCTCACTCTACCATCTGAGCCCGAACCCAGCATGGAGATGACTGTGAACAGAATAGATGTAAAAGTAGTTGTTGTACATGTACAGACCATAAATATGTAGTCCAGGTGTGTTTGATGCTGCTGGGCAGACTGACCACTGGGAACCTCTGAGCTCTGCTGGTCCACTCTGTGGAGGAACCATGAAGGATTACAGGGAGTGCAGAATTATTAGGCAAGTTGTATTTTTGAGGAATAATTTTATTATTGAACAACAACCATGTTCTCAATGAACCCAAAAAACTCATTAATATCAAAGCTGAATGTTTTCAGAAGTAGTTTTTAGTTTGTTTTTAGTTTTAGCTATTTTAGGGGGATATCTGTGTGTGCAGGTGACTATTACTGTGCATAATTATTAGGCAACTTAACAAAAAACAAATATATACCCATTTCAATTATTTATTTTTACCAGTGAAACCAATATAACATCTCCACATTCACAAATATACATTTCTGACATTCAAAAACAAAACAAAAAAAATCAGCAACCAATATAGCCACCTTTCTTTGCAAGGACACTCAAAAGCCTGCCATCCATGGATTCTGTCAGTGTTTTGATCTGTTCACCATCAACATTGCGTGCAGCAGCAACCACAGCCTCCCAGACACTGTTCAGAGAGGTGTACTGTTTTCCCTCCTTGTAAATCTCACATTTGATGATGGACCACAGGTTCTCAATGGGGTTCAGATCAGGTGAACAAGGAGGCCATGTCATTAGTTTTTCTTCTTTTATACCCTTTCTTGCCAGCCACGCTGTGGAGTACTTGGACGCATGTGATGGAGCATTGTCCTGCATGAAAATCATGTTTTTCTTGAAGGATGCAGACTTCTTCCTGTACCACTGCTTGAAGAAGGTGTCTTCCAGAAACTGGCAGTAGGACTGGGAGTTGAGCTTGACTTCATCCTCAACCTGAAAAGGCCCCACAAGCTCATCTTTGATGATACCAGCCCAAACCAGTACTCCACCTCCACCTTGCTGGCGTCTGAGTCGGACTGGAGCTCTCTGCCCTTTACCAATCCAGCCAAGGGCCCATCCATCTGGCCCATCAAGACTCACTCTCATTTCATCAGTCCATAAAACCTTAGAAAAACCAGTCTTGAGATACACTCAACAAAAATATAAAAGCAACACCTTTGTTACTGCTCCCATTCCCCATGGGATGGACGTAGAGACCTAAAATTCATTCCAGATACACAATATAACCATCCCTCCCAAACAGTGGTCACAAACCAGTCCAAATGTGTGGTAGTGGGCACATCTGCCATATTGAGATAATCCATCCCACCTCACAGGTGTGCCACATCAGGATGCTGATCTGACATCATGAGTAGTGCACAGGTGTACCTCAGACATGCCCACAACAAAAGGCCACCCTGGAATGTGCAGTTTTTTGCGCTATTGGGGGTCTGGGGACCCAGAACCGGTCAGTATCTGGTGTGACCACCATTTGCCTCCTGCAGTGCAACACATCGTCGCATGGAGTGTATCTGTCACGGTCCTGGGTCTCCTGACCCAGCGTTTTTAGTTCTTTGTGATGTTTGTATTATTTTACTTGTGTGAGTTATTCTATGGCTTCTAGTTTTGATCCCTTGCCCTTCATGTTTCTCTGTGTCCCCTCTGTTCTGTGTAAGTCTATGTCTGCATGTTTGAGTTTCTTGTTTTCTGTCACTCTGCATTGTGCATTATGTTCTCATGGTTGGTCTTTTGTTACTCCCTCTAGTCTAGTCTCCTGTGTTCCCAGCTGAGTATTTCCCTGTGTATTTTGGTTCTTAGACCTCTGCCTTATGGTTATGTCTCTGTGTTTCTAAGTTACTGTCTCCACTGTGTGAAGTTTGCGTCTCTGTGTGATACTTCCTGTTTTACTTTGATGGTCTGTGTCTTATGTGAATGCGTCCTGCTTTGCTTGTCTCATCAGTCCTGATTCCTCCCAGCTATGCTCTCCTTCTGTGTCTAATTCTCCTCGTTACTCCCCAGTGTATTTAAACCCTGTGTTTCTCTGAGTCAGTGTCGCGTCGTCCCTCATGCTGTGTGGATCTCCCTGTGAGATCTTAGTTTGTTGTTTCCCAGTTTAGTTTAGTTTGTATGTTTGTCCTACCAGCAAATAAAGCTGTGGTTTTTGAGTTCATCCCCTGAGTCTGTGAGTCTTGCATTTTGGGTCCACATCTCCTGCCTGCCGCACAGCGATTCATGACACTATCAGATTGTCAATTGTGGCCTGTGGAATGTTGGTCCACTCCACTTCAATGGCTGTGCGAGGTTGTTGGATATTCGTGGGAACTGGTACACGCTGTCGCTGTCAAGCACATCCCGAACATGCTCAATGGGTGACATGTCCGGTGAGTATGCTGGCCATGCAAGAACTGGGACATTCTCAGCTGCCATCTGCCCTGAACAATGTGAACCATGATTCATCCGTGAAGCGCACACCTCTCCAACGTGCCAGACGCCATCGAATGTGAGCATTTGCCCACACAAGTCTGTTACGGCGACGAGCTGGAGTCAGGTCAAGACCCCGATGAGGATGACGGGCATGCAGTTGAGCGTCCCTGAGATGGTTTCTGACAGTTTGTGCAGAAATTGTTTGGTTGTGCAAACCAATTTTTCCAGCAGCTGTCTGGGTGGCTGGTCTCAGACGATCTTGGAGGTGAACCTGCTGGATGTGGAGGTCCTGGGCTGGTGTGGTTACACGAGGTCTGCGGTTGTGAGGCCGGTTGGATGTGCTGCCATATTCTCTGAAACGCCTGTGGAGACGGCTTATGGTTGAGAAATGAACATTCAATGCACGGGCGACAGATCTGGTTGACATTCCTGCTGTCAGCATGCCAATTGCACGCTCCCTCATTGCTTGTGGCATCTGTGGCATTTTGCTGTGAGACAAAACTGCACATTCCAGGGTGGCCTTTTGTTGTGGGCAGTCTGAGGTACACCTGTGCACTACTCATGATGTCAGATCAGCATCCTGATGTGGCACACCTGTGAGGTGGGATGGATTATCTCAATATGGCAGATGTGCCCACTACCACACATTTGGACTGATTTGTGACCACTGTTTGGGAGGGATGGTTATATTGTGTATCTGGAATGAATTTTAGGTCTCTACGTCCATCCCATGGGGAATGGGAGCAGTAACAAAGGTGTTGCGTTTATATTTTTGTTGAGTGTATTTCTTGGCCCAGTCTTGACGTTTCAGCTTGTGTGTCTTGTTCAGTGGTGGTCGTCTTTCAGCCTTTCTTACCTTGGCCATGTCTCTGAGTATTGCACACCTTGTGCTTTTGGGCACTCCAGTGATGTTGCAGCTCTGAAATATGGCCAAACTGGTGGCAAGTGGCATCTTGGCAGTTGCACGCTTGACTTTTCTCAGTTCATGGGCAGTTATTTGGCGCCTTGGTTTTTCCACACGCTTCTTGCGACCCTGTTGACTATTTTGAATGAAACACTTGATTGTTCGATGATCACGCTTCAGAAGCTTTGCAATTTTGAGACTGCTGCATCCCTCTGCAAGATATCTCACTATTTTTGACTTTTCTGAGCCTGTCAAGTCCTTCTTTTGACCCATTTTGCCAAAGGAAAGGACGTTGCCTAATAATTATGCACACCTGATATAGGGTGTTGATGTCATTAGACCACACCCCTTCTCATTACAGAGATGCACATCACCTAATATGCTTAATTGGTAGTAGGCTTTCGAGCCTATACAGCTTGGAGTAAGACAACATGCATGAAGAGGATGATGTGGGCAAAATACTAATTTGCCTAATAATTCTGCACTCCCTGTAGATCAACACAGGATAAAGATCCAGGAGTTTCTGCTCAAATAACTTCATCTGAATCAAGTTTGTCAAGCTTTGAACTCTTAGATTGTGAAAATGTGGGTCATTTTTAGTAAGTTTATGGACGTCCTTTCAGTGGTGATGTCAGGGATGATTTTAAAGAAGCTCATTAAACTGAACCATCAGCAGATCACTGCTCCAAAACCAGAACATGATCCGAGGTCTCCCTCCACCACCAGAAAACCAGCTTTACTAACGTGGTAGATCAGTGTAGTACAGATCAATAACTGATGAGTCATTTGATCAAAATCACTGAGTGCTTCACATCTAACCCTTTGATGCTTCTGTAGACATTTTGCATATTTAATGAATGTCTGACAGTTTACATTCATTCTATGAATACAGTGGAAATGTTGTGTTATAGTCTCCATGTTTTTTCCAGCATCATAAATTCTTAAGTTCAGAAAATTAGATTCTTTCTTCACAGCTGAAAAACAACAACATTTATTCTCTATTGAGATCTGCATCGTCCACTCCAAAGGTCACAATCTGAAGGTAACATCTGGTTTTGTTCCCTGTGATTAAATCTGAGCATCAGTATGGTGGGATTTATCCACTACACACACACCACTGTGGTTCAGTGTTGTTCTGATGGAGTAACAGCAGCCAGTATGATCCAGGCTTTAGCTGCTGGGTCTCTGTGTGACCTCTCAGACTGTTTAACAGATCAGACACAAAGAGAATCAGAGCAGCTCTGTTCTTTAAAGACAAACATGAACCCACTCAGGTCACACTTTCCCCACTGATATGAGCATCACTGTCCTCAAACAGCAAATGACCAAGTCTAACATTTGGATCTTTTCTCTTTCATTGTTTTCTTTTTAATGGATCTTTGTAACAATCTGAGGATGTTTCAGGTCATATTTATCCAGGAAACACAAACATGTAAAGGAGTCATCACAGCTCCCTGACCTCGTTGCTCCAGGTTCACCACTGAAGTGTGGAGGATTTAGACCTTTGGACCCGTCACTCCTCACAGACGGACAGCTGGACCCTGCAGACTCTGCTCTGTCCTCCTCTTCCTCCATCATCATCTTCAATCAGTCTGAGAGGTAAACCACAAACACTCAGTGAGTTCACATTAACAGGAGTAACTGAGTTACAGTCGTTGACCTCTGACCGGTGTGGAGATCAGGGAAATTATTTTACTGCTATTGTTAATAATCATCATCATTACCATTGCATGAATAATACAGTTTACAGCATTGATATTGCATTAAGATGATTAAACATTTTGGTACCCAATTAGCCTTTATTACAGGTGCAGTTATAACCACTTTAAACTGTTTAGTTGAATCTATAATCTTAAATGCTTTTGAATGCTTTTTATAATCTTAAGTGTGTATGGGCTGATTCTGTTGATTCTGAGTACACTCTGTGCAAAGTCAGAGTGACAGGAAACTGCAGGTTTGCAGAGCGTGCTTTTGCAGAAGTGAAACTGAAAGCAGTGTCTAAGTGCAGGTTCTTCTGATGAGCTGTTTGGAAGAGGCTATGTGAATAACTAGGTTATTGTGTGGATGCCTTAATTGGCATCCACACTATTGAGTTCCTGTTTCTCTTTATTCTTTATTGTGTGGATGCCTTAATAGGCATCCACACTATTGAGTTCCTGTTTCTCTTTATTCTTTATCTTTACTTTATTCTAGTTGCTCCCACACTTTTTGGCACTTAACTACTTCCACAATTTTCAGCCGATTTTCACCGTTCAAATTTTAAACTATTCTGCTATTTCTGCTAATGTGCGCTATATCTTTTGGTATTTTTCACTATTATACTTTTTAAAATATTAAGCTTTTTTCCTTTAATTTGTCCCATTGAAATGAATGGGAAACTTCCGCAATTCTGCTAAATTTTGCTTGTTTTTGAAACTTAACTACTTCCTCATATTTTCACATAGAACAACTACCCTCAGCATGTTCAGCATTTTTTCAGCTGTCCATTTTGCTTTTCCAATTTTTCTGTTTAAGTTATTACTATTGTGCTAAATCATACTATTTCTGCTATTTCATAAGATTTGTGCTTAATATAGTACTTCTGCTTTTTATAGGATTTGTGCTTAATATAGTATTTCTGCTAAATGTAGTATTTCTGCTACTTTTTGGTACTTGTGCTAAATACAGTATTTCTGCTAAATCATACTATTTCTGCTATTTTATAGGATTTGAGGTAAATATAGTATTTCTGCCAAACTTAGTATTTCTACCAAGTATAGTATTTCTGATTAATTATAGTTTTTGTACCAAATCATAGTACAGTATTTCTGCTTTTTATAAGATTTGTGCTTAACATAGTATTTCTGCTAAATGTAGTATTTATGCTTAATCATACTCTTTCTATACATTTCTGCCAGGCAGCCAATCCTCTGTGAGGATTGAGACATTCAACTATACAGATCAGGGCCTGCACGGCTTCCCAGCCAGCCAATCATATCTGAGGTCTTCCATTTCCTCTCTCGTCATATCTCAGTGACGGTTGTACAAAGAGCAATGAAAATCGCAGTCAAAGTACACCAAAGTCCACTGATTCACCCAGTAGAAGAATTATGCTTCTAGTCCACCTAGTTTTTGAGTTACACAATGTTTTGTAACTCCAAAAAACAGCATTTTTTGGAGGATCTCAAACCTCTTTTCAGCAGAAATTCTTCTGATTAAAATCTTTTCAGCAGAAATTCTGCTGATTAACCTCTTTTCAGTAGAAATTGTGCTGATACTATTGAGATCCTGTTTCTCTTTATTGGGTGGATGCCGTAGGCAGGAACACTATTGAGTTCCTGTTTCTCTTTATTCTTTATTATTCTAGTTGCTTCCGTACGTTTTTTGGACCGCTACTCCTCCCACAGCTTTTGTGCTATTTTCACCGTTCAAATCTTAAAAAATTCTGCTCTTTCTGCTCTTTCCAGCTATGACTTTTGGTTCTCATAACTTATATACTTTTTGAGATATTGATTTTTCTTTTCAATATTTTTTGCTCTTTTCTGCATATTATCAGTGGCCTCACTGATTTTCCTTGCCGGTTTGACCTGTGTTTTAGCTCAGTGAGATGAGCGTCTGTTCTCAGACTGGGAGGCCGGGGTTCAAATCCCGCTTATGGTATCATTTCTTTCAGTTAACACTTAAACTTTTTTTAACTGTTTTCAACACCAATTTAAGCCTTTTCAGCCCTTTTCAGCACATTTTTCAGTTTTTTCACCACTTTTCAGCACAAATACCAGCTTTTCAGCTGTTTTTAGTAAAAACCTCTTTTCAGCAGAATTTTGCTCATTGAACTCTTTTCAGCACAAATTCTTCTGATTGAAACTCTTTTCAGAAAAGTTTTTCAGTTTTTTCTGCTATTTTCAGCAAAAACCTCTTTTCAGGAGAATTCTGCTCATTCAACTCTTTTCAGTAGAAATTCTGCTGATTAAACTCTTTTCAGTAGAAATTGTGCTGATTGAACTCTTTTCAGCAGAATTTTCATCTCTTTTCAGCAGAAATTCTACTTATTCAACTCTTCTGTAAAATTTTCAGCTTTTTCACCTCTTATAAGCACAAATCTCAGCTGTTTTCAGAAAAAAAACTCTTTTGAGCAGAAATTCTGCTGTTTCATCTCTTTTCAGCTCATTTTTTTTTGCTTCTTTACCTCTTTTCAGCAGAAATTCTTCTGATTCACCTCTTTTTTGCCAAAAGTTTTAGCCTTTTCACCTCTTATCAGCACAATTCTAAACAGCTTCTGCCAGGTTCGAATCCTGCTCAGAGCAGTGTTTTTTGTTTTTTCAACTTTTTCAGCTTTTTTCAGCGGACATCTTCAGCGTTAAGGCATCCACACAGAATTTTCGCAGGAAATGCAAATTTTTCTAGTTCTATATTATTATTATTCTTCAAGTTGCTCCGTTTTTTGCCGTTTTTTGTCCGCTAACTTCTCCCTCAGTTTTTGTGCTATTTTCTCAGTTCAAATCTTAAAAAATTCTGCTCTTTCTGCTCTTTCCTGCTATGACTTTTGGTGCTCATAACTTCTATACTTTTTGAGATATTGATTTTTCTTTTCAATATTTTTTGCTCTTTTCTGCATGTTATCAGTGGCCTCACTGATTTTCCTTGCCGGCTTGACCTGTGTTTTAGCTCAGTGAGATGAGCGTCCGTTCTCAGACTGGGAGGCCGGGGTTCAAATCCCGCTTATGGCAACATTTCTTTCACTCAACACTTAACCTTTTTTATCTCTTTTCAACACAAATTTAAGCTTTTTCAGCCCTTTTCAGTAAAATTTTAAGTTTTTTTCACCACTTTTCAGCACAAATACCAGCTTTTCAGCTGTTTTTAGTAAAAACCTCTTTTCAGCAGAATTTTGCTCATTGAACTCTTTTCAGCACAAATTCTTCTGATTGAACTCTTTTCAGAAAAGTTTTTCAGTTTTTTCTGCTATTTTCAGCAAAAACCTCTTTTCAGGAGAATTCTGCTCATTCAACTCTTTTCAGTAGAAATTCTGCTGATTAAACTCTTTTCAGTAGAAAATGTGCTGATTGAACTCTTTTCAGCAGAATTTTCATCTCTTTTCAGCAGAAATTCTACTTATTCACCTCTTCTGTAAAATTTTCAGCCTTTCCACCTCTTATCAGCCCAATTCTCCGAAGCTTCTGCTCATTTCAGCACAATTGTCAGTCTCTCCACCTCTTCTTTGTGAGAAAGACTGTGGCGCAGTGAGATATGTGCCTGCCTTGAGTACCAGACGGGCCAGGTTCGAATCCTGCTCAGGGCAAAAATTTTTTTTTTCAACCTTTTCTGCTTTTTTCAGCAGACATCTTCAGCGTTAAGGTATCCACACAGCATTTTCGCAGGAAATGCAAATTTTTCTAGTTGTGTGGATGCTTTAGGCATCCACACTATTGAGTTCCTGTTTCTCTTTATACTTTATTATTGTGTGGATGCTTAAGCATCCACAATATTGAGTTCCTGTTTCTCTTTATTCTTTATTATTATTATTATTGTGTGGATGCTTTAAGCATCCACACTATTGAGTTCCTGTTTCTCTTTATTCTTTATACTTTATTATTATTATTCCAGTTGCTTCCGTACACTTTTTGGCACTTAACTACTTCCACAATTTTCAGCCGATTTTCACCGTTCAAATTTTAAACTATTCTGCTATTTTTGCTCTTTCTTGCTATGATTTTTGCTATTTTTAACTATTATACTTTTTAAAATATTCCACTTTTTTCCTTTAATTTGTCCCATTGAAATGAATGGGAAACTTCTGCAATTCTGCTAAAATTTGCTTGTTTTTGAAACTTAACTACTTCCTCATATTTTCACCTAGAACAACCATTCAAACTTTAAAATGTTCATAAATTATTGGGCTATTCAGGTATGATTCAGCTTTTTGAAATCTTTTACTGTTTTACTTTTATGCCTCTTAAAGTTTTGAGTTGCAAAATTGTGATTTTTCACAAAATACATGCGTTGTTATGGTTGCTATGCTCTTGGCTTCCAGTGTGCCACTGAAGGTTTTGCAGTCTTCTCTTCATGTCCGAACAACTGTTTGCTACTTGCTCAATTTTCACTCAACTTCCACAAATTATACATCAAAACGTAGGTATTTTTGCTGGCTTTCAGGAAATGTCACTATCATTGTTGTGGGATTTATAGAATTTTGGCAAATCTCCTCAGACCAACACAAACTCTCAAAACGCTGCATAGAAAGTCAATGGAGAGCTTGTTCAAAATCATCGCTGGATTTCTGTAATGAGAGGCATATTTGAATCGTCATATCTCCTTAACGAAGCGACTTTAAGACATGAGGCTTGTCCCGGTATATCTTCAGACACTCCTGACGCTCACAATTCAAGAATTTCTTTCTCACCTATTACCGTTCTGAAATGAGTTGGACTTGTTTGAGGGTAGGAAATTCGTCCGTCGCACAGATTTCTTCAGATTTCAAACTCTGGAAATGAACCACTTTTTTCTCTCGTCATAACTTTTTGTTGGATTTCCACAGAGACCTGAAAATTTCCATGACTGTTCACCAAAGCCTGCTGTCTCTTACGGTGAAAGAATGATATCGATACTACAAATAGATTTCGAGTTACAAAGCGTTGTTTGAGGGCAAGTCAAGGCAGTTTTTGCTTCGCTCTACTCAGTTATGGTGCATTAGAAGTCAAATATCTTTAATAATTCATATTTTAATGATAAATTGTAAACACTGGAAGATTCCCCCATCTCTTCTGAACAAAACGGTGTAAGAATGACCGCTCTAGCCCCTACGGTTTGGAAATTATGGTCATTTGTTTGAGGGGAGTCCTCACTATGAGAAATAGGCTGCAATAATCCTGTGCCTCTCTGTGCTGCGTGTGTAAAAAGAGGCACATGTTTTGGCGGGAAAAAGTACACAGGCTCTCTGATTGGTGGATTCAAATTTAGCAGCTCCCAGGCTGACCTAGAAACTTACTTCTCTCTCCCTGTGCATTTTTTTGCTGATTTTTTCATTTAACAAGTATATTTGAGGGACCCTCAGCATGTTCAGCATTTTTTCAGCTGTCCATTTTGCTTTTCCAATTTTTCTGTTTAACTTATTACTATTGTGCTAAATCATACTGTTTCTGCTATTTCATAAGATTTGTGCTTAATATAGTATTTCTGCTTTTAATAGGATTTGTGCTTAATATAGTATTTCTGCTTTTTATAGAATTTGTGCTTAATATAGTATTTCTGCTTTTTATAGGATTTGTGCTTAATATAGTATTTCTGCTAAATTATAGTATTTCTGCTTTTTATAGTATTTGTGCTAAAACATAGTATTTCTACTAAATGTAGTATTTATGCTTAATCATAGTATTTTTATATATTTCTGCCAGGTCCCCAGGCAGCCAATCCTCTGTGAGGACTTAGACATTCAAATTTTCAAATCAGGGCCTGCACGGTTTCCCAGCCAATCATATATGTGTCCTGAGGCATTCAAATTTGCATATTGGGGCCTTCATGGCTTCTAAGCCAGCCAATCATATCTGAGGGCTGAGGAATTCAAATCCACAAATCAGGGCCTGCACGGCTTCCCAGGCAGCCAATCATATATGTGGCCTCAGGCATTCAAATTTGCATATTGGGGGAATTCGTGGCTTCTAAGTCAACAAGTCATCCATGTCGTATATCTCTAAAAATTCACATTTTAATGATAAATTGTTAACACTGGAAGATTCCCCCATCTCTTCTGAACAAAACGGTGTAAGAATGACCGCTCTAGCCCCTACGGTTAGGAAATTATGGTCATTTGTTTGAGGGGAGTCCTCACTATGAGAAATAGGCTGCAATAATCCTGTGCCTCTCTCTGCTGCGTGTGTAAAAAGATGCACCTGTTTTGGCGGGAAAAAGTACACAGGCTCTCTGATTGGTGGATTCAAATTCAGCAGCTCCCAGGCTGACCTAGAAACTTACTTCTCTCTCCCTGTGCATTTTTTTGCTGATTTTTTCATTTAACAAGTATATTTGAGGGACCCTCAGCATGTTCAGCATTTTTTCAGCTGTCCATTTTGCTTTTCCAATTTTTCTGTTTAACTTATTACTATTGTGCTAAATCATACTGTTTCTGCTATTTCATAAGATTTGTGCTTAATATAGTATTTCTGCTTTTAATAGGATTTGTGCTTAATATAGTATTTCTGCTTTTTATAGAATTTGTGCTTAATATAGTGTTTCTGCTTTTTATAGGATTTGTGCTTAATATAGTATTTCTGCTAAATGTAGTATTTATGCTTAATCATACTATTTCTATATATTTCTGCCAGGCAGCCAATCCTCTGTGCGAACTCAGACACATATCACATATCAGGGCCTGCACGGCTTCCCAGCCAGCCAATCATGTCTGAGGTCTTCCGTTTCCTCTCTCGTCATATCTCAGCGACGGTTGTACAAAGAGCAATGAAAATCGCAGTCAAAGTACACCAAAGTCCGCTGATTCACCCAGCACAAGAAATATGCCTCTAGTCCACCTAGTTTTTGAGTTACACAACGTTTTGTAACTCCAAAAAACGGCGTTTTTCGCCTCTCACCGCGATCTAATTCTGACTCCTCATCACCCTGTTTTTCAAGACGGCTCCTCTCTTTCCCAGTGGCGCAGTTGGTAATGACACGGGTCTGCAAGCCAAAGATCGTGGGTTCGATTCCACCTTGGTCAACATGTTTTTTTCCCTACAAATTAATACACTGTCACAGACCAGTAATTCATATTCATCATTTATTACAATTCTGCAAACTGTTATGATTTTACCAGCTTTTCTAATATGGACCTCACATTCTTAACACTCCATGGCACAAATACTCTTCCCTTTAGGCTCTGTGTATGTGTGTGTGTATCAATATTTCTCCCATTTTAAAGTATTACTCCTCTATAATTGTATTTCTGTTAAATCAAAGTACTTTTACTACATCTTAGTACTTCTGCTCAATCATAGTATTTCTGCTAAATCATAGTATTTCTGCTACTTTTTGGTACTTGTGCTAAATACAGTATTTCTGCTAAATCATACTATTTCTACTATATTATATTTTTCTTTCTAAATATAGCATTTCTGCTATATAATTGTATTTATGCTATGTTATAATATTTGTGCTAAACCAGAGTATTTGTGCTGAAACATAGTATTTCTGCCAAATGATAGTATTTCTGTCAAATTATAGTATTTGTGCTAAAACATAGTATTAATTTAAAATTACAATATTCATAGTTCATCACAGTGTCTCTGGTAAATCACAATATTTCTGCTAAGTTCTGCTATGCTATTGTATTTCTGCCAAGTATTATGTTTCCTCTAAGATATTGCAGTTCTGCTAAGTTATTACATTTTAGCAAACTTCTTTTGCTTCTGCAAAGTTTTTACAATTTCTGCAACTTTTCAGCTTTTTCAGCTAGTTTTTGCAGACAGCTTCAGCTTAAAGCATCCACACTGCATTTTCGCAGGAAATGCAAATTTTTCTAGTTGTGTGGATGCCCTCAAGATCCTGTTTCTCTTTATTCTTTATCTTTTCTTCAAGTTGCTTCCGTACGTTTTTCGGCGCTTAACTACTCCCTCAGTTTTCAGCCGATTTTCTCCGTTTAAACTCTAAATTCTTCTGCTCTTTCCAGCTATGACTTTTGGTGTTTATTGCTATTATACTTTTTAAAAATTACACTTTTTTCCTTTAATTTGTCCCATTGAAATGAATCGAAAACTTCCACAATTCTGCTAAAACTTGCTTGTCTTTGAAACTTAACTACTTCCTCATACTTTCACCTAGAAACTCCATTCAAACTTTAAAATGTTCTCAAATTATTGGACTATTCCTGTATGATTCAGCTTTTTCAGATCTTCTACCGTTTTAATCTTATCTCTCTTTAAGTCTTCAGTTGCAAAATTGTGATTTTTCAGAAAATACATGCGTTGCTATGGTTGCTATGCAATTAACTCAGAGGGGACAGTGAAACTGTTTGAATTTTCTCTTCATGTCCAAACAACTTCTTGCTACTCGCTCAATTTCCACTCAAGCCCCACAAATTATACATCAAAACGTAGGTATCTTTGCTGGCTTTCAGAAAATGTCACTATCATTGTTGTGGGACTCATAGATTTTTTGCAAGTCTCCTCAGAGTAAAACAAAGTGTGAAAACTCTCCATATAAACTCAATGGAGAGTTAGTTCAAAATCACCGCTGGATTTCTCTAATGAGAGGCATTTTCAAATTGTCATATCTCCTTAACGAAGCAAAGTTAAGACATGAGGCTTGTCCCCGTATATGTTCAGACACTCCTGACGCTCACAGTTCAAGAATTTCTTTCTCACCTATTACCGTTCTGAAATGAGTTGGACTTGTTTGAGGGTAGGAAATTTGTCCCTCGCTCAGATTTCATCAGATTTCAATCTCTGGAAATGAACCACTTTTTTCTCTCGTCATATCTTTTTGATGGATTTCCACAGAGCCCTGAAAATTTCCATGACTGTTCACCAAAGCCTGCTGTTTCTTACGGTGAAAGAATGATTTTGATGCTCCATATAGATTTCGAGTTACAAAGCGTTGTTTGAGGGCAAGTCAAGGCAGTTTTTGCTTCGCTCTACTCAGTTATGGTGCATTAGAAGTCAAATATCTTTAATAATTCATATTTTAATGATAAATTGTAAACACTGGAAGATTCCCCCATCTCTTCTGAACAAAACGGTGTAAGAATGACCGCTCTAGCCCCTACGGTTTGGAAATTATGGTCATTTGTTTGAGGGGAGTCCTCACTATGAGAAATAGGCTGCAATAATCCTGTGCCTCTCTGTGCTGCGTGTGTAAAAAGAGGCACATGTTTTGGCGGGAAAAAGTACACAGGCTCTCTGATTGGTGGATTCAAATTTAGCAGCTCCCAGGCTGACCTAGAAACTTACTTCTCTCTCCCTGTGCATTTTTTTGCTGATTTTTTCATTTAACAAGTATATTTGAGGGACCCTCAGCATGTTCAGCATTTTTTCAGCTGTCCATTTTGCTTTTCCAATTTTTCTGTTTAACTTATTACTATTGTGCTAAATCATACTGTTTCTGCTATTTCATAAGATTTGTGCTTAATATAGTATTTCTGCTTTTAATAGGATTTGTGCTTAATATAGTATTTCTGCTTTTTATAGAATTTGTGCTTAATATAGTATTTCTGCTTTTTATAGGATTTGTGCTTAATATAGTATTTCTGCTAAATGTAGTATTTATGCTTAATCATACTATTTCTATATATTTCTGCCAGGCAGCCAATCCTCTGTGCGAACTCAGACACATATCACATATCAGGGCCTGCACGGCTTCCCAGCCAGCCAATCATGTCTGAGGTCTTCCGTTTCCTCTCTCGTCATATCTCAGCGACGGTTGTACAAAGAGCAATGAAAATCGCAGTCAAAGTACACCAAAGTCCGCTGATTCACCCAGCACAAGAAATATGCCTCTAGTCCACCTAGTTTTTGAGTTACACAACGTTTTGTAACTCCAAAAAACGGCGTTTTTCGCCTCTCACCGCGATCTAATTCTGACTCCTCATCACCCTGTTTTTCAAGACGGCTCCTCTCTTTCCCAGTGGCGCAGTTGGTAATGACACGGGTCTGCAAGCCAAAGATCGTGGGTTCGATTCCACCTTGGTCAACATGTTTTTTTCCCTACAAATTAATACACTGTCACAGACCAGTAATTCATATTCATCATTTATTACAATTCTGCAAACTGTTATGATTTTACCAGCTTTTCTAATATGGACCTCACATTCTTAACACTCCATGGCACAAATACTCTTCCCTTTAGGCTCTGTGTATGTGTGTGTGTATCAATATTTCTCCCATTTTAAAGTATTACTCCTCTATAATTGTATTTCTGTTAAATCAAAGTACTTTTACTACATCTTAGTACTTCTGCTCAATCATAGTATTTCTGCTAAATCATAGTATTTCTGCTACTTTTTGGTACTTGTGCTAAATACAGTATTTCTGCTAAATCATACTATTTCTACTATATTATATTTTTCTTTCTAAATATAGCATTTCTGCTATATAATTGTATTTATGCTATGTTATAATATTTGTGCTAAACCAGAGTATTTGTGCTGAAACATAGTATTTCTGCCAAATGATAGTATTTCTGTCAAATTATAGTATTTGTGCTAAAACATAGTATTAATTTAAAATTACAATATTCATAGTTCATCACAGTGTCTCTGGTAAATCACAATATTTCTGCTAAGTTCTGCTATGCTATTGTATTTCTGCCAAGTATTATGTTTCCTCTAAGATATTGCAGTTCTGCTAAGTTATTACATTTTAGCAAACTTCTTTTGCTTCTGCAAAGTTTTTACAATTTCTGCAACTTTTCAGCTTTTTCAGCTAGTTTTTGCAGACAGCTTCAGCTTAAAGCATCCACACTGCATTTTCGCAGGAAATGCAAATTTTTCTAGTTGTGTGGATGCTTTAAGCATCCACACTATTGAGTTCCTGTTTCTCTTTATTCTTTATTGTGTGGATGCTTTAAGCATCCACACTATTGAGTTCCTGTTTCTCTTTATTGTGTGGATGCTTTAAGCATCCACACTATTGAGTTCCTGTTTCTCTTTATTCTTTATTATTGTGTGGATGCTTTAAGCATCCACACTATTGAGTTCCTGTTTCTCTTTATTCTTTATTATTCTAGTTGCTTCCGTACACTTTTTGGCACTTAACTACTTCCACAATTTTCAGCCGATTTTCACCGTTCAAATTTTAAACTATTCTGCTATTTCTGCTAATGTGCGCTATGACTTTTGGTATTTTTTGCTATTATACTTTTTAAAATATTAAGCTTTTTTCCTTTAATTTGTCCCATTGAAATGAATGGAAAACTTCCAAAATTCTGCTAAAATTTGCTTGTTTTTGAAACTTAACTACTTCCTCATATTTTCACCTAGAACAACCATTCAAATTTTAAAATGTTCACAAATTATTGGGCTATTCAGGTATGATTCAGCTTTTTCAAATCTTCTACTGTTTTACTTTTATGCCTCTTAAAGTTTTGAGTTGCAAAATTGTGATTTTTCACAAAATACATGCGTTGTTATGGTTGCTATGCTCTTGGCTTCCAGTGTGTCACTGAAGGTTTTGCAGTCTTCTCTTCATGTCCGAACAACTGTTTGCTACTTGCTCAATTTTCACTCAACTTCCACAAATTATACATCAAAACGTAGGTATTTTTGCTGGCTTTCAGGAAATGTCACTATCATTGTTGTGGGATTTATAGAATTTTCGCAAATCTCCTCAGACCAACACAATGTCAGAAAACTCTCCATAGAAAGTCAATGGAGAGCTTGTTCAAAATCACCGCTGGATTTCTGTAATGAGAGGCATATTCGAATCGTCATATCTCCTTAACAAAGCAAAGTTAAGACATGAGGCTTGTCCCCAAATATCTTCAGACACCCCTGACGCTCACAATTCAAGAATTTCTTTCTCACCTATTACCGTTCTGAAATGAGTTGGACTTGTTTGAGGGTAGGAAATTCGTCCTTCGCTCAGATTTCTTCAGATTTCAAACTGTGGAAATGAACCACTTTTTTCTCTCGTCATAACTTTTTGTTGGATTTCCACAGAGACCTGAAAATTTCTCTGACTGTTCACCAAAGCCTGCTGTCTCTTACGGTGAAAGAATGATATCGATACTCCAAATAGATTTCGAGTTACAAAGCGTTGTTTGAGGGCAAGTCAAGGCAGTTTTTGCTTCGCTCTGCTCAGTTATGGTGCATTAGAAGTCTAATATCTTTAATAATTCATATTTTAATGATAAATTGTTAACACTGGAAGATTCCCCCATCTCTTCTGAACAAAACGGTGTAAGAATGACCGCTCTAGCCCCTATGGTTAGGAAATTATGGTCATTTGTTTGAGGGGAGTCCTCACTATGTGAAATAAACTGAAAGAAGCAGGTCTATGTCTCTGTGCTGCGTGTGTAAAAAGATGCACCTGTTTTGGCGGGAAAACGTAAACAGCCTCTCTGATTGGTGGATTCAAATTCAGCAGCTCCCAGGCTGACCTAGAAACTTAGTCCTCTCTCCCTGTGTGTGTGTGTGTGTGTGTGTGTGTGTGTGTGTGTGTGTGTGTGTGTGTGTGTGTGTGTGTGTTTAGTGGGAGAGAGAGGACCCTGCCCTTATTTGGCAGCATGTCATTGTAGGATTTAAATTGAACATAGTTAGACTGGTTGACTGGATTAGAGCCTGTGTTTGTGTGTCCCTCTGTGCATTTGTGTTTCAATAAGTTATTACTATTCTGCTAAATCATAGTATTTCTGGTACTTTTCGGTACTTGTGCTAAATACAGTGTTTCTGCTAAATCATACTATTTCTGCTTTTCATAGGATTTATGCCTAATATAGTATTTCTGCTAAATTATAGTATTTCTGCTTTTTATAGGATTTGTGCCTAACATAGTATTTCTGCTAAATTATAGTATTTCTGCTTTTTATAGGATTTGTGCCTAACATAGTATTTCTGCTAAATTATAGTATTTCTGCTTTTTATACTATTTGTTCTAAATTATAGTATTTCTGCTTTTTATAGGATTTGTGCTTAATATAGTATTTCTGCTAAATTATAGTTTTTCTTCTTTTTATAGTATTTGTGCTAAAACATAGTATTTCTACTAAATGTAGTATTTATGCTTAATAATAGTATTTCTATATATTTCTGCCAGGTCCCCAGGCAGCCAATCCTCTGTGAGGACTGAGACATTCAAATTTTCAAATCAGGGCCTGCACAGTTTCCCAGCCAATCAAATAAGTGTCCTGAGGCATTCAAATTTGCATATTGGGGAATTCGTGGCTTCTAAGTCAACAAGTCATCCATGTCATATATCTCTAAAAATTCATATTTTAATATTAAATTGTCAACACTTGAAGATTCCCCCATCTCTTCTGAACAAAACGGTGTAAGAATGACCGTTCTAGCCCCTACGGTTAGGAAATTACGGTCATTTGTTTGAGGGGAGTCGTCACTATGAGAAATAGACTGCAAAAATCCTGTGTCTCTCTGTGCTGCTGCGTGTGTAAACAGATGCACCTGTTTTGGTGGGGAAAAGTGCACAGCCTCTCTGATTGGTGGATTCAAATTCACCAGCTCCCAGGCTGACCTAGAAACTTACTTCTCTCTCCCTGTGTGTGTGTGTGTGTGTGTGTGTGTGTGTGTGTGTGTGTGTGTGTGTGTGTGTGTGTGTGTGTGTGTGTGTGTGTGTGTGTGTGTGACAGAGAGAGAGAGAGAGAGAAAGCCTTTTAATGGGATGATCCCATTGTAAGATTCAAATTCAATATATTTAGACTGGTTGACTGAATTGGATCTTGTGTGTGTGTCTCTCTGTGCATGTGTGTTTCCTCATGTGTACATATTTGTAATTGTGTGGCAGTCATAAATTTTTTTGCTGATTTTTGTCATTTAACAAGTATATTTGAGGGACCCTCAGCATGTTCAGCATTTTTTCAGCTGTCCATTTTGCTTTTCCAATTTTTCTGTTTAACTTATTACTATTGTGCTAAATAATACTATTTCTGCTATTTTATAAGATTTGTGCCTAATATAGTATTTCTGCTAAATTACAATATTTCTGCTTTTTATACTATTTGTGCTAAAACATAGTATTTCTACTAAATGTAGTATTTATGCTTAATCATACTATTTCTGCTTTTTATGGGATTTGTGCCTAATATAGTATTTCTGCTTTTTATAGGATTTTTGCTCAAACATAGTATTTCTACTAAATGTAGTGTTTATGCTTAATCATCCTATTTCTGCTTTTTATAGGATTTGTGCTTAATATAGTATTTCTGCTAAATTATAGTATTTCTGCTTTTTATAGTATTTGTGCTAAAACATAGTATTTCTACTAAATGTAGTATTTATGCTTAATCATAGTATTTCTATATATTTCTGCCAGGTCCCCAGGCAGCCAATCCTCTGTGAGGACTGAGAAATTCAAATTTTCAAATCAGGGCCTGCACGACTTCCCAGCCAATCACATATGTGTCCTGAGGCATTCAAATTTGCATATTGGGGCCTTCATGGCTTCTAAGCCAGCCAATCATATCTGAGGGCTGAGGAATTCAAATCCAAAAATCAGGGCCTGCACGGCTTCCCAGGCAGCCAATCATATATGTGGCCTCAGGCATTCAAATTTGCATATTGGGGAATTCGTGGCTTCTAAGTCAACAAGTCATCCATGTCGTATATCTCTAAAAATTCACATTTTAATGATAAATTGTTAACACTGGAAGATTCCCCCATCTCTTCTGAACAAAACAGTGTAAGAATGACCGCTCTAGCCCCTACGGTTTGGAAATTATGGTCATTTGTTTGAGGGGAGTCCTCACTATGAGAAATAGGCTGCAATAATCCTGTGCCTCTCTGTGCTGCTGCGTGTGTAAAAAGATGCACCTGTTTTGGCGGGAAAACGTAAACAGCCTCTCTGATTGGTGGATTCAAATTCAGCAGCTCCCAGGCTGACCTAGAAACTTACTTCTCTCTCCCTGTGTGTGTGTGTGTGTGTGTGTGTGTGTGTGTGTGTGTGTGTGTGTGTGTGTGTGTGTGTGTGTGTGTGTGTGTGTGTGTGACAGAGAGAGAGAGAGAGAGAGAGAGCGAAAGGCTTTTAATGGGATGACCTCATGCTAAGCTTCAAATTCAATATATTTAGACTGGTTGACTGAATTGGATCTTGTGTGTGTGTCTCTCTGTGCATGTGTGTTTCCTTATGTGTACATATTTCTGATTGTGTGGCTGTTATATATATTTTTTGATGATTTTTTTCATTTAACAAGTATATTTGAGGGACCCTCAGCATGTTCAGCATTTTTTCAGCTGTCCATTTTGCTTATCCGATTTTTCTGTTTAACTTATTACTATTGGCTAAAATCATACTATTTCTGCTTTTAATAGGATTTGTGCCAAATATAGTATTTCTGCTTTTTATAGGATTTGTGCTTAATATACTATTTCTGCTTTTTATAGGATTTGTGCTTAATATAGTATTTCTGCTAAATGTAGTATTTATGCTTAATCATACTATTTCTATATATTTCTGCCAGGCAGCCAATCCTCTGTGAGGACTCAGACATTCAAATATACAGATCAGGGCCTGCACGGTCTCCCAGCCAGCCAATCATATCTGAGGTTTTCCGTTTCCTCTCTCGTCATATCTCAGCGACAGATGTACATAGAGCAATGAAAATCGCAGTTAAAGTACACCAAAGTCCGCTGATTCACCCAGTACAAGAATTATGCTTCTAGTCCACCTAGTTTTTGAGTTACACAACGTTTTGTAACTCCAAAAAACGGCGTTTTTCGCCTCTCATCACCTCATCGCCTCTAATTCTGACTCCTCATCACCCTGTTTTTCAAAACGGCTGCTCTCTTTCCCAGTGGCGCAGTTGGTAATGACACGGGTCTGCAAGCCAAAGATCGTGGGTTCGATTCCACCTTGGTTAACATGTTTTTTTCCCTACAAATTAATACACTGTCACAGACCAGTAATTCATATTCATCATTTATTACAATTCTGCAAACTTTTATGATTTTACCAGCTTTTCTAATATGGACCTCACATTCTTGTTAACACTCCATGGCACAAATACTCTTCCCTTTAGGCTATTTCTCCCATTTTAAAGTATTACTCCTCCATAATTGTAATTCTGTTAAATCAAAGTACTTTTACTACATCTTAGTACTTCTGCTCAATCATAGTATTTCTGCTAAATCATAGTATTTCTGCTACTTTTTGGTACTTGTGCTAAATACAGTATTTCTGCTAAATCATACTATTTTTACTATATTATATCTTTCTTTCTAAATATAGCATTTCTGCTATATAATTGTATTTCTGCCAAGTATTATGTTTCCTCTAAGATATTGCAGTTCTGCTAAGTTATTCCATTTTAGCAAAGTTCTTTTGCTTCTGAAAAGCTTTTACAATTTCTGCAACTTTTCAGCTTTTTCAGGTGGTTTTTGCATGCAGCTTCAGCTTTAAGCATCCACACTGCATTTTCGCAGGAAATGCAAATTTTTCTAGTTGTGTGGATGCCCTCAAGATCCTGTTTCTCTTTATTCTTTATCTTTTCTTCAAGTTGCTTCCGTACGTTTTTCGGCGCTTAACTACTCCCTCAGTTTTCAGCCGATTTTCTCCGTTTAAACTCTAAATTCTTCTGCTCTTTCCAGCTATGACTTTTGGTGTTTATTGCTATTATACTTTTTAAAAATTACACTTTTTTCCTTTAATTTGTCCCATTGAAATGAATCGAAAACTTCCACAATTCTGCTAAAACTTGCTTGTCTTTGAAACTTAACTACTTCCTCATACTTTCACCTAGAAACTCCATTCAAACTTTAAAATGTTCTCAAATTATTGGACTATTCCTGTATGATTCAGCTTTTTCAGATCTTCTACCGTTTTAATCTTATCTCTCTTTAAGTCTTCAGTTGCAAAATTGTGATTTTTCAGAAAATACATGCGTTGCTATGGTTGCTATGCAATTAACTCAGAGGGGACAGTGAAACTGTTTGAATTTTCTCTTCATGTCCAAACAACTTCTTGCTACTCGCTCAATTTCCACTCAAGCCCCACAAATTATACATCAAAACGTAGGTATCTTTGCTGGCTTTCAGAAAATGTCACTATCATTGTTGTGGGACTCATAGATTTTTTGCAAGTCTCCTCAGAGTAAAACAAAGTGTGAAAACTCTCCATATAAACTCAATGGAGAGTTAGTTCAAAATCACCGCTGGATTTCTCTAATGAGAGGCATTTTCAAATTGTCATATCTCCTTAACGAAGCAAAGTTAAGACATGAGGCTTGTCCCCGTATATGTTCAGACACTCCTGACGCTCACAGTTCAAGAATTTCTTTCTCACCTATTACCGTTCTGAAATGAGTTGGACTTGTTTGAGGGTAGGAAATTTGTCCCTCGCTCAGATTTCATCAGATTTCAATCTCTGGAAATGAACCACTTTTTTCTCTCGTCATATCTTTTTGATGGATTTCCACAGAGCCCTGAAAATTTCCATGACTGTTCACCAAAGCCTGCTGTTTCTTACGGTGAAAGAATGATTTTGATGCTCCATATAGATTTAGAGTTACCAAAGGTTGTTTGAGCGCAAGTCAAGGCAGTTTTTGCTTCGCCTCTACTCAGTTACAGTGTATTACAAGTCATATATCTTTAAGAATTTATGTTTTATCTCTGAATTATGAAGACCTGAAGATTCCCCCATCTCTTCTGAATAAAACGATGCCTGAATGACCGTTCTAGCCTCTACGGTTAGGAAATTATGGCCATTTGTTCGAGGGGAATCCTGAATGTCAGAAATACACTGAAGAAAACTCACACCTCTCTCTGTGTCTGTGTGTGTAAGGGCTGACTACAGCAGGTGCAGCTAATTTAACTGACCTACATATACCAAGCCCAGACTCTCAACAACTCCTGTTCCCTTTACTGTCTGTGTATGTGTGTCTGTGTATCAATATTTCTCCTATGTTTAGGTATTACTCCTCAATCATAGTATTTCTGCTAAAGCAAAGTACTTCTACTACATCTTAGTACTTCTGCTAAATCATAGTATTTTTTGAAAAATCATAGTATATTTGCCAAATCATGGTATTTGTGCAAAATCATGGTTTTGGGGCCAAATCATAATATTTCTGTTATTTTACAATATATGTGCTGAATTAATTATATGTGCCAAATCACAGTATTTATACCAAATTATAGTATTTATGCCAAATTACAGTATTTCTGCTAAAAAGCAGAAATAGTCCTTTTTAGCAGGAATTTCTGCCAAAATATAGTATTTATGTTAAAACATAGTATTTCTGCTAAATCAGAGTATTCCTGCCAAATCATAGTATTTGTACTGAAACATAGTACTTCTGCCCAATCATATTATTTGTACTAAATGATAGTACTTGTGCCAAATCATAGTATTTGTGCCAAAGCATTGTATTTGTATGGAGTCATAGTATTTCTTCTAAATCATAGTATTTCAATCAAATCTCAGTAGTTGTTGTTAAAACGCAGTATTATTGCCAAATCATAGTATTTGTACCCAATCATAGTATTTCTGCTAAATCATAGCATTTGTGCCAAATCATGGTATTTGTGCAAAAACATAGTATGTCTGCAAAACCATAGTATATCTCTTATGTTATAGTATTACTACTAAGGCATAGTATTTCTGCCAAATCATAGTATTTGTAATAAATCATAGTACTTGTGCCAAATCATAGTAGTTGTTGCACATCATAGTATTGGAACCAAAACATAGTATTTGTCCCAAAGCATCATATTTGTATGGAGTAATAGTATTTCTTCTAAATCATAGTATTTCAATCAAATCTCAGTAGTTGTGTTAAAATGCAGTATTATTGCCAAATCATAGTAGTTGTACCCAATCATAGTATTTTTGCCAAATCGTGGTATTTGTGCCCAATTAATAATTCTGTTATGTTATAGTATTACTACTAAGGCATAGTATTTATGCAAAATCATAGTATTTATGCCAAATTACAGTATTTATGCTAAAACGCAGAAATACTACCTTTTAGCAGGAATTTCTACCAAAAGATAGTACTTCTGCTAAATCAGAGTATTTCTGCCAAATCAGAGTATTTCTGCCAAATCATAGTATTTGTACTAAATCACAGTACTTGTGCCAAATCATAGTATTTGTTGCACATCATAGTATTGGAACCAAAACATAGTATTTGTGCCAAAGCATTGTATTTGTATGGAGTAATAGTATTTGTTCTAAATCATAGTATTTCAATCAAATCTCAGTAGTTGTGTTAAAATGCAGTATTATTGCCAAATCATAGTAGTTTTACCCAATCATAGTATTTTTGCCATGTCATCGTATTTGTGTCGAATCGTGGTATTTTTGCCAAATCGTGGTATTTGTGCCCAATTAATAATTCTGTTATGTTATAGTATTACTACTAAGTCGTAGAATATCTGTTATGTTATAGTGTATCTGCGGAATATAGTATGTGTGCCAAATCGTAGTATTTATACCAAATCACAGTATTTGTGCTAAAACATAGTATTTCTGCCATATTGTGGCATTCGTGCAAGAACATTGAACTGTTATGTTATAGTATTACTACTAAGTCATAGTATTTCTGCGTTGTTATAGTATTTGTGCTAAAACTTATTATCTCTGCCAAGTCATAGAATTACTGCAATTTCATAGTTTTTTTTAGGAAATCTGTTATGTTATAGTATTACTACTAAGTCATAATATTTCTGCCAAATCATAGTATTTGTGCCAAAGCATCGTATTTGTATGGAGTCATAGTATTTCAATCAAATCTCAGTAGTTGTTGTTAAAACGCAGTATTATTGCCAAATCATAGTATTTGTACCCAATCTTAGTATTTCTGCTAAATCACAGCATTTGTTCCAAATCATGGTATTTGTGCAAAAACATAGTATGTCTGCAAAACCATAGTATATCTCTTATGTTATAGTATTACTACTAAGGCATAGTATTTCTGCCAAAACATAGTATTTGTCCCAAAGCATCGTATTTGTATGGAGTAATAGTATTTCTTCTAAATCATAGTATTTCAATCAAATCTCAGTAGTTGTGTTAAAATGCAGTATTATTGCCAAATCATAGTATTTGTACCCAATCATAGTATTTTTGCCAAATTGTGGTATTTGTGCCCAATTAATAATTCTGTTATGTTATAGTATTACTACTAAGTCGTAGAATATCTGTTATGTTATAGTGTATCTGCGGAATATAGTATGTGTGCCAAATCGTAGTATTTATACCAAATCACAGTGTTTATGCTAAAACATAGTATTTCTGCCATATTGTGGTATTTGTGCAAGAACATTGAACTGTTATGTTATAGTATTACTACTAAGTCATAGTATTTCTGCCAAATCATAGTATTTGTGTGAATTTGTATACTGTAATATCACTGTAGTATGTAGTGGCTAAGTAGGGGGTGTTTACAGTGTAAATAGGTCATCTCTTGTGTTGGAGTGCCCTCTTGTGGCGCCTTTTGGGTAGTGCCTTAGTAAACGTGAACCCTGTAAGAAGTGGTATCAGACTGATTTGTAGTGGAGGAATTTGTTGCCAGTTTTCTTAATCATAGAAACCACACCATATCACCTCTCCACATCCTCCTACTGTATGCCATGCCTCCCTGTACCATCCATCTGACCGCCAATAAACTCCACCTGTGGTAATCTAATCCCTGGATGTCAGCCTCTCCTTCTGACCGAGGATAGTTACTATTGCAGCACCACCCAGCATTAAACTGACGTACACCATTCTGTACAATAGTATTTGTGCTAAAAAGTAGTATTTCTGCCAAATCATAGTATTACTGCTATTTCATACTATTTAAGCGAAATTACAGTGTTTCTGCAAAAACATGTTTGAGGGGTGGAAATCTGTCCTCCTCTCATTTTTCAAACTCCGAAAATTAAGCCATTTCTTCTCTCGTCATGTCTCCGCGACGGAGATACAAAGAGCTATGTAAATCGCAGTCAAAGTACACCAAAGTCCGCTGATTCACTCAGTGCAAGAATTATGCTTCTATCCCACCTAGTTTTTGAGTACAAATTTATACACTATCACAGACTGGTAATTCGTATTGATAATTTATTACAATTCTGAAAAGTTTTATGATTTTAGCAGCTTTTCTAATATGGACCTCAGATTCTTGTTAACAGTATATGGCAGGAATACATACAAGTACTCAGCCTGATGAAGCAGACAGAAGCAGTACCTCTGATTGGTTCAGCATTTTCACCTCTTATCAGCACAAATCTCAGCCTCTTCTGCTGTTTTCATTAGAATTTTAAGCTTTTCCACCTTTTTTTAAGTTACGTGAGAACCAGTTTGGCTCAATGAGTAGCTGAAAAATATCAGCCTCTTCTGCTGTTTTAGCAGGATTTCAGAGTTCAGCTTTTTCACTTGTTTTAAGCACCAATTTCAGTTTCTTTACCTCATTTCACAACAAAGTTCTTCCTTTTCACCTCTTTTCTGCTAATTTGAGCTTCTGCTCCACAGTGCACATTTTCCCTCTCATCATATTTTTGCTCGTGACCAGAACTCATTTGGCTCAGAGGGTAGGGCATCTGCCGTGAGACCCGGTGGCAGAGGTTCGAATCCTACCTGTGACAGTTGCTGCACATGTTCCCTGCTTGCATGCGCTCTGCTTTCTTGACACTCTCCAGTGTGTCATTACACATACAGCCATCTTCAGCAAGCACTTCTTTTCAGCTCATCTTTTTGCTTCTTTACCTTTTTTCAGCAGAAATTCTTCTGATTCACCTCTTTTCTGCCAAATGTTTAGCCTTTTCACCTCTTATCAGCACAATTCTAAGCAGCTTCTGCTAATTTCACCAGAATTGTCAGTCTCTCCACCTCTTTTCTTTTCTTTTCTTTGTGCGAATGAGTTTGGTGCAGTGAGGTGAGTCGCTGCCTTTAGACCAGAAGGGCCAGGTTCGAATCCTGCTCAGGGCAATGTTTTTTGCTTTTTTCAGCCGACATCTTCAACGTTAAGGCATCCACACAGCATTTTCGCAGGAAATGCAAATTTTTCTAGTTCAAATTGTCCTTTATACTTTTATATTCTTTTATTAAGCTTTTAGTAGAGGTTCTTGATTAAAACATTTATTCAATGTATTACATCTATAGTTTTAGTAAACTGCTGACACATTTGAGAATTACCTCTGTTTGACTGTGAGCGTTAGTAGGTGAGAGGTGACACAGAGTGCCAAGTGAGGTCGTGACATATCTTGTTTTCTTGTAACTGCGGGTGGGCAGAAGTGCTAGCTCACTGTAAAACATTTTCTGCGGTTTTGGCGAAGCGGCAGTCAAAAGGTTGACAGGAAACATCTGCCATGAAGATAGAGATAATGTTCTTTCGTTAGCTTAGTGTTAGCATGCTGTGTGGCTAGCTTAGCGTCAGAGCTCTGCAGGTGTCTCCTGTGTAAATAATAATCACAGTGACAGTAAAGGAGGTAAAGGGCTGTGACGTCATCACGTACGCTGCGTCCTCTGTGGGCTCTGAGTGAACTCAAAGTACAAACTACAAGTACACAAACACGAACGTAGCTCAGAGTGGCGGACACACTCGGCCTCGTTGGTCCAGCTGTGAGTCCGTTACCGTGAACTATGGAGCGGCAGATTTGTGCTGAACTAAGCTGCACACAGCTGATGTTAGCCAGGAAACATTACACACTGACTTTAATGGAGAGACCGGAAATACAAACACACACAGTTTGTTGTGTGAAGAAATCAAACACGAGCTGAACAAACAGTAAAGTTCCTAAAGACAAACTGTTAAAGGAGGAAACAAAGCAAACTTACAGTTTCTTCACACACCAACAACAAGCTCCACTCCACACCTGGACACTAAACACGGACACACAGGTGAGCTGCTTCCTGGAAGGAGGCGGGGCTCCACCTGAAACTCAGCACAGGTGGGAGGGGCTCAGCTCTGTGTGTGCTGATGTGTTAACTTTAAAAATATGCCGTCTGACTGCTCAGACTGAGTCAGAGTAAAGTTCACATGCTGACGTGTGGAGACATGAAACCTTGTTGTAGCTGCAGGTGTGAACACACTGATCCCAGATCAGCTCTGCTGTATTTGTAACATGAACATTTCTGCTGCAAAGCTTCAAATGTTCAGCATGTTTCTCTGTTTCCAGTCTATAGATCCAGTCACACTTTCTACCTTCACCTGTGCAGTAAAGACTGAGAGCAGAGCTGAAACCAAGCGTCCAATCAGGGAGCAGCATCAACACCTGAGCTTCATTCAGACTCTGTTATTGAAGATGTTGTTGGTACAAAGTTCATCTGCTGCTCACATGAATCCATGAAAGATTTATTTCACTGAATGTTTCTTCAAAGCTCATTTCAACCTGTTGAAGTCATGAATGAAAGTGCAGACTGAGAGTGGATCACATGATGTTTGAGGTGTGTCATGTGACATGTTCAGTATTGTCACACATGTCTAGATTGTCCCTGATATCATAACTGCTCAAACACTGATGATTATATTTGAAGAATTATTCCTGATGGCAGCAAAGTTTGAATGGAGCTCTCTGTCTGTGCTGATTGGTCGCCCTCTGGAGGTCAAAGCACAAACTGCATGATGTCACTGTAACCACCACAGTGACAGGAAGTGTTTTTATGACTGAAACACTGAAATGATGCTAACGGCTGTCGTTAGGCTCACTGACAGCAGTGCTGATGTGTTCATGTCAAACACTGGCTCAGGTCAGACTCCTTCATCCTTCTCCAGCGTGAGGCCGCCCTCAGACCCACAGGAGCTCTGACCTTTGACCTCCTGACCCTAACCATTTTAGTCTTGTTGCATCTTTAAATGCAAATCCATCCAAACTGTAGCCGAGCAAAAGAAGCTGGAAGCTGTTCTATGAATGATGTTGTTGAAGGAGCTTGGAAAGAAAAGCGTCTGGACTTCTTTAAGTTGCTTGAAGAGGGACATGGACGTCTTAACGCCCACTTACATCCTGGGACATTTGATCACAGGAAATCACATGATGGGGTGGGGCTAGATCTCACAATGGGTTCACCCAAAACCTTGGCTGATTGAGACCCACACCCGTTCTCACACCGTGGCTCGTGTGATTAGGTAGAGGATCAACAGGGGCTCCGTGTCCCTGAATTTAAACTGAATCTAAACACACCGTGCACAATGCCAAGTTAGATAATGGTTAAAAGAACAAGATAAGAATAAATAAAAAGATAAAATAAGGATAAAAAATAACTTAAAAAATAAAATAAAAAGATAAATAACTGCAAATAAGTACAAATAAGTAACTGAAGACACGTGTGGTCTGCAGATGTCGATGTACATGGATGTACATGGAGTTTAATGTGCAAAATGAACTTAGTGTGCAAAGTGACCTGATGTGCAAACTGCAGTTTGAGGTCGGTCAGCTGTTCAGGAGTCTGATAGCAGTGGGGAAGATGGAGTTGTTGAGTCTGGATGTTCTACATTTCACACTTCTGAACCTTCGTCTCGAGGGCAGAGGTGTGTCTCTCCTCTGGACTCTGTGATGGTAGCTGCTCTGCAGAGAGGGCAGCGGGGTCCTGATGATCTTCTCCACAGTTGTTATCACTCTCTGCAGGCGTTTGCGGTTTGCAGTAGTGCTGCCGTACCATGCAGTGATGCAGCTGTCAGGCTGCTCTCCACAGTGCAGCTGTAGAACCTGCTGAGGATCTTGGCCAACATACCAAATTTCCTCAGCCTCCTCAGGAAATACAGCAGCTGCTGAGCCTTCTTGACCAGCTGTGTGAGTTTGAGTCCCTCACTGACTCAAACTCCTTCAGTGACACTTGCAGCCTTGCAGATTAGTTTGCTGATCCTGATGCATCTCTGGAGCTGATGCTGTCCCCCAGCAGACAACAACAACATAGATGCTCTCACTAGTCCACTTTACCCTCTAATCACATCTCTGACATCTGCAGGTTGCTCCATAGAGACTCTTGTGCAATGCCAGGTGTTTGTGTTTGTCTGTAGGTACACATTAGATATGACCATAGACGCACACACACAAGTGAACACAGCAGCACAGATGGTTTCCACCTGCTTCCCTCTTTCTTCACACAACTGTGAGGATGATGAAGAGGTTTCAGGACGAGGTGGTCAGCAAGCACAGGATAAAGCAGGGCCATGAAACTCTCTGGTGCAGCAGATGTTTAATCAGACTCAGCTTTAGGCTTCTTTTCCCACCTGGCAGCAAAGTAACAGCTTCACTAATGTGAACAGTCACAATGTTAAACGTTTCTATATCTTCATATATTTTTATCTGTTGATGCTGCAGAATAAAGTCTGTTAACAGAGTGCAGGATGTGTAGAGCAGGTCCAGCTCTCCCTTTACTGTGTCCACTTTCATCAGCCCCTGTGAAGTGACACAGAGTGCATGTGTGTCTGTCAGCTGTTGTTTGTTGTGAAGGATGGAACAAATGAACACACACTTTTAGAGAAATCTGAAAAAGCAACACGTGCTTGGGCTCCTTCTGTGCTCGTCTTCATTAATGCTGATCTTTCTTTCCTGTTTGTTCTTTGGCACAAGCTTCAGTCTTTTCTCCCAGGGCTCCTTCACACTTAGAAACACACCTACATTCATTTATACACAAACATCATGAAACAAAGGCTTTGTAAAAGAGGACATGAGATCCTCTCTGAACAGCACATTCATATCAAACACAGGACTGAACAGGATATACTGAGTCTGTGCTGTTTTCATTGTTACTTGCTGAGTATTTTTCCAGTGTTTGAAATGTGACTCAAGTCTGATTCTTCTACTGTGTGTGAACTCTAAGCAGCTGCATTAAACAGCTGCTTTTCAAACCAGGCTCAATCCTATGACTCTGTGAATGTAAACTTTTGTCACCTGCATGAATAACAATCCTTGATCTAGTCAGGACTGCAGTGCTCCTGTGATCCCAGCTTATAGATGGAGGCTAGCATGAGAGGCTCAGCAGCTAAAGCAGCACACCTGGGTCTCCCAGCCTATTAAAAGCAGCCCTTTGCTTCACCTGCTTCACTAAACATTATTATTATTATTTAAGCAGAGTGGTGTGATTCATGTAGGCATTGCTGTGTGACAGGAGGACTTTTCTTGAAACAGCTCGTGTGACGTGAGCTGACGTAAAAACAGTGATGTTAGCTTGATTCTCTTGGCTAAAACTATTTTAAAAAGAGGGTCAATCATGCAAATCTGCCAATAGAAGCCAAAGTTACAGCCCCTCAGAGTTTAAAGAGAAAAGGCCCGTTTCCAACACTCGGTTGTGCAAAGGGAAACAGGCCCACAGTGCCTGAGTGTGTGGGTAATTCTTCAAATAATATTCAAAAGCAAACATTTTTAAGCATGTAAATAAAATTCAATCATTTCTGCTCTTCAATACCTAAGAAATGAAAACTGGCAGATGGTCCCAAAATGTGAAACGCCTGGCTATCTGTGCATTTAGTGCTGCAAGTTTTCACTGTTTACCTTCAGAAGCATAAATCTCTGCACAGATAATGTTCATATGTGGATTCCTGGTTTTCTGCAGTTAATTGTGACCCAAAGCGTATTTTTAAAGTGGTTCCAGGCAATAAAGTCTAAAAATAAATACATCTACTTCCTTTTTCTGTGTTCCAGCCTCAGTGACTCTGACACAGTGCTGTAATATTTACACCTCTGATGAAAACAGAGTTTGTAGTTGCAGAGAAATACTCGACTCATTTTGGGCATTTACGAGCAGGAACCTCAGAAAGCCCCTCGCTGCTTCACTGGTTAAGAAGCAAAGCAAACATTAGTTCACAGTGATGTTAATTAAGGCCCAAAGTTTAGGAACGAACGTCAGCACTTCACTAATGAATGTAATGCTGATTCATGTGCTTGTTTTGTAATGTGCATGTTGTGCGTTGCTATTTCCCATATTCTTTGGCACTGATAGATGAAGAGTCTCAGGCAGGACCGAGGCTGCCAGCTGCTGACAGTGAGCAGGGAGAGAGCAGCAGAAGCTGGGCAAGAGCAGGGCACCTTCAGCCCCCTTCATCAGTCAGAAATCATTTGGGTGTCTGTGTGAAATGTCTGGTTTTTAAAATCTTTTTGTAGACATATTTATTAAATGTTTAACAATTATATAGAAGAAAGACAATGTAAAGAACAAAACATGACAAAACAAAAATGAGTTGAAGTTATGAACTGTTTCTGAGAGACAAATAACACCAGGATCCTTTTTGTGTAGCTGACAGCTGGTAACTGTGCAGGGGCGGACCTAGCAAAGTGTTGCCAGGGGGGCAGGTAGGGCATTAACAGGGAGAGGGGGGCACAAAGAAATACTTTTCTTTCTTGTTCTCATTTAAAATGTCGAGCTTTTAATAAATAATTATCTGAATCTTACAACAAACGTTTCCATCTGATGTAAAATGTATAGAAATCCATTATTGTACATAGTCATTTTTTAGGGTCCCATCATAATTTCTTCAGAAGTAAGTACTGCATATGATGCCAGTGTTTCCCACATTTTCTAGATTCTGCACCAGTACTGTGTGTAAAATGCATCAAAAAGTCAGTTTGATTCTTTCTCAGCTGTCTTTCTGTCTCCTTTCACTTTTTAAAGGTTGCCATGTTAGAAAACATATTTTGCCCTGCGGTGCTGTTTATTGATGTGGCAAATGAAAGGTTTATGAAAATATATCTAAATCTGTCATCAGTAATCAGCAATGATCATGTCTCACCTCTAGTCTCTGTCTTAATGTCAGGTTTCCACCGTGTGTTGTAGATGTTCAGGAGGTTAACTCGACCAACAGTCTACTTCCTGTTTAGAATACCAGGACAGGGAGGATGGTGCAGGTTTAAGTTTATTAGACTGATGCATGTATACCAACAAGACAGCGTCCATCACTGTGACAACAGCGTTTGTTTTCATTCAAAGGCTTCATGGTTTTTCCTTTAATACCTGGGGGGCCGGTCTCCAGTCAAAATGCCCGGGACCATTTTTTGTCCCAGTCCAGCCCTGGTGTCAGATCTGCATGCAGTGTCAATGAGACGATCAACAACAGATCAGACAAAACACTCAGGCGGACACTCCTCTGTAGAAGGAAACATGGAAAGTGTGAGGTAATCAGTGCACAACATCACTTTGTATTTCAGGCTGTTTTTATATAGAACTTCAGCACCAATGTAAAAGTTCTGGTTTTAGGAAGATGAAGAACATTTTCAGGAAGGATGCCGTCTGCAAGCAGAGCTGCTTGAACCTCAGCGCTGAGGTCCAGACTACTTCCTGTGAAGCCACGTGATGTAAATCTGCTGCTGTAACTTCACAGTTTACTGAAGCTAAATGCAACGTTACCATATAATCTGTTTTCAACAAAGGTTTCACTCCGTCCGGTGTTGATGGAATGATTCAGGCCGTACTCGTCAGGCTTCCCGTCGACCACACGCATTTCAGTCACAAACCCCGTGACTGACAACAAGGGAAACAGCAGAAGAAAAGATGTGAAAAATACTGGATGATGATGATGGAGGATTAACCGCGGTGGCTAAACTGTTTCCTGTCTTTGTGGGCGTACTCACAGGGAAGTTTCCAGGCACGTCAGTCTTGGTGGCTAAAGTCTCCATTTTCCAACATGTATCGCTACAGGTGCAAAGACACAACATTAATCATCAGTGTAAATATTTTAATGCTGTCCAAACGGTGTTTGCTTTGTCTGTCCTCTCGCACTCACAGAGGAAACGAGGACGCCACCTTCAACCCATCTTCAGTTGGCTCAACCATGGCCGGACTTCCTGTTGGCTTTGTGACAGCAAACCACTTGAAATGAGAGCAAACTGCAGTCAAGCACCACTTACAGCAACCTGTGGACACGCAAATGGAAAGCACTGAGAATCATACAGAAGCATAAGAGCTGTTTATTGTAACACGTGTGTGTGTGTGTGTGTGTGTGTGTGTGTGTGTGTGTGTGTGTGTGTGTGTGTGTGTGTGTGTGTGTGTGCACATTAATAACACACTGATGTATGTTAGTTTGATTTATGCTATATCTGAGAAAACAACTGCAGAATTTTACATCAAAGTTTCCAAAGCTGATGTTTTGTTGTTCACTCTGTTTTATATTCATATAGTTTGTTGTTTTTAAATCAGTGGACAAAATAAATATTATCACACAAAATCCAGGGTGAAACATAACCAAATAACCTAAATGGTGAAGTCATTATAGAAGTACATGTTGCAAAGGTCAGCCTCCTGTATAGACTGCTAAACTGTCTGGGGGGGCCCTGCCTGTCCTCGTTGGATAAGCTCCACCCCTTTTCCATAAGACAGAGACATTTGTATGAAAATAGATGGGCAGTAAAATAAAAAATAAAAAATATTATGGATGACTCTGTAAATCAAAGTCCGCCTGAGGCAGAAGCAGAAACCATGAGGAGCACAGCACCACTCCCAGAAGGGCACGAAGTGAAGCCATAGCTGCTGAAGAGTGAAGACGTGATGATGGAGGAGATCACAGATGAAGATCTGCTGCCTGCTGACTCTTTATATAGAAGAGTGAGACTATCTCCCCACCAGCAGCTGCACTTATACAAACCCCAGGTGCTGGGATGGCTTTGAACATGTGACATTTTCTGCAAACACATGGACAGTTTCATAACCACAAAGATTATTCCTGCAGCGGCAGAATCGTATCCACTGTGTGAGAGGTGAACGTCAGACAGTTCTTAGAAAATGTAGTTTCTCTTTAAGCTTTTAACGTCTCTTTTACCCCCATTTGTCTAAAACTACTTGACAGCCCTTCATGTCAGAGGTTTATTACCTGTGCAGGATGGAGCACATGGTCTCAGTCAGGCTGGACACGATCACTCCTACAGGAAGTAAATGTGATTTTATTTCACCTGTGAAATGATGAAAAACAGCAGAATAGCTCACGCTAACAAACGGGTGTTGAAATGTTTCATTTTCTGCTGTTTCACAGGTCAAAAAGGGCGTCGAAGCAAACTGAAGCTGAGCTGCTGCTGCTGTTGTAGTGCAGCATCTGCTGTGTGCTTCATCAGAGAACCTTCTGTACACAGCAGACAGAGGCTGCTGCCACTGAAGTCCATCTGCTAGAGAGCTTTAAACACTGGTTATTGAAGTGGCTTTGATGATACTGATACACAGTCTTTGCTGCTGTCACAGGACAGGGATCCACCAGGGAGTAGTTGTCAGGATAAAGAGCCTTCGCTTCTCTAAATATAAACTGGATACTTGTAGGAAACTTTGGGAAGCAGCATTTTTCCTCATATTGTCTAAACTGAAGTTAGCTCAGGTGCTTCTTCCATACTTGCTCTGCAGAAAGCCAAAGAGTTTGGAGCTCTGCAAACATTTGCAGCACAGCTGGATGTTTGTAACTTTGGTCACCTCTGTATCATCCCTCAGATTCTTTCTGCACAGCTTTGAAACCACGACAGCACGAGTGATGCTGAGGAGACGTCCAGTTTAAACAGACCTTTATTCCTGGAACACAAACACATGAAGTGATGCTGCTAAAGAAGAACATTTAATCGCACTAATGAATCAAGCATCTGTTTGTCTGTCAGTCTGTCAACAGTTCCTCTGATCGACTTCAGACTTGGTGGGTGTTTTGTTTTTGCAGCGGTCAAAGTCGATCAGCGTGTTGCTTTGTCTGCTGTAAATCTGCCTGTACAAAGGGAAACATGCATGTTTTAGATGCAAACTCACAACATGGCTGCATTTTTGTGATTATGTGTATTTTATATTGATTTATTCTATTATGTTTTGTATATGAATCTTTACAAGTGTGTCGATACAAAGGCTTGATTAAAACAAAGGTCTCAGCTGTGCTGTTAGGGATGCTCTCATATTTGTTTCAAATGTAATAAATCAAAGGATTTCAGGCTTTTCACCCTTTTTATTTGTTTGGTTCTAACAGCAGCTGGATAAAAACATGGATAAAAACATGCAGGTGATGAATATAATTGTGTGATATTATGAGCATTGTGAATAAAGAAAGAGCAGAGATAGTAAAAAGGAAACAGGTGATGGACGTGAGATTTTCAGAACAAAAGCTCCTCAGTGAGACGATCACCTGGACACAAGGTCAGGCAGCTGGGACTCATCTAGAGAGCAAAATGGAAAAGTGATCTGTGCAGAACATCACTGTTGATTGCAGTTATTTACATCAGACTTCTTCTCTGAGATAAGAGCACCGTTTGTGGGAAAGATGACAGTATTTCCAGGCTGGATGCTGTTTGCAGGGAGAACTGAATGAAAGTCTCCTGCACCTCAGCGCTGAGGTCCACACCTGTGAACACAGATGAGGTCAATCTGCTGCAGCACGTAGAGCTTTACTGATCAGCAGGTTCAAAGGATTTATCAGTAAATCTCAGCAACAAAGGACAAACACAAATGTGTGTTGATTTCTCCCTAAGATGGCAAACTGAAACACTCCAAGTTGGTGACTTTTGGAGATTTATTTCCCTGGATGATTGAGAATGCATCAAGATGAAACACAAAAGCAAGTTCACAGCTTTTAGCAGCTCCAGCACCCCCTCATTCACACACCCCCACTCCCCTCCCTCCAGAATTCCCAGGTAACAACCTAATTTACATATGAATGACTAGTGAATTTAGCTTCCACTTGGCTGAAGCTAAAGCTTAGCTAAAAGCCATTTGGCTGCTCTCCGGGTTTTAAAGGTAGAAAGGTAGAAGCCTGGGACTCCTAGTGTTAAGAGCGATGGTGATGCATGGAAAAAACCACCTGGTCTCCTTACATACACCTCCCTCAGCCAGTCTTTCATCATTTCCTCATCCATACAGCCCTTTTCATTTGCCTTAATGATGATTCCTGCTGGAAACTTCTCTTTAGGCAAAGTCTTTCGCTTAAAAATCACCATAGGCGGCAGTTTCTGTCCATTAGCATGGCAGCCAAGCACAACAGTAAAAGAAGACTTTTCATACCCCGTTGTGCGTATCGCTAGCGTGCTGGTCCCCTTCTTCTCCACAGTGTGACTCACTGGGATGTCAAAAGTGAGCGGCACCTCGTCCATGTTTGTGATGTGGCTGGCCTGGATGTGTTTGTCGCCGATGTGTTTGCTGCAGTAGGAGCGGAAGATGGCCAGCTTTTCCTTATAATCCGCTGGAAGTTGCTGCGCTACCGTAGTCCTGGTCCGGATGGAAAAATGGCACCGTTTCATAAAACGAAAGCACCAAGACGGGCCTCCTTGGAAATGTTCAATGTTCATCTCTTCAGCTAGTGAAACTGCTTTTAGCCGAATGGTGACCGTCGAAACGCTTCTCCCGCTCGCTCTTTGCTCGATGATCCACCGCTCGAGTCTTTCCTCCAACTCGGGCCACCTCGCCTTATGTCCGCGGAAACTCAGCTGCGTTTTCTTGACCTGCCGGAGCTTGTTTTCTAGCTTCCTCCATTTGCGAACCATCGATTCGTTAATCTTAAATTCTCTCGCTGCTGCTCGATTTCCATGTTCCTCCGCGTAGCTGATGGCCTTCAGTTTAAACTGTGCTTCGTAAGCGTGTCTCTTTGCCATTTTCAGGGTTGTTAAAACAACGATGTCCTGCATACCTGTTCTTTTATACAGGTATGTGCCATAAAGTCAACGCGCACACTTCACTCTTTAGCGTTCTCATGGTGTTCTCTACTACGTCCTCATTACAACACACAGGGCGCACTGCGTTATAGGGCGCGCCGTACTTTTTGAAGAAAATCTAAGACTTTTAAGTGCGCCTTATGGTCGTGAAAATACGGTATACATTTACATACAGTGACTTGTCTTTGTAACCAAAGGGGGTTGCAAGGGGAGGTGTTTTGAAAACTATTGTTTGATGTTTGTCAATAAAAGGCAGCGAGAGGAGGCCATCATTGGGGTCATTGTCGTGCTAGACACAGATGAGAGGCCTCCCTTGCGCAAGTAATCGATCGATCGACTGTCTTGTTTTCTTCATGATGAATAAGTCTCTAGAATTAGCGGGGCTTGTGGAAACACAGACCCAACAGAAAACTTTAACCTTGTAGACTTCATTATGTTCCAGCTGCTCTACAGACGCTGTGACCTCGAACTTAAGCAGGTCGTAAAGTATGTGCAGCTCAATAACTTCATAATCAGACCCTGTGGTATTTAGGCAGCAGAACAACTAAGAATAACAACTACAAATAATGTTTTTAGGTTTCTGTTGTACTGCAAGGTTCTGTACAGGAGAACCAAACCAAGAGCAAATATTACGTCTCATTTACACCTGAGCACGAAGAGCCATCAACATTTAGCAAATTGAATCATCTTTGTTTAGATGCAAGAAGAATCATATAGAAATGAAAAAGTAGAAATAGAAATCCAGAGCAAAGATATCCTCTAATTCAGCGTAGCACATGTGCAGCTGCTGCGATTCACGTAAGCATTCGGCTCGTCGCTGTTGCAGATTTTTCTCTCGCTGTTCTGGCTCACAGCGCTGCAAACACAAAAATAAATATCCCCAAAGGTGTGAAAGGGAGCTAATTAGTAAGAGTATTGTTACTCTCCGCAGGAGTAGTCCAGCAGTAGAAATCAGTCCAATAACAAGGTGTGTAACATCTAGCAGGGTGACAGAAAAACCCAGGGTAACTTCTAAGGACCTCAACGTCTCTCTCACATTGTGTTTTTTAAACATGCTTCCATTTGTCACTTCAGTCTTTACTCTGAAATACAGGAAGAGAAATCATGGCTGAAACAATTTCTCATGAAACCAGGGGTGTGGTCCAACAGTCAGTTTGGTGAGGAAGGTTCCTAACTGAGAGAAGTGACCCAGAAGTATCTGTGTAGCAGCCACAATGAATCCAGATCATGAGCTTTATTAACTGATCAAAGTCTCTTCTTTCATCTTCTGTATCATTCAGTTTGCATTGGTAATGCTCATTATTGTAATGCTTTTTTAAGACCAGCAAAACTTTATTTCACTTTGGGTTAGCTGGGATAAGTGATGGATGGAGGGAATTTTACTTCAGCCACAGAAATCCTAAACAGGAAGGAGGAGCAGAGTTACAGTGGATCACTATCCAGCAGGGAAACAAGGTTTATTTCAATTTCTTGGCCATGAGTGAGATTTACTGAGTGGGCAAATTAGGGAGACGACACCATCAGATCCCGAGCCCTCCATGTGTTAATCAAGAGACGGCTGCTGTGCTACATCCATAAATAATGAATAAATTAGGAGCTAAAGCTGAAAGGACAGTTTATTTAAACCATCAGTGAAGATATTTAACATTTGAATTTTTTATTTAACATTTGCAAGATTCAATAACATAAAGAACCTGAACAAGAAAACATTTATGTGCATCAAAATACATTAAAACAAAAACTTTATAATAGGAAACAGAGTTTTCAACCAACTGATGAAAAGAAAGCTAACCACTTGACATGAACACTACAGTAGGACAGTTTTGAAAGCTTAAAATGGAACTAGGGGAAGAGTTTGATTCACAGCTGCCTCATCAGATTTTTACAGGAGATTCTATCTGAACTCTGTGGAGCCTGATCTCAAGCTTTTTGAGTCTGACACAGAAACCAGAGGATCTTTCTGTGTCTTCAGATTCACTGTGATCCAGTGATGGGAGTGATTTCAGCCCTGAGTGATCGCGCTGATGTTTGCACAGAGCAGACAATGAGGTGAATGTTTGGGCACATTGGTAACAGTGAAACAGTTTATTAGTAACGTGGGATCGTTTGTGTGCAGAGTATGAACTGAGATTCCTGAAGCTCTTGTCACACTGGTCACAGCTGTAGTTTCCTTCCATGTGTGCACGTTCATGAAGGTTACGACTATCTGACTGTGAGAAGCTTCTGTCACAGTGTCTGCACTTGTGTGGTTTCTCTCCTGTGTGGACTCGTTTGTGTGATTTAAGCTGACCTTCAGTGGTGAAGGATGACCCACACTGATCACAGAGGTGCTTTTTAACCCCACTGTGAATCAGTTCATGTTGTTTTAAGTGATGTGATGTGGTGAAGCTTCTCCCACATTCTTTGCAGTATTTCAGTTTGTCTCCAGTGTGTCTACGTTGATGTACTTTTAGGGTCTTTTGCCGACTGAAAGTTTTTCCACAGAGGTCACAATGAAAGTCTTTCCCACCACCACAGTGATGACAGGGTTGAGAACTGGATCCATCTGTGTCGCTCTGCTTCTAAACAAAGACACAAAGACAGTGTAAGTCAGTCCTTCAACATTTGTATCCTGAACGTCGCCTGAAATAAAGAGCATCTCTGCAGACGTCCAACTACATTTGACTGTTTCAGTTAACACACTCAGTTTACTGGGCTGCAATAACTACAATACTACCACCATAATACTACAGTAATACTAAAATCATAACTGAAAGGAAAATCTGAATAATCACTCAGAGCTGCTTTTCCATGCAGTAGAATTGCTAACATGCTAACACAGTTTAATGAGCAGAGTTGTTCCAAACAGTCAGGCTAAAATGACAAGATAACAATATAAATACATACCTCACAGTAGCTGCACTTGTAGAGTCTCTTTCTGGTGTGGATCTGTTGGTGTCGTCTCAGGTGATGTGGAGATTTAAAAGTCTTCTCACACAGGTCACATTGATAAGGTCTCTCCTCAGTGTGGGTAAACATGTGTCGTTGTAAGTGTGTGTGAGTTATAAATTCTTTGCCACACTGTTCACAGCAGTACACATCATGTCTGGTGTGAATGCGTAGGTGTGTATTTCGGTTCCCTCTCCGGCTGAAAGTTTTTCCACAGATGTCACAGCTGTATGCCTTAATTCCAGAGTGGGTAACTAGATGCCTCTGTAAGTGGCTACTGTGAGTAAAAGCTCTGCCACACTGATCACAGCTGTACGCTTTAACTCCACTGTGGATGAGCTGGTGTTGTTTTAGGGAACCCTTCCAGGAAAAACACTTTCCACACAAGTCACAGCTGAACGGTCTCTCTCCAGTGTGGATGACCTGATGCTGTTTTAGTTTAGCCCTCACAGTAAAACCCTTCCCACACTCGTCACAGGTGTGTGTTTTCTCTCCCTTTCTTCTGTGAGGTTTGTCGGCCTCCTGAGAGCGCTGACTTCTGGCTCCATGTTGGTCCTGCAGTGACAGAGATACAAACAGAGGCAGTGAGTGAAATGCAGTCGTGGAACAAACTCAACCTTCAAACTCCATTAACACTAGTTTTAAACCTGAAGGTGGAGCGTGGCACCAAACACCTTAAAGGTCTCTTATCCCCACCTGCTGGTAGTTCTAACACATTACATCCAACCTGCTGTTAAAGATAATTCATGACTGTTCAAACACTAAAATCATGCCCATCCCTCCTGATTGTACACACACACACACACACACACACACACACACATTATTTTATAATTTAGATTATTTTGTTGTTTCCTATTACATATTTCTATAATTTGTATAGATTTATACAGAATTATTCAGTGATAATAAATCCTATGTTTGTTTATTTTAAAGGAACCCCGTTAGCTTCCACAACAGATGTTGCTCGTCTTCTGTCAAATACTCACATAAAATATTACACAATAAAGTGGATTCAAGATATCCACATAATTTCACTCTTACATCCACAGTGAGGTTTCACAATTGTTCAAATATAAGCAATCAATAATAATAATAATAATATCAATAACATTGAGGCACATTACACAAATTTCAAAAACAAATCATGTCTTACAATATTTACAACAACTAAAAGCTCTGTAAATCGGCTTTTAAGTGTTCATTGAAGTTTTGAATAATTCTCTAATTTTTTAAGGCAACTTATTCCACTTAAAAGTTGCTCTAAATGTAACAGTTTTACAAAACGTTACTTTTAACTCGAGCATTTACTAAATTGCAGCTTGTTGAAAACTGTGTAATATGATGATGTATTTCATCTGGATACTGCAGCTGAGCAGAATAAATGTGGTGTGTTTAACAGAATTGCTTTCTTTAGAACTACAAGTAAGCCATAGAATATTTTAGCCTGTACAGGAAGCCAAGAAAGGTTATTATGCATGTTATCAATATTAGTATAGTATGAACATCTTCACACTAATCTGGACGCCTTATTCTGGACTAACTGAAGTCTGTTAAGATCTGTCTTATTAGCTGGTGACCAAATGATTGAACAATACTCCAGATGAGACATTACTAGTGCATTAATGACATCTTTCATAATGAAGAAGTGATACACAAAGAGCATTTCATAGCCATAGCTATGCCTTGTTGGCAGAGTTATGTGACATTAGTGATGTTTGTACTTTCAGCGTTAACTTGGTTTTAAAGCCTTTAAAATATACGCCATTCAATAGTCGACCTTAATCTGACAGAGAATGTGATGATTTTGTGGATAATTAAAGTCAGTCATATATCCACAAACACAACAAGCTGAAAGTCAGTGATGCTGCTCGGTTTGCAGTCCTGAACATCACGGCACAAGCAGGATCCACTGCACTGTTAATGTTAGCTGTGTTATATTGCTGCCTCTGTTCGGTGGTGTCGAGCCAAACGCACTTTAACGTGTGTTTGAACGAGCTGACGGTTCACTCGTTAAGCTGAAAGAAAGATGCTTTAATCACAGCAGTCACACATGTGTCCACTGCACCATCTGGAACTCTTCTTGTTTACACTCGTAATAACACAAACACTAAATCCTGCTTCTCTGGTGCTGTTGTGTAGCAGTGTGTACACCTGAGACTGTCACCTGTCTGTCTGTCCTGCACTCTCTCTCTGTTTCTTTCTCTCTGATTGTGGAATAAAAGTATGAACATGTGTTTATAAGTTACACTTGTGTTTGAATCCTGCAGCTTATCACACATTTGATTTCCATGTGTGACGACTGCAAGTGTCCAGAGTGAGGACAGACTGAGGGAGCCACTGCTGCACATCATCTGTGAGGCTTTGCAGCCCTGATGATCCACCAGGACAAACTCAGCAGTGTGTGAGGAAGAGGAGGAGGAAGAGCCAGCAGCAGCTGACAGATGGAGAGAATAGACAGACTGTTCCCTGTTTGTGAAGGACTGCTAGGAAAGTTTAACATAACTGTCTGTGCTGAATCAGTCTTATTAGGTAATGTTCAAATAATGTGATCATCCCAGTGTTTTCAGTGTGGGAGAAAGTACTCAGGGCCTTCAAGTTACACACTATGAAAGGCAGCAACAAGTTTAATGTTCAGAAACCTAAAGTCTGTATCAGTAGCAGAATGGAGCTAAAATAAATGTTGGTTTCAGTTCTATGAAGCTTTGAGTATTTTGGATCAGTAGCTGCTGTGTTTGTTGCATCATATTGCTGTAACTGTTTATATGCTTTATATATTCTGAGCTAAGTTGATCTATAGTGTTACATCATATTCTATAAGGATGTTATGTGTTTGTAGACTTTCTGCCCAGTTTGACCCATTTAGCAGAAGTCAGCCTGTTTAAGGCTCTGATATCTATTCTGTGTGACTTACAGCAGTTATGACATGGTCTGATTTTCTCACCCAATAAAGGAATATTTCATATATCAGTCTACTCTTCATTCTATCAGACACAGTTATCACAGCTCCTACATTTGCTTTTTACACATATATGTAAGCATTGAGCCACATTTAGTACCAACATATTAAATGAACAATATTTGTCTCTTATATATGACACATCTATATACACACTGTTACAGATACTTGTCTGTGAGTGAAGTGATTAATATAATAACTATAATATCTCTTTATCTCAGTCGGTGATCCCCACATGCTTCAAAGAGTCCATCATTGTTCCTGTCCCGAAGAAACCCCACCCTGCTTCTCTCAATGACTATCGCCCTGTAGCCCTCACCTCAGTAGTGATGAAGTGCTTTGAACGCCTGGTCAGAGACTTCATCATTTCTTCACTACCAGACACACTGGACCCACTACAGTTCGCTTACCGTCCAAATCGTTCCACAGACGATGCCATCTCTCATCTCCTCCACACATCACTCACTCACTTGCACACTAGAAGGGGGAATTATGTTAAAATGCTCTTCATAGACTACAGCTCTGCATTTAACACCATAATTCCCTCCACACTCACCACCAAGCTGGAGCATCTGGGACTCAGCTCATCTATGTGTCAGTGGATCTCCAACTTCCTAACTGGCAGACCACAGGCAGTAAGGATGGGCGGACATGTCTCAGCCTCCACCACTCTCAGCACTGGAGCCCCCCAGGGGTGTGTTCTGAGCCCCCTGCTGTACTCTTCTAAACAACCTCCTTCTAAACGTCAGTAAGACAAAGGAGCTGATAGTGGACTTCAGCACTAAGCAGGAGAGGAACTACCAGACCCCCGTCATCAACGAGTGCCCAGTGGAGAGAGTGGACAGCTTCAAATACCTCGGAGTTCACATCACGCAGGACCTGTCATGGTCCTGTCACATCAACACCGTGGTGAAAAAGGCCCGTCAGCGTCTCTACCACCTCAGACGCTTGAGAGACTTCCAACTGCCCTCCAAGGTGCTCAGGAACTTTTACTCGTGCACCATAGAGAGCATCCTGGCGGGAAACATCTTAACCTGGTTCGGGAACAGCACCATGCAGGACAGACGAGCTCTACAGAGGGTTGTGCGGTCAGCTGAGCGCACCATCCGCTCCGAGCTCCCTGACCTGCACTCAATCTACAGCAGGCGGTGCTGGACCAAGGCCAGGAAGATCGTGAAGGACCTCAGCCATCCCAACAACAGACTGTTCTCTCTGTTGAGGTCAGGAAAGCGATTCCGCTCCCTGAAGACCAACACAGAGAGACTGAGGAGGAGCTTCTTCCCGCAGGCGATACGGTCTCTCAATCACACCACCACACAGTACTGACCCACACATATGGTTCTTACACACACACACTGGACTTTCTGGACATTGTTTTCACTTCATCACTTAAATCACGCTGCTGTTATTGTGTATATATTTATTTATACTTCTTGTGTATTTTGTTCATACATTCTTATATAGTTCTATATTGTGTATTTTGTTGTACAGTTATTTTATTTTCAATTTAATTTATATATTTTATCTTATTCCTTCCCAGTTAAATTTACCCTTCATTCTAATTTGTGTTGTACAGTTATTTCATTTTTAACCTTAATTTATATTTTATTCCTTCCTAGTTAAATTTACCCTTTTTAATTTTTCATATTTATTTCCTATCTTATTCATAGCCTTTCCTTTTTTGTTTTCTTTGGGTCACGAGCAGTTGTCCAAGCATTTCACTACATATCGTACTGTGTATGACTGTGTACGTGACAAATAAAAATTTGAATTTGAATTTATCTATTCTGTGTGACTTAAAGCAGTTATGACATGGTCTGATTTTCTCACCCAATAAAGGACAAGTGACATGAGTAAAACAAATAAGAGGTTACGGTGTTTATGGGAAAGTTGAATATGGGCTCTTAGCTGGCCACTTTGAGCCCATAGTAATATATGAGTGGAGTGAATTTGCTTAAGAGAAGTCACCGATTACATTAATGTTAACTGAGCACATGGGATGATCCATGTCTGAGGCAAATTAGGGAAATAATTGTAGTTTCCCGATTTGAGAAAACCTGCACATGACACTTGTCTTGCTGATGTTGAATGCTTATTACTCTTCTGATATATTGTTTATAAGAGTGAAGTTGATTTTATTGTATGCAGGCTCCTGGTGGAGCCAGTTTTTAAGACAGGGATCCTGGTTTGGTGAGTTGACGCATGGTTGTCCATGCGTCAAGAGGTGGGGTCCAGAATTAACATTAAACAATGTTTACTATTATTGTTGCAGTGATTTGTGTGATTAGCGGTTTATTTACAAGTATTAAATCTATGCAAGTGGTGCATCCATGTTCAGATGAGGCTTTGATGGCCTATTAGTGAAGTTCACTGAACTAAAGAATGTGGTTTGATGATTGTTGACATGCTCTCCAAATAGAAGTCTTTCTGAAATACAGGTGCAGCAGTGAGAAGCGAGAAACATTCCAGGCATAGCCCAGGCAGTGGTTGAGGTCAAAGGTCAAGCTGGTTGGGGCCCATCATGAGATCAGACCTTGGAGCCACAGCAAGGACCATGAAACTGCCTGCAAAATAGCGGAGAGACCCTCCTGGATTTATCAGAGCCACTGCAAAGAGGTCGAGGTCCCAGGAAACCCCAGCACCCTCAAGACAGCACAATAGAGAAATCTCACACTTGGTTGTTTCGGTGGTGAGGGGGGAGTGCTGATTGAGCCCCCGTAGGGTAAGCTCGCACTTCAACCTCCAGCCTCTGATCAACTCTAGGGCAGCCAAGTGCCAGGCGTGACGGCTGAATCAGCTGAACCAGGAGGAAGGCAGAGAAGCTGAGTGTTTTGAGACAGATCCAGCAGGCCCAAAATCAGGACTATCCATGACGAGAAGGAGTGCCTGAGAGGATCGTCCACAGGATGGGAGCTGAGGCCAGGAGAGAGACTTCAGGAGGATCAGAGATCATCTTCAGCAGCGTAGGGACAGGAAAACTCGAGGGATGACGGGAGCGTGCCAGGCTCCATCGACAGCGCAGAAGGAGTTCGAGGATGACATCATGATTCTGTGAAAAGCACAGGAACCAGAAGCTATGGTGGTGATGACAGCAGTTTCCTATGAACATCACCTAATGCTGTGCCACTGTACTGTGAATACGATGATACCCTGAAGACTGCTGGGATCACAACAGCAGTAAGATAACGGACACCTGCACCCTTTCCACAGAGGTGTTTCTCTGCAGAGCGTGGACAATGAAGGAGTCATAAATATCCCCCTCACAGGACGAAGGCTTGAATGAGGTGATGGGGGTTGGTAGAGGCCATAAAACTAGAGTGCTGAGAGGTCTGCAGCTTTGGAAATAGCTGAGACCCATGTTGACAAACAACAAAACTAACTAGTATGTTTGAATGTTTATTCTACATACATTTGGACTCTGGTCCTATGGACAGTGATGGAAACAACTGGAAGAGACATTCATGACGCCCTGCAGAACTCAAACCACTCTGCAGAGAGACATGTGATTTGCACACCTGGAGAAAACACCACCAAGCTGAGATGGTTTTGAAAATGTTACTTTCTTATTTTCACTATTAAATTAACAATTTCTTTGTTTGTTTGTAGGATGCAGTTTTCCATGAGATGAGCTCAATGAGGAATGGGATAACCGCTAATACATTTGTTAAACTGTGTATTTTTTCAGTAATTTAGGGTGATTTGACATATGCTGAATATAACAATGTTTGCATTGAAACTGTCAGACATGAGGTATTCATAACTGGGGACTTTTCAAGCATAAACGTCAATAAGGGGGGAATGTTAGATTTTGTATTGTTGATTGTCATTTATGCTTAGAAACATTTACTCATATATGCTTAGAAGTATATAATCATTTGTAGATTGAAAGGATGTCTCATCCTAAAAGAGGTCTGTATTAACTCTGTGTAGAGGGGGGTGCATACATTCCTCTACTCAGTATCCTTGGTATAAATCACATACTCCCTAGGAGAGTTTATCTTTGATTTATGGTATAGCAAGCACACGTATATCTGTTTAAGTATAAGAGCCTTTTGTTAGATGGACCCAGACGTCCTGGCACCAGCTAACACCAGAGTCTTCACAGGGTCACATCTTGACCCCACACAGATCTCTCACACACACACAAATCACACACACACACACACACACACACACACACACACACGCAAGGTACTCTTTGTTTGTATGTAGACGTCATATGTTAATGAACCTATGCATATTCATGTAACCTCAATAAAAGAACAGTGGTACGGGAGAACAGACGAGAGCAACTGGGGCAAGCGAAGGGACGGCGCGTTGTCTGGTTTTCTCCCGTGCACGAGAAACATGAAGAAGCTTGCCTACTTGTGTCTTGCTTTGCAGTGTAATTATATTGTCTCCAACGTTCCAGCGGATGGGTTCAAGCTACAAACCTATCATAGGTAACGAGGTAAGTTCCATGTCTGAGTCAGAGTCGTCTGGGCAGTGTGCCATTGCGATTTCAAAAAAATTAAGCCGCTCCAGGGCACAGCGCAGTTATTGATATAGCAGTAAAAGAGTCAGTTAGGTCAGACTAGAAAGACAAAACTGCAAAAATGCGTTCAAGATTAAATTTAGAAAAACCACATATAAAATTTCGCCCAACAACTGAAATTAGACTGGAGTGATCAGAACCATGTTATTACAATAGCATGTCTGCAACACTAGAGCTCAATGCAAGATTAGTTTTAAGTCGTTTCGTTATACTGAGCCGAAGACCAGCACCAACGGTTGTAGTCGGCCAAGCTATCACTTACATGTGCTACAGTCAGTCTCAGCAGAGGGAAAGGGGAATGAAAAGCCAGCAGAAATGTTCATGTCCAGGCTCTCCACAGAAGAATTAATCCTTAGAAGACGAAACCAACAACAAATAACAAATCCACGTCGCGGAGTCAGCTTCTCTCTTTTTCTTTCTCCCAAGCGGAGCAGCGGCACACCACGGTATCCAGAAATTAGTCGGGTCCCACCTGAGCTGAGGCTGCGGCCATGGCTGGAGAAAACGCCTGAGCGTCCGCAAAACTGGGGGGATTTCCGAGACAGTTCACGTGCTAGAAGAGAAGAATCCTCGGCGAGATGCTAAAATCGTCTGAAGTCCAAGGGGAAAAAGTTCGGGCGCCAGTTGTAACGTGCAGTGGAGATGAAGCCAGCCGCGGAGGTGTGCAGGTGGATAGCGAATGAGCAACAGCTTCTGACTTTCCAAAAAGTACTCATTTATTTACAATATCAAAAATAAAAGTGCTACCTCTACCACACATTACTAAAGAGCACACTAGTCCGCGTACACATGGGAGCATCCATTACAGGAGGAGTGCGAAGAAGAACAAAAAGGGGGTGACACCAGTCGTGAGACAGGAGGCGCCGCCATGTGGTGATACACTGCATTACAATAGCAACTGTTACAATATAAATATTGTTCTGAGAGGCTTTTTGTTGGTTGAGTCTGAAATTGATTGTATTTATAATTTATATCCTTATAAAAAGGCAGAAATATGGTGTTTTATTAATAAACTTACATTTATGGCAGTGGCGTGTCTAGAAAATTTTTGTCACAAACTGGTGTTTGATTTTGAAACAGGGAAAAAGTGGGGAAACAAATGAAAAGACTAATATTTGAATAAAACCTGAAAGCAAGTAAATACTTTCTTTGCTTCCTTATGGTAAACTTTGGTAATATTGATAAAGAACAACACTGGCTGATGATGAAATACAGTCAGCTGGCATGGTGACACTGCCAGTATTAACCTGCAGGGCTGGACCGGTACAGAAAATCGGGCATTTTGACTAGAGACCGGCCCACCAGGTATTAAAGCCATAAAGCCTTTGAATGAAAACAAATGCTGTTGTGACAGTGATGTACAGTCTTGTTGGTATATGTATGATTTCTATACATTTTACGTCAGATAAAAACTTTGGTTGTAAGATTCAGATAATTATTTAATAAAAGCTGTATTTAAATTGAGAATAAGAAAGAAAAGTATTTCTTTGTGCCCCCTTTCCCTGTTAATGCCCTACCTGGCCCCCTGGCAAAAATTTGCTAGATCCACCCCTGCACAGTTACCAGCTGTCAGCTACATAGAAAAGGATCCTGGTGTTGTTTGTCTCTCAGAAACAGTTCATAACTTCCCTTCAACTCATTCATGTGACCTAAAAGGTAAACCTGTTTCTCCATCACCTGTTCAGCTCTGATGGTTCAGTAAGGACATCTCCTGGTTTCATCTGCATGTTTCCCTCTCACCACATATACAAACCGACATCACCCAGCAAAGTGGGCGATAAATAAATGAGAGAGAAAAGCCGATCAGCTGATCATTGATCAGTTTCATGATTGAAGTAGCAACAGGAGAGAGAGGAGAGAGAATGAGAGAAGAAGAGGCAGCTGTGCAGCGTAAAGACAGAATAACTCCAGCTTTGTGTCTTTTTCCATTCTAGCTAAAGTCCGGGACAAACTGCGCCTCTTCTCAGCTCAATACGAAACGTGTAATATTTTCTCTGAATGAGGGACCATTCCATTTTTAAGGAGTCGTTGGCATGAATAAAATAAAGTTCACTATCAGTAACATCATAGCACCCACCCAGCTGTATAAAAACTCCATCAAGCTGGCTAGAACGCAGTACGAGTTATTGCAACTGAGGGTAAAAAGTCAGCACAACAAAAATAAACTCCACCTAAACTTAGTTTATATCTGACCCAGATAGACTGCAGGTCATAACTTCTTACCTGAAGTTCAGTTCACCTGACACTCGGACTGGTGGCCGCCTCGGGGCTCTCCTCCTGCCTCCCCTTCCCTCATCCACCTGCTGGCCTCTGTGGAAGCCCTGCCATAGCCACCACCAAACAACTGAGTTATTTTTACACATCGACCTGCATCTTATAACTCATAACTCTTATGTTAGCTGCCCTCAGTAGCATACTGTCTGAAATATTCGACGGCTGCAAAAATTCTTTAAGTGTTATTTTTTCCTTGGGATTCTAATTTCACCGAAGTTTACTAAACTCAACAAACTTATTACTTACCGGGACATTTATTCTGTCCTCATTTTCTTTCACCGAAAAATTGTTCCCTGCAGTGTTGTCCTTCGTGCTTGGCTCGCCTACCTTTGCTAACGTGATGCGCATAGCGCAGAAGCCGATGCTGCATTCACTTACACTCGGATATCTGAGCTTCACCGTGAAAACATAATCGTACATTTGATATTTGATTGAATTTTATTGTTTTACCTTTGGAGTGGCACCTGGGGTGGCCAGTCTGGTTGGGGGGGTGGCCTGTGCCCCCCCAGGCCACCCCGCTGGACACGCCATTGATTTATGGATATAAAATAGCTAAAAGTATTAACATGCCTCAGAGAAATCACTAATAACACTAAGGGCTGGACGGATTTGATTTGCATTCTTCAAGAAGAGTGTGGTGTCATCAGCTAGCTGGCTGATGATGAGCTCCTTATCAGCTGTGCTGATTCCTTGTATAACAGGTCAAATCTCGGGGTGGAGTCTTAATCATTTTAATTGAGCTATTGCCATTCGTGTACAAGGTTTTGATAGCTTTACAGAAAAATGCCAAATTTTTCCAAAGAGTGGAAAATAAATTGATGTTCAATTGTATCAAAAGCCTTTTAAAAATCCAGGAAGAGAATGAAGCTATAGTCAGATACCAAATCAGAGTAATCAAGTAGATCTAAAACCAGTCTCATGTTCTTAGAAAGGTGTCTGTTTCTCATAAAGCCTGATTGTGTCTCATCGATAATTGTGTCCAAGAACTCTTTCATTCTGTTAGCAAGTACTAAAGCCATAATCTCATAGTCATCATTGAGCAGACAGATGGGTCTCCAATTATCAATAAGAAGTAAGTCTTTGTTTGGCTTTGGAATAAGTGTTATGAGACCCTGAGTAAGAGTAGGAGGGAGGATGTTATTCTCTACACTTCCTATGAAAAGCTGCAGTAAGAACGGAGCCAGGAGATTAGAAAATGATTCATAAAACTCTGCAGTTAAACCATCTGTGCCGGGAGATTTGTTGGCCTTAAGTGCAGAAATAGGATTACAAACGTCCTCCACAGTCAGAGGGCTGTCACAGTGACTTCTATCTTCCACAACAATAGTTTTTAGGTTTTTAATATTATTGAGAAACAGCGTTGAGACACACACACACACATATATATATATATATATATATATATATATATATATATATATATATATTCTACTTTTCTAAATGATTGACTATTTCAATGGAGAACCTAAATGACACGGACCCGTGTTTGTTATTACATATCTTTATTTTGAATGTGACAAGTCTATCATTGCCTGTTATTCATAGGTATTAACAGAGTTTTTGGCCTTTTTTTCCTCTATAACAGTTAATTGACTCTTTACAGTGGCCTGCTATGGTTAATAATAACATGTTCAGTCATGAGTGAAATCAAAGCTTTTCTTCACTTTAGCATTTAACATTCCCAACAATATAATGTGATACCTTAATTAAAACATGGCTAATAAAACACAATTTTCTTAATGCAAACATCAGTGACTCAACATTAGCAACCAAAGGGTTCAGTCTGCAGCTCACACTCATGTGAAGCTACAGCCTCCCCCTTTAGTCTCTGTCATCCTTCTGCTCCTGCACAAACAAAGCAAGACAAAACCTCCACCCTTCTTCTACAGGCTGGGTGAATTGTTGTGGACATTCACTAATCCTAAAGTCGGCACCGTTTTTGTCTCAGTATCAAGTTAGTTAAACTTTTAGTCGTCAGTCCGTCACAGTCCAGTCACATGCATACATCCACACACATTCATACCAGATATTGCTGATAATGGAGTCTCACGCGCAGCCTATTCGAGCCTCCATCACCAGCAAGATGACGTCATCATTTTAAAGGAAAACAGCTCCTTGTTTTTGGACTGGATTGACTCGCTGCAATCCTTTTAGGCTCAGGACTTCTCATGTGATCAATGTCACATATAAGTGAATTTCTCCCAAGCCCATTATAATCATGGAGAAAAACACTTTGCCACTGTTTCCAGTAAGAATATTTTATAGCGCTTTAAAGTTCAACCTCTCAGGTCTGGATTAAAGAGCTGATTTGTTAAATCGGGAACTCACAAAATACCAAAATATCACCACCGGTGGATCACACCTCTCAGATGTTCTTATCTCAGTGCACTGTAACAAAAGCACAAACAAACGCAACCAATAAAATACTAATAAAGTAACAAATACTGGGGCCCATTGCAAACATGTCCAAGCATAAAACCATCTTTCTCTCTCTTAGAGAAAGAAAACAATCCAAACCTCACTGATAAAATCAACCTAGTGTCAAGCAAAACCCAAAAATCAACCAAAACTTCACCAGAAAGTTTTCCTCCCTCCCGGGACAATATTGTGCAGGAATACAGGCACCGTAACTCCTTTTGCACTGACAAAAACATGTTGGATTGACTTGATTCAATAGTGGACACTGGTTGCACACAAAGGTTTTGCTTTGGCAGAAACTTAAACAACTGAGTTAAATCAACACAACCTTTTCATATTCAGTAAACCTGCATGTTGTGTTCATAAAACACGATTGAAACATGTTCAGATGGAGTAAGTTGAGCTCCTGGAACATTTTAATCCTTCAATTGAAATTGAATGGGTCTACAACAACTACCATCCTCCTATCTCTATCCTGGTTGCAGCAGGGCTGGGAAATAACCCTGAAGTGATAGGTTACCAGGCAGGGTACACCCTGGACAGCTCACCAGTCTATCAGATAGAAACACACAGCCGTTTACATTCATGGATAATTTAGCCCAGGACCTTCTTACTGTGGAGCAACAGCACTAACCAGCATGCCAACAATGGAGGAAATACAGGAAAGCTATGATTTCCTGTATTTGAGGCAGAATTATTTTGTTCTTGCCCTTGACAGGTTAATCCACAATAAATAGCAACAGCATGCATGTGGTGTGTGTGTCGTTGTCTGCCTCTTATAACTCCAGTGATTTTCCTGTAGTTTGAAATCTTATGCGGTGTTGACACAATAATTTGTTGTAAACCAGGAAATTCCCAACTGTGGTAGAAAGCACAGCTTAGCCTTAGCAAATGTTCAAAGAAAAGTCGTCACTTCCTGATTTCTGCTTCACTGATAAATATTGTCACACTGGGGTTTTTGCAAATGATATCAGTGAGCACTGTGTGGCAGCTGGAGTCAGACAACTGAAGCTCCCACAATCAAGACCACAAACAGCTTTCAAAGGAGATTTGAAGCTTTTCTGGCAGCAAGCTTCATGATTTATGGGACTGGAACTGGAACAGAAACTACCTGATCACCAATGGTGAGCTGGCATGGAATTATTTTTATGACATTTTATCAAAGTTATAAATAAGCATGCCCATTAACACATAGTGAGTGAGCATGTTGTCTTCCCACGCAGTGAACAGCGGATGCTAATGTTTTTGTCACTTTTTACAGAGTCAAACTCAAAGTAAGGTCAGTGCTTCCACGCTTTAAACGCTGCACGCTCACACTCTCTCCACACTCGATAGATTATCCATTGTTCATCTGCACACAGCTGCGGTTTTAGTAGTTTTAGTAACGCAGTAACGCAGCGTGCTTACGGGAAAGTAACAGTAATCTAATTACCTTTTTTGCAATAGTAATCCCTCACTTTACTCGTTTCTTGAAAAAAGTAATCGGATTACTGCCCATCTCTGGTTGGAGCTGTGCACTTGTGGGTTCAACCTTGTGTACACGTTTATCTTTGCTGTGTGTACTTGTACCTCTGAGTGGAAGCTGAACTCTTGAGTTCGAGTATCGAAGCATCAGCTGTGACGTTAAAGTCCAAACAGCTCGTTCATTTGACGTGCAAATGAACGAAGGTAACGCCGTTTTCATGTGGATGTGTCACTGAGACACTTTCCACATCCACAGCTCACAAAATGGGAAAACTATAGAAGTATAACAATGAAGAAGTTACTATGTTACGGGTCCCAAGGATGAAGACCTCGATGACAAATATGTTACCTGTAAAAGCAGGTGAAGAGCAGAGTAAGGAAGACACGATGCGTCTCTGCTTTCCTCCAGAACGTGTCTGAGTCTGATTTATTTCACACAAATAAATGCTATAAAACACTAAACATGAGCTTTCAATATACTGTTCAGCTGGTTCCTCATTCACATCAATTACATTTACTTATTTCACAACATCAGTGAAATATACTCTTTTTAACTGGTTCAGTTTCTCAAGTTCACACTTCTTTCCATAACAGCTACATCCTTTTATCATATCAATAAACACATCACATTGTCTTCTGCAGTGTCTTACTGGCTAAACAGTTCTATTCAATAACAGCATTGGTAAATACATTACATTTGTTCCCTCCAGTAATTTACTGGCAAAATCACTATTTAGTGCATCATGAAACACAGCTTGTTGAATCAACCCATGAATGCCTCTGTTAGCTACACAGAGTTGCTCAGAGTGCTTGTGTTACACTAGCTAATCTACTCAGTCACTTTAACAGAACTATTAACATTCACATCTCACAGAACTGATTTGATTGGAGCATTACAACACGTTTGCACAGAGCATAGGAGCGCACTGACTCTGCTTCACGAGCGCTCCACCTAACGAGCGGGCTCGCGGTGCGGTCGCGCGGGACACTCCTCTGGTTTTCTCCCGTGTTTACATATAAATAACTTTGGCGGACCGCCTTAACTCTCCCATTCACATTAACGTGGGTAACCATGGTGACAATAAACAACATTTTCGGTGCGAGCACCGTGTACCGACCTGTAAAAGCAGGTGAAGAGCAGAGTAAGGAAGACACGATGCGTCTCTGCTTTCCTCCAGAACGTGTCTGAGGAAGCAGCGGAAGGTGGGCTCCACTTACTGCTCCCCGAAACCCCGGAGCAAGCACCAAAGTTCCGCCCTCACTGCTTTCTAACATAAAATGAATCCCTGTTACATGGATTTTCTATCCTCTTAAAGAAACTGAAAATAAATACATATAGCAATGAAAAATGTCCCGTTACATGAGTGTTTTACACAAAATAATATTCATGTGGTCATTCCCTCACAGGGGTGCCACAACTACACTGCTGTTTTGACAGAGACACAGTGTGTTTATCTAACTTGGCTGAAGCCAAAGTTCTCCAGACAAATTCAGTCTGTTTCTGCCAAGTGTGAACTCACTGGATGAGCGCCAGATACACAGAATCAAAAAGGGATAAATTACTTTTCTTATGTCATGTTCCCGTCACAAACTGGCTCAAGGAGAGGGGAAGCAGGAGTCCACAGATGAAATGTTCCTATAAATAAAGTGGAATTTATTCAAACTTTACCAAAACTTCAACACATCAAATACAAGCAGCTCAGCAGGGAGTGGATGTGTGTTGCATGTGCCAGGTGGATGCAGAGAGAGGCCAGGGCCACGTTCAAACCTGAACACGCTGCACAGTGTTTTGTTCCATTTGTTAGGGATGAATGAAATGCTTCCTTGAAAGGATGTGTGCAGTCACCAGTGGGCGTGGAAGCATGTGCGCCTTCATTTGGTGGGTGTGCAAGAAAAGTCATCCTGTCACACAGCAATGCCTACATAAATCACACCACTCTGCTTAAAATAATAATGTTTAGTGAAGCAGGTGAAGCAAAGGGCTGCTTTTAATAGGCTGGGAGACCCAGGTGTGCTGCTTTAGCTGCTGAGCCTCTTATGACAGAACAGCGGAGAGTGGTAAGAAGGGAGGAGGGGGTCTGGCTGTGTTTGTGAACGATAGATGGTGTAACTCTGGGCATTTCTCTATCAAAGAGACGCTATGCTGTAAGGACATTGAGCTGCTAGCGGTTAGCATGAGACCGTACTATCTACCACGAGAGTTTACACACGTGATTATGATAGCTGTGTATGTCCCGCCCTCTGCTAACGCTGCAGCAGCCTGTGAGGTCCTGCACACTGTAACCAGCAGACTCCAAACACAGCACCCTCAGGCCCTTTTCCTGATCTCTGGGGACTTTAAAGATGATGTAACCATTTAATTATGGTTACATAATTAATTATGTAATTAATTATGCAAAATGCAAAACGCTCAGCTGTGTCTCCAATCAAAGCTCTGTAACTTCAGAGGTGATGTTCATATGTTGACTAATGGTTTTCTTTCATTTTTGATGTACTGCAGAATATTTGTATAAAATCCAGGCCAGGAAAATCTCCTTCATGTGTTTCTGTGTTTTGTCTTCAGCTACGTTGACACAAAGGCCTCTGCTGTGACGCTCACACCTTTGATAAAGTCTGGAGAGTGTCAGCTTCCTGTTTATAGATACAAAAATATGTAATGTTGTGAACTCTGGCCGCAGCGGCGCAAGAAAAAGGAGAATTACGGGAAGCACTCACAACAGGTAAAATCAAAATAACAAAGTAAAGTAGGATAAAATAAAAAACAACAAAAGAACAACACAATATACTTCCCCGTACTGTTACTGCTAACCTCTGTTAACCTAGTAACTCTTACCTTCTAACTGACAGCTGGTCAATAAACGAGCTCCATATTCACCTTTACATGGAATATAAAGGGAAAAGAAGAAACACAGTGCTGTGTCAGCGTTAGACATATAGATATATCCTTGCTTTTAATACATTTGAAGGTGGGTGGGAGAGGTGCTTCTCCGCGTAGTCTACGGTCTCTTTGGGATCGGTAAAGCTTTTCCTCACATCACCATGGGTCACTAACAGCTTTGCAGGGTATAGCAGTCTGTACCTGACGCCGGTCATCCCACGTAGTCTTCCTCTCATATTTGCAAATGCGGCTCTGCGTTTCCAACAGAGGGAGGGAAATCTGGGAGGATGTTTATTTTAAAAACCCTTATACATCAGGTTCTTGTTCTCTGCAGCTTTCAGCAGAATTTCCTCACCAATGTGGTAGTAGTGCAATCTCAAGATGATGGGCCGAGGAAGATGACTTTGTTTGGGACGCTGGCGATTCACTCTATGTGCTCGATCGATGAGTGGCTTCTCCTCGAGAGATAGCGCCTCCGCCAACAGGTGTGAACCAACTCAGTCATCTTGGGTCCCTCTGTGCCTTCTGGTATTCCTGCAGTTCTTAAATGATTCCTCCTGGAGTGCCTCAAGAGCTCCACATCTCTCATCTAACTTCTTTACCTCCGCAGACAAACGCTCCACAGTGGCCTGGAGAGTGGCGATGGTGTCAGAGTGGTTCGAGGCACAGTCCTGCAGTTCAGTCAAAGTGTTATCATGCCTGGCCACGTCGCTTTTTATGTCCGAAATTGAGGGCTGGATGCTCTGGTTCAAGGATGATATCTCGCCTCCTATGGTGGTAGAAATCTCTAATATGCAAGTGTCCAGTGCTAGTTAGTTAGTTCTAGTTCTAGTGGTTAGTGGGGCTTTATTTGATGATTCTAGTGTGTGTTACATTGTTGTCATATTGTTGAGTCGCAGAGCTGTACAGTGTTACAGTTTCTGTAGAGTCTGGTATAAGGAACTCAGATCCCTCTGTGAATAATGTTCACTGAAACTGATCTGTAGTTAATGAACTAGTCAGGATTTACACTAGAGAATGTTTCTGCCATTACATGGCCTGTATTTGTAGAGCGCTTTACTCGTCCCTAAGGACCCCAAAGTGCTTTACACATCCAGTCATCCACCCATTCACACACTGGTGATGGCAAGCTTGTAGCCACAGCCACCCTGTGACCACCACCAGTAGGCAACGGGTGAAGTGTCTCGCCCAAGGACACAACGACTGAGACGGTCCAAGCCGGGGCTCGAACCGGCAACCTTCCGATTACAAGACGAGCTGCCAACTCTTGAGCCACGATCGGCCCACATATTGTTGTCTTTTGTTGCAGACACCAAGTGTTGAGATCCTGTCTCAACCTCCTACATTCTTCCAGCAGGTTACACATTATTTTTTGTATTTGGAATCAAATATATGTGTCAGTTGGGCCTAGTGCAGGGGTCAGCAACCTTTAACACCCAAAGAGCCTTTTGGACCCGGTTTCCACGCAAAGGGTCAGGGTTCGGGAAAACACTGGGAGCCGCAAATACTTTGTGACATCTAAAATGAAGATAACACTGTGTATATTGTTTTTACCTTTATGCTTTGTGTGAACAACTACAGTGTGTTGCTTATGAAATCCATGAAGTGCTACAGAGAAAATTACATTTGATTTATGTAATGAACAAATTTTGAGCTCTTAAAGAAATATAACAAAGGAAAGCTGAACTACAATGATCCATGTAGCAAACACAAACTGTTATATCGCCTTTGGGCTTTTGGAGCCTTGACCTGACTTTTAAAAAATAATTGGAAAAAAGCTCTATGCTGCTACAAAATGAAAAATAGATATTTGCAAAGTTCTGCCTAAGTATGTATTTTATGCTGACATAATGTGGATCCGAAGATCCATAACTGGCCTACCTGGGGCTGAAAGTCTCCATAAATGCAGGCGTTTCGGCGGCTACACCGGCTTCCACGAGTGTGACGCTTATTTTGAGAAAATAATAGAATATAAATGTATTTTTATATTTCAATATCACAATAATCTTCCAATGTAGAACTACAAGTTAAAAAAGAAGTAACATAAATCAAATCCACTTCAGCTAAATACTTCTCATTTATTTCCATCTTACATGCTGTGACTGCAGCCATTCCCACATCTCTGTGAATGGGACTCATGGACATGGATCAGTGGTTGTTGATCAATGGTCCTGAGAATCTGCATAATTAAGATGAAGGAACGGAGCTCCCAGCCCATCGTTCCTGCAGCTGCTTTCAGTCTTTATGCAAATGTCCTGTTTGTAAGACTGAAACCTGCAGCTGAGACTGAAGACGTCACCTGATGATGACGACACGTTTCTCCCACAAAACGCTGCGTCCAGATGAACAGAAGCAACAGACTCACTTTCCTGGATGATTGAGATGCATCAAGACTTCATTGTGTGTTACTTCTCATTCAGCACAGACACATTATTCCTGTTAGGTCATGTCAGCTGTCACTCAGTACAAGCACAACTGTGAACAACACAAACTTCTCTTCAATGTGTCACAGAAACACTAAGTGTGAGAGCCTGTATGACACACAGGACAGACTGTAAGCTCTGCTGGCTGCACAGCACTTTGTAGCAGTTTTCCAACATGTCCTCCACCCGTGATGTCAGTGGTGGGACCCCAGTCACAGCACTCAGCACCACCTCCTTTAAATGGATTTTATAGCAGTTCCTCCCGTTACTCGGTGCAACGCTTCTTAAATGTGTTTTTGCAGGATAAAACACAGCAGGTGGTGTAGAGAGGACGTCAGCTGACGGAGCAGAGGGAGGCAGACTGTGGATAAATGACAGAGTGAGAGGAGAGCAACCATGACAGAAGCACAGGTGTGGCAGATAGAAGTGGCTTTATAGACACTTATTGTCAGTCCTCGTGCATGCTGTGGAAATAAGTGTCTGTGTCATGAGGTGACATGTGAGCTTATCTTTGGTCAATAAAGCTGAACGACCAGTTTTCACTTTGCTTGTTACGCTTGTTTAGTGACGTCTGGGTTTCTGTGGAGCCCGAATTTTGATGAGTTCTGGTGAAATCATCTGAGATCATCTGAGCATCGGTGAAGAGTCAGCAGAGAAAGTGTGGGACAGAAGTTTGCTTTGGACACATGGACTGAAATCAAAAAGTAACAAACAGGATTTCCAATGGACAGTATGGAGAAGTGAAAGTACACAAAGGCTGTGCTGGAACACGTGTGTTACACTTTTTGACAGCTGAGAACAAAACACAATATTTTGCATCATCTCTGCAGTGTCTCTTCTTTCCTCTGCTGTTGTGCTTTTAGCTCCAAACTGTTTCAAATGGTTTGTCAGCAAGCTGACCTCTGACCTCTGCAGTACTAACTCCTGACCCGTACAAAGAGCGGGCGTTTCTGACCTTTGACCTGCAGCTGTATGTCTCTCAGTCTCAGTTCTTCTCTCCGTCACTGATGGAGCAGGTGTAGTTGCTGCTGACAGTCAGTCGTTTGTTTTCTCAGAGTGAGGCTGAAGTCTGAACTGTTCAGAGCATCAGGTCTCATCAACGTGCGCTGCTGTAACGCCGCTTTGTCCTCTGAGATCACCAGGTATGAACCCTGAGTGCTGACAGAGCAGCATGTTCCCCCTCATTCACCTCCACCACCACAGCCAAGGCATGCTGGGAAACTGAGGACACACAGACGGAGAACTGAAGTGTCTGCTGTGTGTTCATCTCAGAGTCCTCACAGGTGACACATTAGCTCCAGAACACCAAGCCAGGTGTTTGAAGCCTGACAGGGATTCTTCCCATCCAGAGGGAGGATTTAGCTGCACAACAATGAACATTAGTGTGTAGTTTAGAAACACAGACTGTGCCTGCACTGCATCTAGTGAAGAAAAGTGTTACTGCGAGAGAACCAGGCTCCTTTAAAGCAGCTGATATTAAGGTTGAAAAATCAACAATAAGCTGATGTAATCAACGTTTCACAAAATGGTCAGCAGCTAAAATCTGGAGCCGTTCTTTGGTGGTAATTAACAGTTTGTTCTTGTTAGCTAATTATGTAATTAAAGGTAGCAGCAGAAGCCTTGTGTTGAAAGCCCATTCACTCACACATTCACACAGTATGTGTGTGTCTGTGTTACACTGTGGACATCCCTTCTGTTGGAGCGCCATCTTGTGGCAGGTTTAAGAAATGTTCTTCTTGTAAATCCAAACTGATGCACCTCCATAGCAGACTGTGGAGGCTTTCAGTGACATGAAGACTTGATTTATACTGTCATATTCTCCTGTTACACAAAGCACAGCACGCTGAACATGGATGAACTGAAACTCCCAGCATCTGACTGAGGAAAAGCACAAATCATTCTCACACTGACTCCTGCTTGATTTTAGATTTGCTTTCAAATCCTCACACTTTCATATGAAGCACTAAATGGGCTCCAGACTATTTATCTCAGCTTCCTGTCAAACACACTGCTGCTCACACCGAGGCTCAGTTTACTCCTCCAGCCTGGCTTAACCTGCTGTCTGTTAAAAACACTCCCACACTCCTCTGTTTAATCCTTCTGATCAGACTCTTTGATTTTGTATTGTTTTTACCTGAAGTTGTGTTTTTGACATGGTTCTGTATGTGAAATAAAGCTCACACACACACTGCTACAGTCCTTCATACACTTAGAAACGAAGCTGCTCCTTTCCTCAGTGCTGACACATAAAGAAGAGTTGCTTTTATATCCAACACGTCTCTGTTCCAGAAAACAGCTTCAGCAGCCTCTGAGTCTGAACTTGGAGTTGGTTATAAGCCACAGGCCTGTGTGCACAGCAATGAGGAAATATAATGCAGTAAGTGAAACATGGATGTGTGGAACAGATTATCCCAAAGGTTGATTCTGTTCATCTGGACGTTCTCAGTGAAACATTTGGTCTCTCGGTCAGGTGACTCCTTTAGTCTCAGCTGACTGCAGCTTTCCAAACCTTTGTCACTGGATCACTCACTTCATCTCCAACGTGTCCCTGACACAGACAGCTGGAGCCGTTACAGCAAAATCATTGATCATCGTTTTTAGAACATTAGCTGGTGTTGGTGGGCAGGCTAGCAGTGCTAATTGTTAGCACTAGTTCTGCTGCTCTCCCTTTGTCTCTGTTATTGTTGGTCTTTAGTGAACAATAGAAAGTGTCTTCATGAGACTGTTGCCTAATGTTCAAATGTAGATAACACCACCTGCACCAACCTGTTACACAGCACAACCCTCTGGTGTAGCTTTGGCTGGAGCACATATTGGCAGCTCCAGTGACATCACCACTCCATGGTGACATCATCTCTACAGACTGTGGCTGTTACATATCCTCACCTGGTAATAATAAGACTGTCCTCAGCTGCACACAGCTCCAAGATGAACAAACTGAAGTAAATACAAATTAGAGTTACGATAGATTGAAATCTTGTAATCAGAGCTAATTCTTAGTGAAACTCTCACAACATCATATCATGATCCTGGGTTAGTGTCTCGGTCTCAGATCACAACATCAGCACAGGCTTGGCTTGGGTGAGGTATTGAGTGGTTCTTGTCCATGACAGCTGCAGGTACAGTGCCATCAGCCATGCTGCACCACATGTCTGCCCAGGAACATTAGTGTGGCTGAGTCTCATGTAAACATTGTGCTAAAGTGGTGGGAAAGTGGCTGCAAGCTGGCTGCACTGTGTCCAATACTCTCAGTATGATATCCACAAACCTCTGAGTGTCACAGAGTGGGCCTGTGCTCAGCTCACTGTGCCCCATTCAATTCTACTTGCATAGTTTTACAAGTAAAATTAAAAGTTGCTCAATGATAAGTTATTGTAGTAACAACTAAGTCCATGGTCATTATTTGTTAATAGTAGCTTAAAGCTTCTGCACCAATCATGGAGCACCAGGTTTAGAGCATGTGGATCTACAAAAGTAAGTCCCAGTAAGATGGGCTGAGCCTTACATACTAGAAGAAACATGTCATTCCCAGCAGATGAAGCGCCCTTTAAAGCAGGATCTCACTTTAAACCTAAAGAACTTGCTATGAGCATGCAGTGCATTCATGGTTATTATTCATACGATTGTGGGGAGCTAATAAAGTGCAACTATCACATTACATTTTATTATTAAATTGTTGTTAACAATCCCTTCACTTCTGCTTATCTAATTCATGGTTGCAGGATGGCTGACAGCTTCCATTAGGCAGGAGGTAATGTCCATTCTGGCCACAGTGCAACCCACAATGTGTAACTGACACTATTATATTGCATTATGTCACATTGTTACATCTTTTTAATAAATGATGACAGTCAGCTGAATTTGCTGCCCCCTTGGTGGAGGACATCAGGATCAGCAGCTCCATCACAAACACCACAGAAGAAGAACAACACTGGATCAGATTATCTGGACGTGTTTGACAGGGACAGTGTTCATGTTCATGGACATCAGGACAAAAACAGACGATGGAAACCTGCCAGATTTGAGCTAAACTGCTCCTTTCCATGTGTAGTCCCTGGGAGGTCACATGACCAACAAAGACACACAAGCTGTGTCCCAAAACGTCGGCTGCATCCTCCGGAGGCCGCATTTGAAGGCCAATGACGTCACAGCCAGGCGACGAAGGCTGTCCCGATTCCTCGACTCCTTCAAATGCGTCCTTCATTCCCCCGAGTTTGAAGGATGGGTCGGGTGTGTCCTTCGTGGCCCACCATATCCCAGAATTCATAGCGCGGCCCAGCCAAATTTCAGCTGCCAACAATGGCGGCCGCTACTAACTTTTAAAATTTAACGAGGGAGTACTACTTACTTACAATGAATTCCTTACACTATATAATTTTCCCGTCAGTGTTGGGGAATTCTCAGTGGTGCTTGGTGCCATACCCTCAGGGACTTTAATGTTATATAAAAACACTGACAGCTCAATATCTGCCTCAGTCACTCTCCCTGATCCAGCTGAGTCAGCAGTGGGAAAAATCTGCTTTTCACAGGAACTTGGTAACAGCAATAAGAGAATACGTAGTTTATTCCAAGAAGATATCATGTCTCTCCCATATATAGAATATCTTACTGGAACCGACATGTTCCAGATATCACCTGGAAGACAGTCTGGATGATCCCATAAATATCTAATTGTGAACAAGGTGAAGGAAATCTCATATAAAATTCTTCATAAATGTGACCCAGCCAGTCACTATATGGTAACATTTAAAAGAGACATAAATACTAATTGAACTTTCTGTGGGGATCATCCAGAAACTGTGGCACATCTCTTTTGGTTCCTCTACACAGAGATTCTGGAAGAATTTAGCAGTTTTGTTATTGTCCATATTTTAAGGGAGTTTTCTTTACGATGGGAAAATGTTTTATTCTGTTTCTTTAAGTTCCCCAGGAAGAATGATAAATGTTTTTTTATAAAATATTTGTTAATACTTTTAGCTATTTTATATCCATAAATGTAAGTTTATTAATAAAACACCATATTTCTGCCTTTTTATAAGGATATGAATTGTACATACAATCAATTTCAGACTCAACCAACAAAAAGCCTCTCAGAACAATATTTATATGTTGATTTTTTTCGCCTACTCATATCATCATTTTTTTACTCCTGGTTCTGTATGTTCATGTTCTGTTCTTTTGTAAACTTCATCTGTTTGTATGTTGTATACTCATTGTGTTTCAATAAAGTTCGATTTAAAAAAAGGTACGTTCTAAACGAAGCTTCAGACGTCACTGATCACGTGACTCTGGCCAAACGAATCAAGCCTCGACACGGTGCTTCTGAAGCAGCGCGTTGATCTTTCTGACACACGCACCGGAGCGTCAGCTTCAAGCGGACCATCACTACGTCTCACATCTAAAGGTGTCAAGGTAACTTTGAACTGAGTTCAGTCAATCTGGAGTTTTTCCAAGTTTTCTGTTGCTCTCTGTGAGAGAAGAGCGTTAAAGGCGGGGCTCTCCAGAGTCCAGCAAAACAGGAAACCACAGCTGGGTGTGTGTAAGTGTGCAAACCAATAGAATGCATCGTGGTGGGGGGGGCATCACGGGCATTGGCAAGAAAAAAATAAAATAATCGGTCGTACCCATGCTTCCCCGACGTCATGCCAGCGCATATTGGGAAATTCGTAGGCACCGATCGGTTTTCTATCAGCCATTTGCTGGGAGTAAGGGCGCCCTCCGTTTGCGAGGTGCGCCTGCTGCTGGCGGCACAGGGAGGAGAGGGCGGGGCGGCGGGGAGTCTCTGGCTGGCTGGAGCGGCATCTAATAACCAACTCGCAAAACAAAATAAAAACAACAAACAGATATTATGATACAGACTTATAATCTGCACCCATGTTTTTTCTACATTCTATAAAGTGAGCGCGAGAGCCCTCGGTGCGCCTGCGCGCTGCTGAAGCCAAAATAAACTTTATTGTCATCTCCGCTACAGACAGTCCAGCATATAGAGAGACGAGACGACGAGGCTGCAGTTACAGCGGTGCAAGTAAACAAACAATAAATATAAGAAGAGTAAGAAAATAAATCTACACTTTAGGACTCGGGGTAAAGGATCAATAACAATTTAAATTTATAATTTACAGTTTGATGATTTAAAGTCTCACACAACCCGTCAAAAGGGGCGGGGCCGGCTGCTTCCAAGTAGAGCACATTTCATTTATAATGATGTAAATCCAAGCCCATCATGGATTCACGATCTGAATCCTGGGTTGTGTGAAATCCCAGAAATCAACCTTAGACAAAGTGAATCTGTGAACTAAGGTGTAGGTCTGTTAGGCAGGGCTGTGCAGAGAGGTTTAAAGGGGCGGGTGCTCAAAGTTAAAAAGGGGCACATTGAACCAGGCTGAATAACAACAACACACTTTCATCAAGAATCTAATATGGGCAACAAGGCAAAGCAAACGTAGCCGATGCTTTACCTGATGGGTACAATGTTGCTGTTGAGGGGTTGCTGTGGATAGTGCTGGAGGGCAGGCAGGGCTGGACTGGGACAAAAAATCGGCCCGGGCATTTTGACTGGAGACCGGCCCACCAAAAATGTGACGTCATTCATGGATAAAACCGCAAAGGATTCTGGGAACTTTTGGCAAGCGGTACTAGCGCATGCAGGCTTTCAATTGAACTCAGTTACACAGCGATAAAAAGAAACACAAAAAATGGCAAGAAGCTGCTGTATTATTAACTGCAATAGCCGGTGTTGTGCCAAAAAGTGATTGTCTGCCAAAAACTGATTTCCGGTATTTGCAAAGAAACTGATTGCTCGTATTTAAATTGCTATAAGTAACTTGTTGGGCTATAATATGTGAAACATATGTCAAATGCATCCCTCATGGATGACATAAAGTCATACTGAGCTACAAACAACATTAGTGTAACAAGGTAGAAGCCGCAATCAGTCTGTGGCAGTGACTTTTATATAACCTTTATTTATGCCGTAAAAAAAATCTAATTAACATTAAAAATGTATTTTGTAAGAAGTAGTTGGACAGCAGAAATGGCTCAAATATTACAATTATTTTTCCACTACTAATTAATTACCGTTGAGCTCAAAGGTTATATTAATACACGGTTAACGAATGTGTATTTATGAAGACGATTTGTGAGACGAACAAAGGTAAACTTACCTTTGTTCGTACGATGGTCTTTCGGTGCATTTCAAGGTCCTGTACCCATCCGTCGGTAAACTGTACCTGGGCTTGTTGCAGTGAGCTGAAGTTACTAAACTTCATGAGTGTATGCACTCACTCCAAGAAGCGTATAATTATAAATCTGAGCGTGGTGAAAGTTGGGCAGCACGCTAACGTCTTTTGTCCCTCTGTGTGCTCGTAAGGGTCTGACCCTTTCACTCCTTTGATTTTTCCTCGTATCTTTTCTTTGTCTTTTCGTCGAGTCTGTCTTTGTACGGACCGGCATTGTTCTCCGTCGTTTTGTACATACCTTTTTTGTGCGGCAAAGAAAAAACAAGAAGGTATTGGAACCGGAGAATGAACGTTTTGCGGTGCTGCAATTGCAAATGCTTGTATTTGATGCGGTACTTGGATTGTTTTGCCAGGAGTTCCCGGCATGCAATGCGCAAAGTCACGTGGTCTGTCAATCGCTATAGGAAAAACCATAAAGCCTTTGCATGAAAACAACTGCTTTGATGTACACTGCCTTGTTGGTATATATGTATCAATCTAATAAAGTTAAACCTACACCATTCTCCCTATTCGGGATTTTAAACAGTACATAGCGGAAACAAAAAGACTGCTTGGTAGAGTTAACCTCCTGAACTATCTACAACACATGGTAGAAACCTGAAATTAAGACCAAGAACACTAGAGGTGAGACATGATCATTAATTAATATTAAAATTAACAAATGACAGATTTAGGGATATTTTCATAAAGTATTTATTTACCAAAACAATAGAAAACAGCATGGTAGCACAATATATTTTGCTAACACAGCAACCTTTAAATATGAAAGGAGACAGAGAAAGAAAGGTGAGAAAGAAGAATAAGAATAACACTTAATTGAGTTTTTGATGGCATTTTACACACAGTACTAATACAGTATCTAGAAAATATGGGAAAATACTGGCATCATATACAGTACTTACTTCTGAAGAAATTATATGGGACCCTGAAAAACAGGACACAAGTGAAAGGACAAAGAACTGTGAATGGCAATTGATGGACTTGCTCAGATGATCACAGTACTGGCATCTTTATTCCAGAAAGGAATTAGAGAAATCATATACACTAGTACTTACGTTGATGAACTTAAAAAGTTGAATGGTCTCGAACCTCTTAAACAAACAATGTATGATCAGACCCTGACAAACAGGACAGAAAGGAATAAAGATTAGATGAATATATAAAGGACAGATTATGATTGAATTGTATCACCAAAGACTATTCACTCATCAATAAAAGGTCACCTACAACACTTCCACAGCAGCAACACTGAACATATCTTAAGACATGGAAACCTTTATGAAGTGAAAGGACAGTGAAGGTTGAGAAAGAATTGTACTTAATAGATTTTTACAGACGATGACAGTACTGGTATGCTTACTCTAGAAAAATGGTTGAATCATATTCCATATAGTACTTACTTAAAATGAACACACTTCAGTCCTAAAATGACTGACAGCATCTGAAATGAAACAATGACAGATTAAGACTGTAAGAATATATGTTTATAAATGCCTAATACTCCAATCTCATATTTATTCTATCTATTAAGATGGACAAATTCTAAGCATTTACCAATCACTTGACTTGTTTGAAGTGAAGGTAGATACTAAACGTATTCGTTTAGGCAATAACAATAAAGCTTAATTTAATATTAACAATAGATAATTAGGAATGTTTTGCTCATTTTTATTTCACCTCACCAGGTTACAAAAGGAGCTTTCTCAGCAGGTCACTCTTCTCAGCTACCCTGTCAATGACCATGTCAGAGTCCAATGACATGAGAATGTCCTTTTCAGTGGCCATCAGCATAAACATCTCCAGCTTGTTTGCAGACAGGCTGCTTCGGAGTCTGCTTTTAATGAAGTTGAGTGTAGAGAACGTTCTTTCACAGGCAACCTGAGTGAGGGAGAGGGTCAGCAGGTACTTGTATGCCAGCCCAAGGAGACGATAGGCATCAGACAGCATGTTGAACCGCCTGAGTATTTGATAGCAGCACAGTGGGCAATTTTTGCAAGAACCACAGCTTTCGGTCACAATTTCACTTTCTTCGTCCCATTCTTCAGATCTGTCCTTTGCTGTTCTGGTCGTGTACTCATCTACATGTGATGTCTTAAGCCTTTCCCACTGTTCAGCAAAACGTTTCAGTTCTGACTGAAGGTTATTAACTGTAGCCCTGCTGTCAAATTTAAGTAGACAGGCGCTGAGGTTCTGAAATGCATTACTTGGAAGAGAAACTGTTCTGACCTGGCTAAACTTCCTGGGGTCCAACCATGCCAAATCGGCAAGAAGAGGGCCATGTATGACAAATCGTCTGTGGATTGCTTCAATAACTGTGTCCAGGATGATGTTGTGCACTTTCACCTCATATGATTTCTCAGCATTGATTTGCAACTCATCTTCAGGCATCTCTCCGGCCATGCCTTTTCTCCTTTTGGCTCTCTTTTTAGGTAGTTCAGCCTCCACTTCCATGTCTGTGTTGTTCACCCTCTCCTCTAGTTTTTGATTTGTCTGTTTCACAAATGTGTCTGCAGCTGTCTTCACAGTTGGAAAGTCCCTGGCAATACTTTTGAGGCCATCTTGTGTGGCAGTCACCATATGATGGGCAGAGAGAATGTCCATCCCCTTTGACTGGAGGTACTTTGACAGAGGAGTTGTTGCTCAAACACTCTAAGAAATATCTGTGCTGTTAACACAGTTTCATGCTTCAAGAGACACTCTTTAAAGCCTCGTGCTTTGGCACGAACAGCTGGCTTTTCTTTTTCCCTCTTTTCAATGGCTTCCATCGTCAGCACTACATCAACGAAGAGGCCATCATCTGGTTTTCCAAAATGTCCAAAGATTTTCTGGAGGGCATCATGCTTGGCCCACCACCGTGTCTCACCTATTGGACTGAGGCGTCTGTGTCTTGTGTTTTCGGTTTGTTTCTCCCACAGATTAACCCTGTGATAGGACTCCTTGATGAACACAGCTATGTCATTAAGTAAATTAAAGAGTGATCCACTTTCAATGACACTTTGTGTTGTGTCAGCAATCACAAGATTAAGTATGTGTGCATAGCACCACACATGCACATGAGTTGGAGACTGGGCAGTCATAAGTGCTGAAAAGCCTTTGTACTGGCCCTGCATATTTGAAGCACCATCTGTTGCATTCCCAATGCACATGGCCTTGTCTAGATTCAGATGCTCTAAAACTCCGGAAAGCAAGTTTACAAAGTACTGCCCCGTGGATGCTTCGCACCTCACTATGGAGACAAGCCTCTCCTGCACAGACTCAGTAACATACCTGATGATTACTGAACACTGATCATAACCTGTGATGTCTTGGGTTGTGTCTAGCTGAACAGAAAACATCCCAGCTTTCTGGACATCACTGGCGATGCTCTCTTGAAGGAGATGGCCAAGTGCATCAATCACTGAGTTGACAGTTGTTTTGGAGAGTAGGGTGATGAGAGATCCTCTACCTCTTGATCCACTGGTCTGATGCAACTTCTTGCTTTTTTTCAATGCAGTCATTCAAATGTTCTCCAAGGCACATATCATACTTGCCTAATAACACAATCAGTTCCAGAAAGTTACCATGATCGATGGTGTTATCACCTAAAGTGTATGCAGCCTCATTCTCCACATGCCTATAGCTGAGTCCCCTCTTCCCAAGTACTTTGATCACATCCACTATACGCTCTAAAACTTGCCGTCTCTTTTTCACTTGTGCTCTGTGAGCTGACAACTGACTGCCAGCAAACAAGCTCCTGATGTTGCCTTTTGAGCACCTTAAGAAAAAAGCTTCAGCACAGGTCTGGTGTGTATTGCTCTTTTCATGCTCCTCTGTGCGCAGATGTATATGTCGCCAGTCACTCATGCCTGTTATAAATGTGCTGGTGTCAGTCAGCCTTGCAAATGCCAGACACACAAAGCAGAACAATAAATGGCGTTCTTTGCAATAAGTAAGCCACTTCCTGTTGGTGCCATCTTTACAGCTGAACACCCTCATCACAACTGCACTGCTACTGTTCTGCTGTGGGTGGTAATCTAAGAAGGCCTGTAATATGGCAGGTTCAGGGCGAGCAAAGTAATCGATGCCCTGGCTCTGTCTCTCCTGCTCTTCCATCTCTCTCTCTCTTGCTCTTCCATCTCTCTCTCTTGCTCTTCCATCTCTCTCTCCTGCTCTTCCATCTCTCTCTCTTGCTCTTCCATCTCTCTCTCTTGCTCTTCCATCTCTCTCTCTTGCTCCATCTCTCTCTCTTGCTCTTCCATCTCTCTCTCTTGCGCTTCCATCTCTCTCTCTTGCTCTTCCATCTCTCTCTCCTGCTCTTCCATCTCTCTCTCTCTCTTGCTCTTCCATCTCTCTCTCTCTTGCTCTTCCATCTCTCTCTCCTGTTTTTCCATCTCTCTCTCTTGCTCTTCCATCTCTCTCTCTCTTGCTCCATCTCTCTCTCTTGCTCTTCCATCTCTCTCTCTCTTGCTCCATCTCTCTCTCTTGCTCTTCCATCTCTCTCTCTTGCCCTTCCATCTCTCTCTCTTGCCCTTCCATCTCTCTCTCTCGCTCTTCCATCTCTCTCTCGCTCTTCCATCTCTCTCTCCTGCTCTTCCATCTCTCTCTCTTGCCCTTCCATCTCTCTCTCTTGCCCTTCCATCTCTCTCTCTTGCTCTTCCATCTCTCTCTCTCTCTTGCTCTTCCATCTCTCTCTCTTGCTCTTCCATCTCTCTCTCTTGCTCTTCCATCTCTCTCTGCTGCGCTTCTGTCTCCTCTGTCACAGACTTCTCCACTTTTGATGAGAAATCAGCCTGGTGCAACATGGATTGGCACAATTTGTTAAGACTTTGAGAAGTTTGAGAAACTAACCTTAAGCATAAAATAAAATTTACTATCAGTAACTTCATAGCACCCGCCCAGCAGTATATAAACTCCGTCATGCTAGTTACTCTGTACGAGTTATTCTAAGCGACTGTATAAAGTCACCACAACGAAAACAAACTACAACTAAAATTAGTTTCTATCTGACACAGATAGACAGCAGGTCATAACTTCTTACCTGAAGTTCAGTTCCTCTGCCACTATGACCGGCGGCCGCCTCGGGTCTCTCCTCCTCCTGCCTCCCCTTTCCTTCATCCACCTGCTGGCCTCCACCACTTGCTGATCTTGCTAAATCTATGGAAGCTATGCCATAGCTACCACCAAACAATTCAGTAATTTTCACACATTTGGCAGCGTCTGCCTGAAGGGCTTGTTTCTTTTTGGCCCTAATTTTTTCGGCACCTCCTTTCCTTTTTTTGTTCTCCATTTTCTTTAGTTCGTCTATAAGATTGCTAAACATGGGGGAGGGTGCATCCGACCTCCTCGGCTGTAATTGGTCCAGCCCAGAGTCGATCATGACCAATTGGCCAATCCAACACCTTTCATTGTTTATACCCTTCCCAAAAAAAAAACAAAAAAAAAAAAGAAATCGGTCGGCCCATAAAAACAAAAAATCGCCAGCGGCCCACCGGGCAAGTGTGTATGCCCGATGGCCAGTCCAGCTATGAGGGCAGGGCTGTGTTGGTCTGAGACTGTAGACATTAAAAAGTCCACAGGAGAGATGGTAGCTGATTAAACAAGTGTCATGAGATAATAACAAAATGCAAAGATTGGTGACAGCGCTTGGAACCATAAGGCAACAAAA